>NW_026889805.1:2842500-3442500 GCF_033153115.1 Saccostrea echinata | reverse complement strand
TTTTAAGAATCCCTTTTTTTTGTCAGACTTAATGACATGAATTTTTTTTTTACTTTCAGCTGGATCCTTTGTAGCACTCACACTTATGAACAAAGCGCCTGAAAAAGTCACCAAACCCATTCCAGTCGATGTAAGTATGATTAAGTATAAACTGTAATGTAAGTATGTAAGTCGGTAGGATTCTTTTAAGTCACCAAACCTGTTCCAGTTGATGTAAATCATTAGGATTCTGTTAATTCACCAATCTCAGTCCAGTCGATGTACACCACAAAGTTAACTCCAATAAACTTGCTTAAATATGGATTTACCTACATCACATCCACATATTTCCACAACCATTTTGTAGGTAACCTTCTCTTGACTTGATTGTGACGATATTATTACATGGTAACGCGAGATTGTAGAGCAAAGCCATTCCACATTATATTGCTGTATGGACATGACATGGATTAAATATTTAGGGTTAAGTTAATCCAGGATAAGTTGAGCCGGATTGACTTAATCCAGTGTGGATTGGTTCCAATAAAGTTAAAGTTTTCTCAGAATTTATCCATGAAGTTCTTTTTGCAACTGTACATAAAATCATGCCAAATCTGGTGATAGGCTGTTGATGTCCTTTGCTTCACAACTTAGAGGAAGGAAATCTTCATAAAAACATCAATGTATTGTTTTACCCACAAGACATTGTTCTTGCTTGGCATACTTTTGGATTTCTCTATAAGGCCAAGCCCCAGGGCCATGAAACAAAAATGAGCTGACTTAGGATCTCAGTCTCACTTTTATGAAAGGAATTTATAGTGAAAAAGTGAGACAGAGATCAAAAGTGAGCTCGTCTAAGTTTTATGGCCCCGGAGCCAGATCAGGGAAATATTGGCCACTTTTATCACTGGTGAACACATGCAAGGAAACAAATGATGTTTTTGAGTAGTATTACTAAGTATTACTACGATAAAAGATAAAATATGTCTGTTCATTAGTAGACTGTCTGAATTCTCATTGACAGGTGTCTAAATTGACCAGAAAACTTGTTAGCAAATATAAATATTGTAATAAGGACTGTGGCTAGGAATTTAATTGATTTGGACTTCTTTTGCTAAATTTATCAAAACTGTTTTACATCCATATGTAATTATAGTTCCACAAGTTAAGTATTTAAAAAAAGCAATCTGTCTTATAATAATGAGTCCATGTGAAGAGAAAAGTGCATGTTCTTCAGAAAACATAGAAAAATTGGCAGCCTTACTTGCAGTGAGATGTTCTTAGTTTAGAAAAGACTGACATGAATTGCATCCAAATCTATCTTCCAGAGAGTGTAGTGGTAAATTGCTAACCAACTTAAGCAAATCTTCTATATGTTGGTATCAGTAGCCTCTTTTTGTACCTTGTGTATTTTTAGCTAATTTGTAAAACAGAGTCTCTGAATCAGTTATTTTGATCCATTAGGATTTTCACATTAACTATCATCTTTAAAGTTACAGTGAGCGTGGTTGTGGGTGACTTTTAATTAGTAATAAGAGTATAATCCTCTAGCTTCACCTGAAAAAATGTCATGAATTGAAAAAAAAAAGTCTATAATAATTTGTGACCTAACATGATAATACAAGATTTCCAAATATCAGATGTAGTTACATTTTGATATTAAAATGTTTTCAACTGTCCATCATCAAAGTTGGCTTTTATTTTGCTGTTTGAGCTAATTTAAGGTTTATAAATGATGCAAGGATACGGTTTATGTGACTGATTTTTCTACCAAGTATTTATATTATATTTTATATTAGAATATTATATGTACTCTGTACAGTTTTGATTCATCTTTTCACAATCTATCTATGCTTTAGAAGTCTGTATCAAAAAGAAACATCTTTATGCCATACATATAATAGATAATTGATACTTTGTACAATACAGTCTACATATAATAGATAATTGATACTTTGTATAATACAGTCTACTGTAAGTAATTGCTTAAACCTGACAAAATCTCTCTTGGCAGTCAAGAAAGAGCGCAGAACTACAGGCTTCCAAACTTTCTGAGATCAAGAAGTATTATGACAATGCCACAGAGGAATTACAGGTTGGCAGCTAGAGTCAGGAACTATATGTCAATATTAATAAAAACTCCTAGTCATTTATATACAGAAAAGAAGAAGAACTAATTTTAGAAGCTCTCTGTACTGCAATATTCCATTTAAACTTTTCTCAAATAAAAGTATATTTTCTGTTTCACATGAAAATTTTCAGAGCTTAGATTAATGAAACATTTAGTAGGTTTTATGCTGTAATGCTGTAATTTGAAAGTAGTGAAAATACAACTTCTGAATGATTTTTTTTTCTTCCAGAGAACAAGAACACAGCTACAGAATAACCCAGCAGATGACAAACTAGCTTCCAAGGTCAAGGAGCAAGAAGTTCTCGTTAAAAAACTTGAAGATCAATTAAAGGTTCTTAGTTCTACCTTAAACTCTAGTCAAAATAATGTAAGTAGGTCAAAGGTCAAGGTTGCATGTGTGTGAGGCATGACCTTTGTAACAGTTGTGTGTTGTGCCTAAATCCATGTGGGTGAGTGTTACTGCTATTTGGAATTCAGATGGTGCAAAAACAGCAAGACATAAATCTTAAGGGGATATCTCAAGTTTAATTTGTTTTCAACAACTTCAAAGTGCTGTCAGTTCAATTTCCTTTCCAAAATTTTTTAGTAACACCCCAAAAGAGAATATTTAACTTCCCTGCTTCTATATTCACCTTTTGTTCTATCTCACCACCATGTTGTTGTTACGTAAGTTTAGAGAAGGATCCTGGTCAGAGATAATTCTGACTGTGATGGTATTATAATGTCAGATTCCAGAGGTTTGTGACAGGATATGGATTCTAGTTTGTAGATTCCTGTATTTCTGGTTTTATTGACTCTGGAATACATGCTTGTCCATTTTTGTTTTGTCGAGTTTATTTTGATAACAATTGTAGTCTATGGTCAGTGTGTAAGAATATTGTTGAAGTCACATGTTATACTGTTCTGCTGTGTAGGTAGATCTGTCTTTATATGATAATTCATCAATGTAACACTGTAATTAGGCCTGCTTAAGACTGATGTCTGGTTATCGTATGATGGATTCACTTAATTACAATGTTTTGAAATAACATTGGTTAAGAATGCTGCTTTTGTTTAAGATGGGTGTTTTCTTTGTAATAAAATGTGGTTCGCATTTTTGAGCAGTTGATCAAGTTTTACATAGGATTACTAGGGGAATTTAAAAAAAAAATCTTTTCAGATTGTTGGAGTCAGAGAATTTTGGATTGCACTGTGTTGTGTGGAATGTGTGCATGAATGAAACGTAATAAAATAGCTGTAGAAATGGTTCTTATTAGAATTGAATTTTAAATCCCATAATAAGTGTACAGATGATTATGCCCTGGATACAAAGGATGGCAATTATGAATATTTTAAAAATCTGTGCATTTGGTTTAATTGTAATTGTCAGAGAGGGAGATACTGTATTCTAAATCTATAAACAATGCAATGATTAAGGAAAAAAAAATTGAAAAAGGTGGAATGGGGGGGGGGGGGGCTTATTATGTAAGATGTTTCTAAGTTCAGTGGAGATCTTAAGTTGCACACATTTACAATATATATCAACTTGTTAGAATTGCTTATCGAGACTAATTTTCCCTTGGAGTTATTATAATTGAGGTGTGCAGCACAAAGTGTTGTAGGAATTCCATTAATCATATTAACATTTGCTTGAATTTGAGGAAACTTGAGTAACCTTTCCATTGTGACCTGTGTAGCTAATCTTTTTAATGCATGCAGTGATTGGCTGTCCATGTTTTCACAGGTCAAAAGTTTGCAACAGGAAATCTAACAAATGTACTTATTGATTGGTTGACATAAAAAAGTTCTTCAATGTATAATGATACCATACATATACTAAATATGATACTGAGAAATCACTAATTTTTGTGGGGTTTAATTTTCATTGTTTTTGAGGTATGAAGACACCCACGAATTCATGTCCACCACGAAATGTACAGTAAATTTTCACATATATTACTACTCAACAATATCTTTATCCACAAAATCAAATCCCCACAAACCCAATTTTCCCCCTCAATCCACGAAAATTTGACCCCACGAAAATATCTGATTTCACAGTATATTACAATGTATTTGAATATATTAATTTGAAAAAACACTTTTTATCAAGTGTCCTTAAGAATTCATTTCATGTTTATATACATCTGTGACACAGACTTCTTTATTGTTTTTTGTCTTACAGGCACAAGCGGCAGAAGAAAGTAGTCCAGACATTGGAAACGGGGACGGATCAGTCACTCCGTGGGTAAGTCCTGACAGTGTGGGGTGTGGGCGTGTCTGTTTTAACTTATGTGGTTACTATACGTATATCACTTCTTTCACAGTATTGTTTCCTTCTTATCTGGCTTTTATTATCTTATCAATTCAATGTACTGTAATTGTTATAGGTATTTTTGTTAGTTTGTGTTAGTTATGTTCATATATATGTGATATTTTTTGGACCCTAAATGTTTGCTGTGTCAATTGCTAGCTGCCTGATGGTCCAAAACATAAAAAGTCAGGGTCTACCCCAATTGACTTTACACCAGACACTAGGGAATTAAGGGCTATTTCTCGCTCTATGTCTGATGCTAGCAGTCGAGTTATGTTTCGGAAGCCTGCTCCAGTACAGAAACGACAACCAGGGGACATAAGTCCAGAGGTATCTATCTCAGTCTTCAGTGCTGTTTAAATGTTTGTACACCCAGATATTGTCATGGAAAAGACCAAGCATTTAACAAACACTGTTGATAGAAGCCATGCCAGTTCTGATCTCCCTTCTATTCTAGAATTAATCCATGCTTGTTGCCTTATATGAGGTAGACATTTGATCACACATGCAGTCGTTCAGCCATTTCTTAAAATGATCCAGCACTTACTGTTTTGACTTCCAGCCCCTCTCGCACTGTGACACTGCAATGCTGTAGTTCTTAAGGGGGTAGCTTGTAAGACTATTTCTGAGGGTGTTTCCTTGATTGTTAAGGACTACAATATTGTACTCAGTGTTTGGCTTGCTCAAAAAAAGTACGAGACATTGATCACTGTCACATTTCCTATTTGCACTTTTCACCATTTGACTCGTACAGATCAGCATTTGTAAGTCATAAATTGTCATTCAGAATAAAGTAAACAAGAGCTTTGCTTATTATAGCCTTCTCATTATTGAAGCTGTTGTTCTCTCTGCATTATGTCAAGGTCTCCATTAGAAAAGAAAAGAGATTTAAATATTTTATCAATTAAAAACATGCATGGTGTACTAAACCACACATTTAAAGTGCCGTTATTTTGTGAAGAGAGTACCTGTAGATATATTGATTTTTGTATTCCTGTATTGTAATGTTTGTCTACCTGTATTCTGATTGTTTTACCCCTGTATTTTAGCATGTATTGTTTAGCACTAGACGAGGGCGAGTGTTTAGAATAAAACAGGTACCGGTATTTTTTATTGTGGATCTGGAGCATTGGGTTTCTGTCTCAGTTTAAGCTAATCCTAGACTCCAGTTTTGTTTTTGAGAATTAAGTACTAACAATTGAGAAGTTTCTTATTTTCAGGTATCGGACATGAATTTATGTTTTCTGTTTTGAATAGTGCATTTGTTATTAACAGAAACAAATTATATACTCATTGACATTTTAGCTCACCTTGACATTTGTAGAAATTTTTTTTGAATACAGTCAGCTTGTATGTAAAAGATGTACACAAATATTTAAATGTTGTATGAAGTGAAACTAATTGCTACATCTATTTAAAGATTTGTTTTAAACACTTCTAGATGTCGAGATGAGCTTATAGTTTTTACACTGTGTTAAAATCATTCTGGATTTGAAAAGTTTGACAGTAGAGGACATGGTTTTCTGTTTGAAAAACTTCATGTTTCTTTATCAAAAAAGTTTTTTTTTTTCAGAATTGCTTTTCAATTATATTTGAGTTAAATAAATCTTCTATACTTCAAATGCACATCTGATCTTTTTACTCAAAGGATAATAATATGTAGGGGGGAGCTAAGCAAAATTAAAGCATGAAACTAGATATTGATCAAACTCTCAGCTAGCATGCTTACACTTTTTTGTCATGAAAAGGAAAGCACTGTTTTACTCTTTATTTGTAAAAAAGTTTGAATTTATAAATGATACCACATTGAGATCTAAGTAATTGCAATATTTTTACATATAAAGGTCAGTTTTTGTTATGCATATCAATCTGTTAAATGCACATACCTTTATCTTGTTTTATGTGTTTTATTAAACCTGTGCTTGTAAATTTCAGGGAACAACCGGTCCAGTTTCTGATGGTAGCAGTGTGTCCGATTCCCCTAACACCTCCCCTCCTCCTTCTCCCACCCCAACCCACCCCAACAACTTAGAAGACACACAATCCGTCCACAAGAAAGACCTGGAGTATGATGTGAGTTCATTTTAATTTTTTTTTATTTTAAGTATAAGATGATAAATATTTTTGGAAAGTCATTGCTTTAGGTTAAATGAAGTGATAAAGACTTGGAAAAAAAACTATAAAAAAGCAACCACTCCAGCATTCAGAATGATAAAATCATAATACTCTTTTTTCATTATGAGAAGGTCAGCTTTTGTAATGCTGTTGTTTGTTGTTTAGGAAGTAAGTCAGACAAGTCAGGCTTCTATTGGTCAACAACAGATGCCAATCATTGCAGCAGAGGAGGACGAATTCAACTCAGATGAAGATATGCAAAACAAGGTAGTTAAAATTGCGATGATCACAGAACGATCAAAGGGAAAGAACTTCCAAAATAAATACTAGTTTTGTATGCATGATCTAAAGCTTGTATAACCTATATGTCTGTAAAATTTATAGTGTTCTCAAAATTATTTCTGAAGATTGGCTTTTAGATATGTACTCATCTTACATAGAAAATAGTATCAGAGATGTAATGCACAATTAAAATGCACACTTGACCAATTCATTTTAACGAAGAATATGTTATAACTGCAGAATAATTGCAACAGAAAATGTGCCCCCATACAAGATATGGAAAGTGTGCTGTCACATGTTAGAATTTCAATGATGATAGGCTTAATTAGATCAACTTATAAAAGATTCTGTTGCAGTTATTTTGGGATGATGTATTTAGAGTGGACACAGTAGATGAATTTAGTTTCACTTTGATTCTAATTCTTACTAGTACCGGTACTTAGAACTTGTATAGCATGGATTGTGTTATGTCATTGAAATATCTCGTCATTTTGTTGATGTTTTGACCACTTTGTTAAGAAGTCCCCTAGCCCTTTCACCATGTCATTTATATGTATTTATTGTCAGGAACTGGATATGCAAGACCAGAGGCCTGTTCAACAGAGCGAACGCTCGCCTAAATTCCTTATCCCTCCAATAGAAATGTTCGTGAGCGCTCGCAAACGTTCGCTCTGTTGAACAGGCCTCAGCTTTCCATAGTAAAGACATTATTTAGAATAAGTATGATTATATATTGAGATTGACACATTGAAATGTATAAAGGACACATTGAAATGTATAAAGTGAAAATGCAGGAGAGGGAACCAGATCACCTATCAAAACTTTTTATATTGATTTATATTTAAATTTTAAACTTAGTTCCTCATATATATTATTGTCAGTATCTATAACAGAGTTGAAATATGATAATGGGGTTGAGATGTGGTGTTAAGTTTTCTATTTTTGTTTCTTTTATGATTTGGTTTGTTTTTCCTAATCCAGGTACCAGTCAATGGGAGATCATCATCGTTAACAACTGCCTATTTAAATGCCAGATCTCAAGCCGAGGTTAACAATTTATTAATGCACTGCTGTAATAGAGCATGTGGCTAGAGGTTTAACCATGCTAAGCCTTCCTTGTCTCACCCGTCATGTCATCAGTACTCATAGCAATTTTTTTAATGCAGCCAGTATATTAATAAAAAGGGAAAAAAAAGGAAATAAGCCAAATTTTTGGCTATTTTTAAACCACCCTAGAAATTCTGTGTATGGTACACAAATTTTTCTTTGTATTTCTTACAGCTGTATTGCAAATTTAAATATGCTTTTGCTACAATTAAAGCGTCAGTAATTTCTCACTTAATAAAGCACTAAAGATAAAATAATAAAAAGATTTTTTGTAGAAGAGATTTATAAAATATATATCGATATACATATACATTTCTACAGTCATACCTGGGTAGAGAATGTGGAAAACTCACTGGGGCTGACCATAAAAAAATAAGATACATGTACTAATCATAAATAGGAGCACTGTATTAAATCTAGCATATCCCTAATATTTGACATATATTAATTACTAGTCCAAGAAACTGAAGTTCAACTGTATTTGTAATTATGCAAATCAAATGGTAGTAAAATGATGCCATTAAAGTTTAGGATACTTTTCTATGACAGTGCACATTATTCTTTGTACTAAATTAAATTGTATGTACAGGCATATTCAAAATACATCTGGGAATTGGTTATATTCATGTGTAAACGTTCAACTTAACAAAGGACTTTATGAAACAAAGACCACTTTCTGCCCCTTTTCTTAAGCTGGTGCTGTTATACGACCGATGACATCCAAAAATAAGAATTCAATGCTTAATTAAATTCTATATTTTACATTGTTTAATTGTTTTCAGTTTTTGTATATCTCATTGAAGTTTGTTTTGGGGTTGGGGGTGTTATATTTTTATGCATTGATTTATCCAATTCAGGGAAGTATACTATTTTATGCAGTCAAATTTAACCCTTTGCAATCAACAAATCATATACTTGTCACAAATGTGCTCTCTTATTGGAGATCTGTTTATAGAACTCATTGTGATCAAAGCTAGAGCAGTTTTTCTAAAAAAGAAAATATGGATATATTATGAAACCAAATGTTGAAGAAAAGAAAAAAATAATTTCTCTGCTTTATTTCAAAATGAAAAGTGTCTTGAATTTTTATAAATCATAGAAACAGAAGTAATATGCTATATTTATGTGTAACTTGCAAACTTTGATGGGCAGATAGTTGGGCCTGCGGCATATAGTCCTTCAGTACCATATGTATTATTATAATTAGCTTTCTACTACATCTGTACACTTTGTAATCTGATTCCAGGGATACCTCAGTACCCCAACCTGTATATTGTAAGAGGTCTTCTTACGATTCCAATTATCTATTATACTGTTTCATATCCAGATATAAATCTATTAAAAATTGTCTCCCTTTATTCTGCCCATTGATACTGTAATGTATACAAGGCTTAATTAATTTGTATTTTACTGTTCCTTACAGAATAGTGCATGAAGATCTAGTTAAGGACCACAGTGATTCCTTACCTTTATTTGTATTCTGTCCTCTCTGTTTACGGTCACTTATTTCCTTTGTATGATGACTATGGGCCTCTTTGTTTACAGTTGTTGTTGTTGTTTTATAGCTGGATGACTGTGGGCCTTTCAGTAGTCTACATCAGCTGGAGACTAAGCCAGCCCACATGTCTGTCTTCCTGAACTTTGTCCTCCAGAATGAGTCCCCCTCAGCTCTGGTTTGTATCTATCTTAAATTACCTAATAAAACATAAAAATTCTATTCATCAAGTAAAAGTCAGGTAATAACTTCAAATTTTATATTAATAAAGCAGGAATATTTCCAGCTATTTATAGAGACAGTTTGAATCCATCATAGTATTTTTGACTTCTGAGAAAAGACAAATTAAAGGAATAAAAGATGAATTTTCACATTGAAATCTTATGTTAACAGTTATTTTATATAACCACAAATGTGTACCAACAAGCCAAAGGGGGTATCAAGGAATTACAGAAGTGGGCATTCGAGATTTTCTCTACATTTCTGGCAAATGGAGCAGTAAGTTACTGTTGTCTTTTGTTTTCTGTATCTTTGTAACATTATTAAGTAAAGGTATTTTATCTATTGATATTATTCATACCTAGTCTTTTCGGCTGTGAAAACAGCTCTGTTAATTCTTAATGAATGGATTCTTGCTGACATACTGATTTGTTTCTAGCCCCTAAAGGTTAATGTGGACCAGGGCCTCGTGGAGAGAATTAATGAGACATTCAATAGTAAGTCTTCCGAGAAAGAGGACATATTAAGGACGGTGTTTAATGGAGCTCGTAACTTTGTTCAAACAGAGATCTCCAACAGCCTTCAGGGATTCTGCAGTAAATTAGGCTTAGGTAAGGGGGAGATAACTCATTTCTAAAGCAGAGATTGAAAATAACAGCCATAGGAAGAATGCAGTTTCTCCATTTCTGATGAAACTAGCAGGAAAATGAGAACCTTTGGATTCTTTTTTAGGTTTTGGCACTATGTATGGTTTACAGCTAATAACTGGTATATCCAATATGAGGCAGAAAGAAGAAGCAGAAGTTGCATTACAGATACTGTCTTCTTACATTGACAAAGTCCCGTAAGTTACACATAGAACAGTTATTGTCTCCTTACATTGACAAAGTCCCGTAAGTTACACATAGTACAGTTATTGTCTCCTTACATTGACAAAGTCCCATAAGTTACACATAGTACAATTACTGTCTCCTTACACTGACAAAGTCCCGTAAGTTACACATAGTACAATTACTGTCTTCTTACATTGACAAAGTCCCGTAAGTTACACATAGTACAGTTATTGTCTCCTTACATTGACAAAGTCCAATTACTGTCTTCTTACATTGACAAAGTCCCATAGGTTACACATAGTACAATTACTGTCTTTTTACATTGACAAAGTCCCATAAGTTACACATAGTACAATTACTGTCTCCTTACATTGACAAAGTCTCGTAAGTTACATATAGTACAAGTACTGTCTCCTTACATTGACAAAGTCCCGTAAGTTACACATAGTACAATTACTGTCTCCTTACATTGACAAAGTCCCGTAAGTTACACATAGTACAATTACTGTCTTCTTACATTGACAAAGTCCCATAAGTTACTCATAGACAATTACTGTCTCCTTACATTGACAAAGTCCCGTAAGTTACACATAGTACAATTATTGTCTCCTTACATTGACCTGGGGCTTGTTGGACATTTTTTTAAAAATTATATTTATTGCACTTATTCATCATGTGTACCATAGGAAAAAATCGTGAAAACCCCAAAATAATCGTTCCACACAAAATTACCCCACTATACATTATAAGAGAGAAAGGTATGCCACTCTGGTTTGTTTACGTGGTACCCCCACTGGTCTTTCTGGGTTTAAAAACATATTTATTTTATTTTAACCTAAAATGTCGGTTCACACTGTCTCTACATATATTTCTGTCTTAGTTCATGCTATCGGATTGACTCTGCATCTCGTAAGAATCCCACAATTAATCCTTAAACAGCATTGCAGTCGGTGCGTTGAAAAATCCTTAGGTAAACGCAACGGAAGTACACCAAAAATGTATAACTTATAAGATAACGTCCAAGAGAGTTTTGGCCTGATGTAATAATCTCTCTCGGGTGTAGTCATAATAAGTAATATATTCTCTATGCACTTCTGTTGCGTTTACCTTTTTTTCAACACACTGACTGCAATGCTGTTTAAGGAGAAATTGTGGGATTCCTACGAGATGCAGAGTCGGGGGGGGTGGGGGGGGGGGATCCTGTCCGCAAGTACCTGTGAGTACAATTACTGTCTCTATACATTGGCAATTGACAAAGCTTATAGTAAAATTGAGTTCTTCTTACATTGACCGTAAGTTACACATAGTACAATTATTGTCTCCTTGCATTGACAAAGTCCACAGCAGTAGCAAACATCAGGAAAATGAGCAATACTTGAAATAGGGAATCTAAAATTAATTCAAACAAGACAAGTTCTTTCTCATGAAATGCTTGCCCAACAAACAACTTATGTGTGGAGCCTTGGTAAAATCTGAAGCTTTGAGATTCTGTAGTGTAATTCACATCCATACGAGTATATTTAGCTCAAGCCTAAATGATTTTGTTCATATACAGAATCTTGTTGAATATTAACACTCTCTTGTTATTTCTAATTTTAGTATCTTCTAAATAGGGTTCAGTAATACTGTTTTTCTGTAGGTCATCATATAGACATTTAAAGGACATTGCGTACATGTACGTTTTTGACTTCATTTTGAATTTTGCTCTGAATTGCATAGATCTGTATTTTCAAACTAGATTAAATTTATCATAACTTCCAGACAAACGAATAGTTTCATTGATACTATGTGAAAGCATCACCCTGACAAACAAATCCATTTTTTATTTACCAAACAATGTCTCATCTGCATAACTCGGGACTGCATAATTCGTACTTTGACTAAGTTGGAGTGAAAAGTCCATCACCTAGACCCAACTTGACAGTCTCAAATTGGAGTAATTTCTTAAAGATATGTTGGAACTTTTATTGCCAGTTGTGCTTCATGACATCAAAATATTGGGGCCACAAGTTACAGTACCAGGACTGATAATCCAAAACGGCAAACATGTTTGGTTTCTCTAACTCCACTAGTCTAGGTCTATTTTCAGCGGAATCTTATAACATCTCAGTTTGTATTCAAAAAGGCTTTAATGATAGCGATCTGGGCCTTCTAAATTTAAAACCTATCATGACAAACTAACTATTTCCGGAATATTTTGATCAATTTTACCGAAAAAATTTTAAATGCGGCGGGGCTTGAGAACCAATCTTATTAATTTTTTATTTGGCGTTACTGTTGATTGACTAGTGTTAATTGTAGACAATCTGATGAGGAGAGTAAGCCTGACCAGAGTCATGCCATTGCCTGGGCTGTAGCAACATTCCTCAGACACAATGGGATCATGGACAAAAAGCACTCCTCCATGGAGAGGGTGCAGAGCTTTATGGCCAAAGATAAAAAGAAACCTCTGATTCAGAGGAAGAGGGTATGAACAGCAGTAGAATACAATATAAAACATTCCTTAAAGATATAATGCCTGCTGCATAAAATGTGAAAAATTCAGCCAATTTTAGGGGGAAAAAACATGATATTTAGAATTCTTGTATATTTCAGACCCAGAAGGGACACAGTTTCCAGCCTCAGCATTTTTCTCGGGTTGAGAACTGTATACACTGTAGAGAGCTGATATGGGGTGTGGGAATCCAGGGCTACCAGTGCTCTAGTAAGTTATAGGGGTCAGGAAACATACATGTATAAGATCAAGGATTTTTGTGTAGTATATAGAAATGTAAAGCTTTTATAACCTAATGTTTCCCTTTGGTTTCATATATCAATAACCACAAGCACAAACAAGTTGAGGAGTTCTAACTGTATTTCTTGAATGTGTGAAGAATGTATCGGTTTACATGTACTTTCAGACTGTGAGCAGTGGATACACAAATATTGTTTAGACAGTCTGGAGGATCAGTGTCCTAAGAAAAAGCGTCCACGTCCTCATTCATCTGTGTTCAATATTCCAAGACCACAAGCAGGTAGGTTGCCACCTCTTAATGCTTATCCCAGCCTGATGAGTGGAGTTAGTGTATAAAACTGCCCACGCTGGGAAACTTCTACTTGGAAAGGGGTTATATCTCTCAAAGACAAAATTTGTCAATAACAACCTCATTTTTGAATGCAAGAATACTGCCAAATTATAAAATACTGATTGTGTAGCACCTCTTGTAGACAGACATTCCAGTTCTAGTATAGAACAAATGCTAAGTCGATCAGGTACGTAGTACATGACTACAGACTTTAAGCTTTAGGATTATATCCTCCTAATGCATGAAGTAAACCACTGATAAGATTCAGATGATCACTCTGATCAGTGGTAAATACTTCATCGAAGCCAGAATCTTTAGCCTTTTTTCCCCCTAAATACTTTTTTTTGTAACAACAGACTATAATTTTATAACAATGTAACTGCTTATTATTTCATTTTCTTTGCATGTTAAAAAAAATGGCTAGGGAGATTAAGTTAGAGGCATGATGTGCATGTTTTGTGTAGTGAAATGCCCTGTTGTATACATGAATAGGTAGTCATGGAGTCGTGAAGCTCATTTTACCAGAGCTTTGGCCAGCAGGTATCACTAGATATTCAACATCCACTCTTGTAGAAATGTATACTGCACAGTCTGTATTGTTAATCTCATAAACAGATGTACTCTAGGTATTAGACTGACACTATACCTGTCAGTCTCTGATTGTGTTTTCAGTAGATTGAAAAAAAAATGTTCACCACTGAGTTCATGTTCACCATAGTGTTCATGTTCACCATTGTGTTCATGTTCACCATTGTATTGATGTTCACTATCGTGTGTTTATTTGAATGCTGACCATTCAATAATGTAGTTGTTTAACACATTCCAGAGAGTAGTGTAGTTTATCAAGGATATCACTATTATGGAATTCATCTGTCTTAGACACAATAAACATTTTACATACATGTAGATTTTCTAACAAAAAATATTATGGCGCTTATTAACAAACATAAATTTGATGTAAATGACTAACAATGCCCCTAATGTATATTCTGCTTTTATCTTAACAAGTTTTCCATGTGCCATTGGCTTTGACAGGTAATTTTTGCATTTGGTTGAATGTTTTGCCTGAGCCATCAGATATGAACATGTACATGTATTTCCATAACGCTTCACATTCAGTACCTACATATAATATATAGCCCTCTTATAATTCTTTGTCTGACAAAAAACATTTAGATAGGTTGCAGGATTGTATTTTAACTGTATTTAACATTATCTAACGATGAGAGGTGTGCATCTACAAAGGCAGGAATGAAGAATATATTTGAATAACTTGACAAGCATGTTTATTATTTATGAAGGAGACTTTTGAATCATTAAGAAAATTGATGGTAATATTGTATAAGCAGAAATTTTAGTGAGGATTCAATTTTTGCATTTTTAGCGAGGGTGCTGAGATTGCAAAAATTAAATTTTGCTAACAATTTATTCTGCATAAGAGGTTAACGATATTGTTCTCTGCACCATAAAATCGCTAAAATTACTTCTCGCTATAATTAGATTATGATTTTTAAGGACAAATTGCTAAATTTGCATCTCGCTAAAAATTCCACTTATACGGTGTATTTTCCATCATGCACATACATTTTAGAATGCAATGTACATGAAGTATATTGGGGGATCTCAAACTTTATTAGGTACTGATGTCCCTCCACACTTTTTTTAGCATGTACATTTGATAAAATAAGTACGTGTACTACATCTTGAAATAGTCATTTTAGCATGAAGATAATTGTATGCAAGAACATTTTACTATAAGAAATATTTCACTTTGTTTTCTTATTCTTTATTTAAGAATAATGAGCACATTTTAAATGACATCATATTTCCTATATTTCTCTGTCTTGAAGACTAACTGCATTTGCATCCCCTTGAAAATGCACTGCTAGCTGTTAGTTATACATTGTTCTGTTATTATCTGTGTTCTATTGGATACTGTTGTTTCAGTCCCCTCAACCTCAGAGGCTCCCAGTCCGAGTCCAGCCAATCCCACAACGTTTAACATACAGCCCTTTAAGGATGAGCGAGAGGAAGATAAAGGTAACTCAAGAACCAATGGAAAAGCTTCTTATAAATTTACAAATTTAGATGTTGTTGTGTTATGATGATAGACTGAATTTATTCTTCATGAGGGTGAAAGAATTATGTCCTATACTGTAGATTCCTAAATATAGACGAGGAATTAATTGTCATGTAATTTCATAAGAAACAACACTCGCAAAATTAAATTACTCGCAGGGATTTTTATGGTGCTAAAATCCATGCAAAATCCCTTGATCAACCATCCATTCATGGATTATTGTTATACTATTGCGTGTATAAAGTTTGATAAAATTGTTATACTATAGCATGTATAAAGTTTGATTTCCATTTCTACAGGCTTAGATTAAGAAAAAAATGAAAATTCACATTTTTTTTTTTTTTTTTTATCATTTCAGTAACACCAATGCATTCAGTAAATTCCTTGATTAAAAGATATGACAATGGAAACCCTGATGCACCGAGTGACCGTAAGAAGAGTCCTAGTGTCGAGGACATGGCCAATAAGTAGGTCACTGTGACCTCATTCTGTAATCAAGAGGTCATCATTAGCATGTTAAACAAGTATAAACAAAAAAGCAGCACATGATGCACAGACACATACAGCTTTATAGAGGACAAGATATTTTGTAAAGATGCTTTGTGAATTGGGATGCTAGTAACTGCTATATAAGAGATAAAAATAGACATTGTCTTGATCCGCTGCTTAGACAGAGCTATTTATATCACATAGCCATGTATCATATATCAATGTAGTACTGCTTCAGAATTACCAGGAAAGCTCAGGAGAACTTAAGTCAGTTTTCTCGTTTTTAATGTTAGGAAGGAGAAGTAGACACTGAGCTTTCCTGTGTGTATCCTCTGGTGGTAGTCTAATATTCTCTAATATTCTGCACAGCCAGTGCAAGTTTTCTTCCTCCTGCAGTCTTCAGATGATGTAATCTAACATACAGTATCATTAAAGTCTTGATTAAAAAAGTGCAAAGATAATTTTTTGGGGAAAAAGAAAGTTAAAATTGGGAAGAGAAAATTTGGTCTTACCTATAAGTGATTTGCTGTGTATTAGGTTGGTGCCTGTAACATTTAGGGATTTGAATAATGCTGTGGTTCTTATTACAAAAACTGGCTTGACAAAGTATAAAATGTAAACATATAAATTATATAAAAGTATCTGTATATATGTACATGTGCTACATCTAACCCAGTATCATTTAAAGAACTGTACATATTTTCATTCAGAGAAAAGTTACATTCAATTTTTTCAAAGTAAAAGTATAAGATCTATCAATTTGAACTGGCTGTCTATCAGAGCTTTCTCCAATAATCAGCATTAGAAAAGTAGAAGCAATCAGCTTCCTTATTTGATGTGGATGATTTTCCTTTGTTGACCTTATTATAGGAAATCAACTGAGATCAGTAGATCTGAAAGTTTAAAGGGTCGGCAAGACCAGAAAGGCAGAATTAAACAACGTCGCGTTAAAAGGTGAATTCATATCAAACGCATGTGTCTTCTTGATTGAATTTGGCATAACCCGTGTGATTGTCATAGTGTGGCGATTTGGGTTAGGTCGTACACTCTATGATAGTCGGTTTTCATTTCACTGTACAAATGTTTAGAATCGGGGTTAGTACATGTTGTTTTAACTCGAGTTAGTACAGGATGGTTAAGGGAAGAGTGTGATGAGGCCATTTGTACAGTAAATGAATTTTAAAAAGTTGCTATGGACATTTTTTTTAAAGATATATTTTATAAATTCATAATTCAAATATAGCATGAAGATTCTTTTATTTTCAATATTTTTATTTTTAAAATCTTTAAGCATGATGTCTCCTTGTTTTGAGCAAAATTTCCAGAATCTGTTCACCCTGTCCTTTATTTTTTTTTTTTTTTTTTTATTTTGCATGAATTAAAAATAAAAAGAAAATCCCCCTTAAATAATGAATGTTTAAAACAAGTTAAATGAAGCTGGGTTATGGAACTGATGGACAGTAAAAGTTTACATACATAAAGGTGACATATGCACAATATATATATATTTATGATGCAAGTTGCTGCATTTTTTATCATTTTTGATAGAAAAAAGAGTAAATTGAACATTTAATCAGATGGTACTTTTGCTAAATCAGTATGGCTGTAAACTCTATAAGGGTACTGAATTTAAACTAATACTTAATGGGGTATGGGATTTGGACTGATGGCTGTACACTTATTAGGCAGTTGGATTTGTACTAATATTGTATGACTGTATGTCGGTCATGGGACTAATTACCCGTCAGTCATTTGGATTAACTACATGTCAGTTGCTCTCCTGTCTCACTGCTACTAACCTGTCACGTTCACTCCTATCTTCCCATATTTAAGAGAAAATTTTGTGTTCAATATAAATAATTCAAGGTACTTATTTTAAAAAGAATCAGTTATAATAAACTTCCCAAATATTTTGCAAGAGAATTAGCTTTCAATGTTTATTTTTCCAGTTTTGTTCTGCATATTTTTCCTCCTCTTAAATATGTTTGCATATATATTCTTCACATAATTTTGTTTACCTTTGTCTTTCGGAAGCAGAGACTTTTTTTAATTTCTAAATGATATTTTTTTTTATATTTCTGTTTTTAGTGATGTGGAAATTGATGATAATATGATGAGGACCATTACAGGCAATTCTCCAAGTTCTTCCTCCTCAAGTATAAGGTATGGTCTATTTGTTTATTGAAATCAGCTGATAGGCTGGCTGTTTTCCTTGACAACCAATAACTTTGTTAATATAAATAGCTGAAAGAAAAAAGAAAACTAATTCAGATTTTAATTTTTATGCTATTATTTCCTTATCAAAAAAAAAAAAAATATACTGGTAGAAATAATAATCTTAGGAAGTGAGAGAAATGAATTGTGTGTGTTTACTTGAGAGTAGGGATCTTGTGAAGGACATGTTTGTAATGTCAACACTGAAGGTCAGGTTGTAAACTTTATCAACTTCAATGTAGGACCATGTGTTATAAGCTGTATAATTAATATTGTACTATTACAAACATTAATTATTATTGGACTATAGGCCGTAGTACCCTGTGTTATCTTGTGTATAAGGGATGGCCCATAAGGGACATGTAGTGAAATATATTATATTAAAATGTGCTACAGACTGTATAAGAAACATCTTTAAATAACTGTAAAACCATATGTTTTTAGACTTTCATACATGTAGGGATATTCATTTAATTACAGTATAAAGTGTGCATACACATAGTCACATCCATTCAGTACAATTCTCAATCTCATGCATGTGTTCACAAATATAGGGTTAATTATCACCACAAAAATCAACAGATGTGTCAATCATTTATCTATCTATAAAGTCATTTCATAAAAAGAAAGATATAAATATTCAATATTTTAAAAAAAAATCCTAAAGGTTGATTTATAGTTCACAGAGATTCAAGTACAATGAAACTTAATTTCAGTGCATGTTAATTAAAATAGAAATAGTTCACAGTGTTAAATGATTTTATGCGTCTACCATTTAACTCTCTACAGTGTTAAATGATTTTATCAGTCTACAATTTAACTGTCTACAGTGTTATATGACTTTGTCTATCATTGAACTCGTCTACAGTGTTAGATAACTTTTTTGGTCTAACACTTAAATCATCTTCAGTGTTAGATGACTTTGTTGATCTACCATTTAACTTCCTGTTTCCTTTTTACAGGAGTGGGGAGAGTCCCAGCAGTTCTATGGATGCTGTAAACAATATTCCTCATACCATAGAGAATGACTCAGATTTCGAAGTTGAAAATGAATTACCTCCCTTAGAATCTATTTATCCCAGAGATGTTTACAAGAAGTTGCGACCAAAAGATAGGAAGAGATTAGAAGTAATAAATGGTAAGATTTAATTAGTCTGACATAATGCATTGTTTTTTGCATGTACTCGAATAAAAGAAATCTCCAAGTCTGTAAAAGGCAATATATATTATGTATATACAGTAAAACTCAGTCATAGCAAAGTCCTGGGGATCTGTGAATTCACTTCATTATATCCGTACTTTGTTATGTTGTTAAAATGTATATAGTGAATTCGCAATAAACATGTACATGTTTTACAAGTATGACTACCGAATATGTTCAAGAAGCATTTAATACAGGACATATCTTAGATAACTCAAATTTTTATTGTGAATTAAATTTAATATATAAATGCTTAATGAAAAATAGTCTGTTCAATATTTTGAATTTAGAGATGTTTAAAAATTTGTTTAAATATCATTATTTTTATATCTATATCTGTCAATTCGTTATATATAAGAGTATATAACTGTAAAATTTTACAAGAAATTATTAATAAGAATTTTGCCTGGGATCCTGAAAAATGTCGCTTTATTCGTGAATTTGCCATATACATTTTCATACTAAATGAGTTTCACTGTATTGTGCTGAGCTGTAAAAGGGAATATATTTATATTATGTTTGGATGATCTGTGAAAGGTGGTATATATATATATTATGTATAAATTTGGCTGATCTGGGAAAAACAGTTTCTATTATTTCTAATTCAGCTGATAGAGGTTTAACAGTCTGTTTTATGGAATGTATTTTATGTGCATATTAGGCAGATAGGGGTTTATGCAATATGTATTATGAATACAGTTTGCACACACAATTCAATATGTTAATTTTGAAATTTTTTTTTCAGAATTATTTTACACAGAGAGAACACACTGTCGAAACTTGAAGATATTACAGAACTTATTTTATAAACCTATGTCCCAGGACCCTAATATATCCCAGGATTTGATTAATACACTATTTCCTAACCTAGAAGAAATGATAGCACTACACGGTAAGATTTTCTGGCTTAAATGTCTGTTTACAAAGTTTACTTTTGATTTTAAAAAAGTGTGTATTCTTATGATAAGGAAGCTTTGTGATGCAAGACTATAATGTACAATAGGCCTCAAAGAGTTAAAGACAAGAGATTTATTGTGAGAATTGTGTTATTACATATATACATTTACTACTTAGGTCTAATGAACAGTGCAATGAAAGAGAGGAAGAAACAGAGTTCTGTGGTAACAGAGGTTGGGGATATATTACTGGCTCGGGTAAGTACACATGTCATCTGGGAAGATAGCTGTGGTTGGAGATACTGTAGATTCCTTAATTTATGCAAATACTTGCGCAAAGTGACCAACTGACTTCAAATCAGAAGAGTATGAATTCACAAATGAACTGTTGATGGGTAGATTTTACATGTATGGAAGTTTAAGCAATTTAAAAATAAAGCTGAGTTATTTTATTTTGTGAGTTGTGCTTCTTGCGAGATTACATGATAATAAATTCCTTGCATATGATTAAGAAACTGCAGTATATTACTGGCTCAGTTAAGTACACAAGTCGTCTGGGAAGGTCACACTCTTGTTATACTAATGGAAGGTACATGTAACTTGCAAATGTTAAATTACTTATACATGTACAATGCTGCATGTGCTAGATCTTGATAAACCTGTATTTATAGTGTGTACATAAGATTATAGTCATTATAAAAAGCTGTTGGAAATCATTGTTCACGAGTACAATTTCTTTCGAGAGCATAAAAACCTGTTAAGGGAGAACATTTCTTTATTTCAGTTTGATACTGAGGGAGAAGCATTCCGTAATGGCTGTGCCAAATTTTGTCAGAACCAGCAATATGCTTTAGATTTGTTAAGGGCAAAACAGAGAAAAGATTCGAAACTGTCCAACTTCCTTATGGTGAGTGAATGAAAATGTCAGTTTTATTAAAGTAGTTATAATATTTACCAGGTAACATTAATGTATTCTTAATTGGTTGACTTGTAGGAGGCAGAAAGTAGTCCCTTGATGCGCCGGCTTCAGTTACGAGACTTAATTCCTACACAGATGATGCGTCTCACCAAATATCCACTATTAATAGAAAATCTTATGAAATATACTCAAAGTAAGTTTATTATGATGTGTAATTATTAATTTTTTTGTTGATTTCCTTTACTTTTCATTTTGTTTGGAATTTGTAGTTTTGTATGTGGAATTATTGAACAAAAACTGATATAATTTTTCAGCTTCAACTGAGGAGTATTCTCGGCTGGAACGAGCCCTTAAGTTGAGTAAACAAATTCTGGCATATGTCAATCAAGCAGTGAAAGACTGTGAGAACAGTTACAAACTCAAAATGTTACAGCGTAAAATTGACAAGAAACAGCTGGATCATGCTGAATTTAAGGTAAACATGACAATATAATCAGGTCAGACATTGTAGTTTTCATTCAAAGTAATCTCTGAAATCACTTAGTATAATTTTTTTTATTAGTAAATCACTAAATTTTCCTTGTTACAGGAGCTGGATCTCAGTAAACATAAGCTGATGTTGGACGGAGCCTTGACGTGGAACATCAACCAGAGGAAGTCGGTGGACTGCCATGTTGTGTTGTTAGAGGACTTATTAGTGCTATTTCAGAAACAGGATGATAAACTGGTTCTTAAACAACAGTCTACTCAACTGGTGGCCGGTAAAGAAGATAGTCGATATCAGTTTAGTCCTCTCCTCAGATTAGAGAATGTACTCCACACCAACAGCAAAGCCACTGGTAAATGTGATTTTGTCAATCAATCTGTGATGGAATCTGTTAATCTATAAAAGGCTAAGTATCATAACATTTGTGTTGTCAATCCAATATAAATGTTTCAATTTTTCTTGCACTGTGAGGATGTATAAGAATTTTAAAATTTTGTCAGTGGAGATGTATATATATACGGGGGGGGGGGGGGGGGGGGGGGGGCAGAAAAATCTATCTTGGAGTGCATGGTGAAATTTGTACTTCTGATTCATATAAGTAAAATCATCATATGTTAACCTTCAGTCACCCCCAGCAGGGTATATTATGTGATGGTGCACTTCATTACTTAAAACTTTTCTATCAAAAATGAATGGTCAATTTAATATTGTTATCTTACATCTGAAATAATTTTATCTGTAGACAAGAAGGCATTCTTCGTTGTATCAAAAACCCAGATTTATGAACTCTCTGCAACATCAACTGAAGAGCAGAAAAAGTAAGTGTAGCAGAATAACTCTAAAATGAGATTTGACTTAAGTCGTAATTTATAATATAAATGGAAGGTATTGTGAGTGAATCAGTTTTTATATATTTTTGCTGAGAAACCAACAACTAATATATTTTTAGGTGGGAAACTAGCTGCAGATCTGTAGCTCTCTGGTTGAAAAAATTCGGATAGACAAACAGTTGACAACTGATTTACTTTTAGGTGGAAAACTGACAACTGATTTATTTTTAGGTGGATAAGACATATCAAAGAAGCAGCTGAAACTTTCAAAAAGAGGAAAGATAAGGCCCAGGAACCAGCACAGGTGCATGAACTGGCTGTGGAGCCTCCTCAAATCATCAGAAGGTTAGGCCCCTCAAATAGCATATCTGATTTAACATTTAAAAGGGTTTGGTATCTGTGACATATTGCATGGTAATGATAAACATTATGATATAAAATTAAGGGGGAAATTTTCAACTGAAAATAACTGAGAACATATTCTACATGTATAAACCAATTAACAATGAAATAAACAGTAAATATCCACTTGTAAGAGAAGTTGCGAAAGATGCAGATATTTCGCACACTTGATAAAAAGTTAGGTTACAGAAGTTGATTTGGATGTGGCCAGAAATAAGTAAATGTAGTGAATATGTATTTGATTTAACAGGCCCAGTGCAGAGAGACAGGAGGAAGATTTGGAGGAGGAGCTTATTCAGCCTGATGAAATCACTGTACAGAATCCGTTAACTCAGAAAGCTGAGCCAGTCCTGACCCCGCTAGGTATGTCACTTAACATGGATACATTCATGTCTAAGTAAGGAATGCAGTACCCAGACTGATTATCATTACATATTATATCCAGGTGTGCATTTTGTTGGTGGTGTCTATGGTTTGATATGGAAGAGGAAAACAATGAATTTGTTTTACACATGTTTATGATTTTGAATATAAGGACAGCCTAGCCATGAAAAGATTTGATTTCCCACCCTCCAGTGATTTTTTGATAACTAGATCCAGAAGTTTGATGAGCGACTGCAGTGTGTCACCTTATTACTAACACCTGTATGGCAGGCATGAGATGAACTCGGCTGTTCTGTTTTTGTTACCAGTATTTTGCAATTTTGAAAAGCAACCTATAACATTGTGACAATGTCTTTCAATTCATCCATCAAACTTTTTGTACTTCAAAATAAGTTTACATTACTTGTTTGTTTGCTATATTTGGGAATGAGACATCTTCAAATTACAAATTACTGGTATCAAAAATTATTTTAGAGGGATAAAAAAGTCTTGAAAACTGAACACATGTAAACAAGACATCTTCACAATGTTATAGATGAGCTCTCGGTATAGTACTAACACATAACTAGTGTTGTCTCTGACAATAGCCAAGTTAGTGTCTGTGCATGATTTTGAGTGTCATTTTTCTCTCGCCTTCATCCAGAGAAGATCCGACGCCTCGATGAGACACTGCAGGAGCACCTCCAGGAGAAGACAGTTCTGGTGGCCGAGGTCCTCAATATCCCCACAGCCGAGGTCCCACAGAGGCTCCAGGTATTGTGTCCTTTTCCACTCAGAAAGTACTTTACCAAGCAATTCTCACTGACATAATGTAATTTGAGAACAATTGTTATGATGATGAAAATAATCTGAAACCAAATTAAGTTATTTAGGTAGGGTGTTCAATTCTTTAATTATTTTAATTGCATTATTTCAGCAGTGACATTGAGACACTGTTTAACACAGTCTTAAGGTTCAAAAGAAATGTAAATCAAGTGGGATTCTACTCCAGTTAAAATAGCATGAAATTTTGTCCCTTTTGAATTTTTGCATAAGAAATCTCCAATGCTTATAACTGATTTGAAGTTAATTTCACCCAATAAGTGATGGATAAGTGTAATCCATCTCCTGCGATATTAAACTGATGTGACACAATGTTGAGCCTGTGCATTATTTGCATTGTGTTGCCATGTCTTATTGGTTTAACAGACTTTATATAAATGTTTTCTTTTTTAATATATATAAAGAAGATATTTATATACATGTACTTGTAATTCTTTAAGGAATAGGCTACTGCTTATAAAAAATAAGAAAGCATAAAACCCGGAGAAGACTGTTGTATATATATATATGTAGTTGAAATTAGAGGTGTGATTTTTTTTTGTTTCAGATGGTGGAGGAGATGCCAGAGAATGCTAATACCAGTGATAACCTACTCGCCCTAAGTCGAGAGACCCAGAATTGTTTGGTTTTGTTAAACAATGCTGAATGTATGTTCTACTTCCTGTACGCATGTCTGTGTCTGTCTGTCTGTCTGTCTGTCTGTGTGTGTGTGTTGCCTTCTATAGCTTGCTACATCTAAGCATGAAATATAAAGCAAATATTTTTTTGGTATTCAATACAGGGAAAAACAAACATGCAGTATTTTTAAATGAAATTTAATTATAATAAATTCGGATTATTTGTGCAATTTGTAGAGGCAATTACTTTTTTGTTTGTTTAAATTGGGAATTTTTTTTTTTAAAGAAAGTAAATTGATATACTGGTATCTAAAGGTATTTGTTGTATCAGAGAATTTTCATCTAGCATGGACAAGAATAAGTACAATTTTAATTAAATTGCTTCTAGAGAAATATTTTTGTTATGATTTTCTGTCCATCTGTCTAACAGCTTTACCTTCAGTTGTGAGTGTTGCTGCATTGCTTTTAAAGTGGGTGATTATAAAACAACACAAAAGTGATTAATGAAATAAAATTTTAAAAACTTTGAACCCTAATTTCTGTAGATAATTGTTCCATCTGTTAATTGAATTTTAAATTCTGATTAATTCCTGTTTTAGCTGGACTAGCGGAGGAGGACCTAAAAATGCCAATACCAATGGAGAAACTTCGAGAAATGGCCAACAGAATGAACCAAATTCTTACCAATCTACTGGTAAGCTAGTATATTTACTTGCAGCATATTGGAGTGGAGTGTTTTTACAGTAATATTTAGCCAGAGAGTTAAGCTTTAAGCTGATAATTACACTATATACTGCTGTGTTCGTGTTGTACCTCTATATTCTGCTAGAACTGATCTCAGATGTGTCAAAATTGATGTTGTAAATATAGAGGATAGAATCTCTGTTAGGGTTGTATTTGCCACTGAAATATTTCTCAAGAAATCTGTATTAAATGTCTAAACTGTTTTGTGCTGGACATGTTAGCATTATCATGTTATGCACATGAACTTAACAGGAACACAGGGATGTCATTTTTGCTCCAAATGAAATTTTTTCACACTAAAATGAAACCAGAAATGTTTTATACGAGTGGTAAATATATCTCCTCCCACCTTGTTGGCATTTGATCATTGTTACCTTTGTAAACTAGAGGCACTCTTTTTTTACATCACTGTATGACTGTTGTTGCCAGTTTGATAACATTTGCTGTGTTGGGTGACTTTCAGGAAAAAACCAGACAGTATGCAGCGCTTAATTCGGGGCACACCCCCACAACCTCCTCAGTGAGTGATCAATAGTAGTGTGGTTTTTTTTAGTTTTCTTGTGTGGCTTTGTAAGATATATCTCTAGAGTTGCTGCATGGGCTGTTATTTTGACAGTTTTTTTTTTAAACAGAGACTTTATTTAAATGTATTCTTGATATTTTCCTGATTTTGGTTGGCTTAAAGTTTTGAGTTTTTGCTATAAGTTTAGTTAAGTATGATAATTCTTAGGAAAATTAATTGGAAGTTCCTTGGAACAAATATGAATTAAGAACACAAAAATGTTGTTATTAAGTCAACAAATTGTTTTATGTCGCAAAAGACAATTTTTTAATAGCCAGCATGCAGTTTATTTTCCTCGATAAGTAATTGCCACAAATTACAATTAACAAAGGTTTATTTCTTAATCAGACTGTGACTGCAAAGTATGCTGCAATTTTATATGCAGTGAGAGATCAAAAGATGAACTTAGACAAATTTTGAGTTATAGGGATTCCAGATAGCATTAGATCAGGTGATGAATTCCATTTAGAAGATCAAGTATACTGAATGACAAATGTTAGTTCCTTACAACTGTTAAGGAAGAGATTGTTCATAAACTACATGTACCTCTTTCTTTACAGAATTTAAGGAATGTACAAAGCATTTTTTTGTTGCTTTAAGTAATTTTTTTACCTGCCGCCCACATGGAATTCTACTGAAAAGAATATAATATGCACACATTGAAATAAATTCTGAAAGTTTATAAGAGAAAATATGGTTTTTTGAAATTAAAATAAGCCATGTGAGGAGAGTAAAGAATTAAAATCTTACTCTGAATGTTTACATTTCTGAAAACCAGTTCATCTTTTGATCATTGACTATAAGTGATGTGGAAGTACGTGTGTTTGCCTTGTAAGAACCCAATCCTGAATAAGATACCCTCTAAAATCTTTGATGAATTTGTATACTAGTAGAATTAACATAGGCTCAGGAAGTGGTGGAATATTTTTTAACTAATGTGCATTTACATTGTAGATGGAGGTAGTAGCTATGTATATTCACATAAATATATATACATGTACATTATATATGTAGCGATGTATATCATTTCAGCAGAATTTCACATTTGAGCTGTATTTGTATATCCATATAGGGAACACTAACATTAAATAGTTCAGTTTTGTAATGGTGAGGTGTATAACAACAAGCAAGTGGTCCATCCTGTTTTGTTTTACCTTGGACTAAAATGACAGTCTGTCATTGGATAACAGACATCACATGCCTGTCATCAGTATTTCTTTGGATGGCGAGTAGCAAAATTTGGATAAAATGACGTTATGCAATCCAAATTTAATGAGAAAAAATATTTCAAAGTTATTTTTGTTTTTTAAAGAAACCGATAAATTGATTTGGAATTGCGATTAAATTAAGAGTACAGTGCCCCTTTTCAGTGACATAATCAGTAAACAACAAGGTGAAGAATAAAGGAGATTTGTACATACGAAAAAACCCTTTAATTGTAATTGATCTATGAAATTTTGTTAATTGTTATTGGTCCTTGACAAAACAAAACATTAAGTTTGTTTCTGACTTTCCATGGAAATATATTGGGTTGGTCAAGTCCATAGAAGGCTCTGCTTTTCCTCACCTTCTATGGACTTGAACAACAACCCAAGATATTTCTGTGGACAGTCAGTAACAAGCAAGTAATTGTATGCTGCATGCTCTTAAGGCCAAAATTGAGTCTCTTTTGTAAACATGATGAAAAGAAAAAAATAATAGTACAGTATGTGGTCCCACTGTATCTTGTAAAAGTCTAGAATCAATGGTTCAATCATGTTACCACCTTTTTGTTGTTATATCACAGTTGATATAATAGTATCATAATTGATTCAAATTTAATTTGATTTTGATTGGTTGATTGAATTCTATCAGCGTTTAGAGTGGTTGTTTGTATTGTAGGCAGTGGTGAACAGCCGGGATGAAGAACGGGAACGACTTCGGTTGGAACTTAAAGCGGCTCAGGAAGAACTGAACATGCTACGAGAGATACAGAGGCGAGTGTCTGGCTCCAATACTGCAGCCCTCGCCCCAGTCCAGGGCCGACCTCAGAGTTTTATTTCAGATGCTTCGTCTTACTCAGATAATGAGGTTGTAGCCAATACAGAGGATGAGGACATGCCAGGTAGAAAATTCAGAGTTTCCTTCTTAATGTTGTTTACAAAGTTTGCTTATTGTAAAGGACTTACACAGGTCTTCATGTCTGATGTCCAATCCCTTTTATGTGCAGAACCAGGGTTGGCAAAAAACTGGGAAATACTCGTATTTCCCAGGACGGTGGGAAATACTGGTAATTACCGGGAATTACTGGTATTTCCCGGGAAATACTGGGAAATAAGAAATAGGTACATATTTCATTCATATTGGCATGTAGTACACCTTATTGGCTAAGATATCTACCTCTGGTATCACTGTTCCCGATTTAAAAAAATTCTGGTTTCCAAGTAATTCATTTTATATACATGTAATCATACCACAGTATATTCATAAACCACTCATGAGTGCTTGAGTCAGATGTAGTCTACAAAGGTCCATGAAATGAACACAAAGATCCCAACTGGATTTTTATGTAACTAAAGAAGGATCAAAGAAAATTCTTAAATGTAGAGTATGGTATGAATTTCATATCTGAGAAGAAGCCTTTCAGTTCTACTCAAGGTAATTATCTCTCAAAACAGGAGCACAAAACTGTCCAGAGCAATTTGTTAAAACAACATGATTGTTTGTAATAACTACAGTGTTTATAGAAGGATGAAAACAAGTTTATTTTTGTTGTTCTTGGATTTATAATTAATAAACTTAATAATTTTACAAAACTGAAAAGAAACTTGAATTGAAAAACTTCAGTTTTTGTACAGCCAGGGAAATGTTCCAGAATGCTTTTGGGTATGGGACCTGGAGTAGGTGATACATTCTGAATATGTTATATTAATAGCAATTTGAGACATATTCCATATTATTCATCTTCTTTTTTTATGTTTATTTTATTTTAAATTTTGTATAAGATTGAATGAATTAGAGAAATAAAAAACTCTAATAACTTAGTATTTCCCAGTATTTCCCAATATTTCCCAGTTTAGAGAAAATTTGTAGTATTTCCCAGGATGGGAAATACCGGTATTTACCACTGGTAATTCCCACCACTGGTATTTCCCGGCCAACCCTGTGCAGAACTGAAATTTAAATATAAGTTTAGCAATATAAATTGATCACCTTTTGTCTTTGTAACACTGTAACCTGTTGCTTTAAGTATAATACAGTTAGCAGCTATTTCATCATATTTCATTGTATTTTCATCATCCCAAAAGTGGAATTTGTCTTTTTTTTTTCTTTTTTTTTTGAGATAAGTAGAAAAGTCAGTGTTAGAATCTTAATTTGAATCACAGGTTTTTGGTCAGATCTTGATCTTTGAACTTTTGAATTACTGAATCAGATCATAGGGTTTGAACCATTGAATTACTGATGTTCAGTCAAATCCTTATGTTTGAACTTTCCATATACAGATATTCCATTAGATCCTGATGTTTGAACGATTGAACTACTGATAATCTCTCAGATCATTATGTTTGAACTTTTGAATTACAGATGTTCACTCAGACCATAATGAAGTAGATGTGGATACAGGGGATGTACCTGATGATCTTGATGTGGATCCAGAGACTGCTGAATCTGAGGTCTCCCATCCCACCAACCTGCCAAAGGAAATCACAGACATTGACGTGCAGTCTCTGACAGAGATTGAGCCTCCATTGGAGGAGTTTATGGAAGAACCAGAACCTCTTAGTGTGCCTGAGGACATTCTCACGGGAGGTGAGGATACAGAGAAGGTTACGGCAGAAAGTGGTGTCCAGAAAGCCGAGATCAATCTGATAGAGGAGTTCAGTGAGGAGGTAACTGAATTCCCGTCCAATCAGAAGGACGTCGTTCATTCCGAGGAGAGTGAGGAAACCGAGTGCAAGGACACAACAAAGGAGGAGCAAAGTGCTGCTGATGTTCCTCCTACAGAAAATTCATGTGAGGACCCAGGAGGGCTTTCAGAAGAAATTAAGACAAGTGTCGATGAGGAAAGACGATTCAGTAATGATGATTATGAAGACGCATTGGAAACACAATCAGAAATCAGGGAGAGCAGTGAGGAGAGGACTAATGAGAAATTACAGGAAGAAATAACGGACCAAGAGAAAACAGACGTCGGAAAAGAGGGGGCTGAATCCGACCCAGAAACTGCTGACAAAGAAACAAATGGTGTGTCCGAGAACAGTGAAAAAAGCCAAATCATCGAGGACAAACTGAGTGAAAAATCAGAAGAGAAAATTCTGGACAATGAAGACAATGAAAATAATTTAGAATCTACAAATACAACAGACAATAGGGAAGATAGTGGTTCTCCTGTATAGCCTTAATCTACTTCTGTCTCACTCTGTGATAAAGTGCTACATTCTAACATGGATGTGAATTAGACTCCTTCTCAGTTATGTCCCTTGTTAGGAGGGAGACCGCTGTGAACTCATTCCTCTGTACAGTCTGTATTAGACGGAGAAGATATTGTATTGGAAACTAGTTTATATAAGGAATTAACAAGATACAAGAGATTGATGCCTGTAGTAACGAGTATATTATATATAAATATATATAAATATATGTACTTTTTTGTTAGAAGGAAGATGTCACATATTTATTTATGTTATGGTTGTCTCTAACGTTACTAAATATAGGATAAATGTTTACAGTTTGTACATGTGCTATGCCCTCATAGTCAAAACCCCAATAAGTTATGTCAGTGTCTACATTTGTTACATATGCAAATGTCAAAAGCTAGCCTTCATGAATATTCTGGAAGCTCATTACCTCATTTTTCACTTTCATTTCATGGCTGTGAACATTTATTTTAGGCATCGGTTTATATCATTATTCATTCTGTAAAGGCCCAAGTTTGAAACTTGGTGCAAATTCTAGGGTGCAATACATTTATTTTAGTTCTATTTCAAAGCTTTTTATATAATGTATGGATGACTACCTATGGTTTTTTTTTTGTGCTTGAATGAAAGAGTGCTCAAGACTGGCATATCAGGTCTTATTTTGTATCAGTGAACATTTTTCATACCTGTGCCACAGAATCCTTGGTAAAACTGCCTAGAAAATCAAACTGAAAAAAAAAATCACTGCTGTTAAAATAATGATCTGTATCAGAAGTTTATGTAACAAGTCAGTTTTTCACAAAAGCTGAACTGCATTTTTCAGCTGCTAATTTCATACTGTTCATTTGATACAAAATCTGAGTGCCATGCTAAAGCTTTAGCTCGTTTCACTTCGGTCATGTGACTTCTTGGATATCTGGTAAGTCACATGATATCAACTGTATTTAATGCAATCATTAAAATGCACAGATAATTACTGTAAACTTTGGGGTCAAGCATAAGCCAAGATTTATGTTGAGAAATTTATAATAATGACTCCAGAAATAATAAAATCTTAAAAACCGTTCAATGTCATTTCTGGACTGGTGGTGTCATAACAAGCTATTATGGTTACATGGTGGTTCTGTGTAATGCTTAAGACCGATCATACAGAATATTGTCACAGACCTGCCTACCTTTTCGCTTTTGGCATATTTCTTTATGCCATATCAACCAATTTTACACTTTTAATGTCCTGCTTAAAATTGTGTTATATTAGTGGTTTTAAATGTCTGACTTGCATTTGAGTTGAAGAATGGCCTATTAATATGCATAGACAAGAGCTTTTTAAAACGCATAATTTATCAAGGGGGCTACAGTTCCTCAAGAGCTCAATCCTGAAAATTTATTGAAACTAAGACAGCTTTCAAACTTAAACATGCTGCACATGCCAAAAATTTGGAAGAAAAAGCAGAAGCAAATACATCATTTACTTAAGTGATTGGAAAGGTGTGTGCCATTAATACCACCGAAAGATTAATTAAGTTCAAGCTCTTGACCAAATACATCATAAAGAGTGGAGTTATGTTCCCAACTTATTTGATACTCAAGAGCATGCTCAGAGTACGATCAGCTTTTATACTGAAGCAGGCTACTGACTTGATACTGACCCTATAAATTGATATTACAGGGATTTCAAACAACCTTGTTTAAAGTTCTGTTAATTCTATGGTTGTTATATGACTTTGTTAGCAAATATAAGTTAAATGTATCATTGGGTCAAACATATTTCTGACTAATTGTTTGGCCTTTGTTTTTATATAATTTAACTACGGAATATTATGTCTATCTGATCAGATCAGTACATAGGGCTTGAGCCGGATGTGATCAGTCGACAGGGGGTTCTTACTCCTCCTCGGTAGCTGATCCCACCTCTGGAATTTCCTGGGGTCCGTGTTTTATGGTTTTATGCACTGTTCGTTATTTAAGACCTGTAGGAATGCTACCATGCTGATGTTCAACGATCATAGACGATCTAAGCTAATAAATGATTGTAAAATATTTTTAAGTCCTTAATTATATGAAATACAACACAGAGTCTGATTTAGATTATACAGAATCACAATGACACATCAAAATAGAAGAGTACAAAGAATTATGCCTATTACTTGAAATTGAAGGTTAAGATTTCACCTCTGCAATAAAAAGGGTAGACGGGGCAATTCAGTGATTGGAAAAATGTAGATCATTGGTTCTGTACCTCAACCTAAAACACCACAAATACGGCGGTTCTGTACTCAAACAAAACCACTACAAATACGGCGGTTCTGTACCTCAGACTAAAACACTACAAATACGGCGGTTCTGTACCTCAGACTAAAACCACTACAAATACGGCGGTTCTGTACCTCAGACTAAAACACTACAAATACGGCGGTTCTGTACCTCAGACTAAAACCACTACAAATGCGGCGGTTCTGTACCTCAGAATAAAACACTACAAATACCGTGGCAGGGGTGTGCAATTAGCATCGCCCGACGCCCGGGGCTACCATTGTTTGGGGTCGGGCTAGTAGTTTTGTGCACGGAGGTAGCCCCTTGGGCTAGTAAAAATTAAAACTACCAATGTAATACATGAAAATCACTATCGGTATTTTCACTCATTTTTTGCTATTAAATTCTCAAGCAATGAAAAATTTTCGGCAGCATGCTCCAATTGTTCGTAAATCTCCATAATCTTACCCATTTTGCAGTACTACCTGAATTATGTACTTCCAAAAACGATCGTTTTTATCTAATCCGAATTTCCTCTATTCCTCTGTTTATGGTAAATACACCTGCAGATATCTCATTAAATTATTTACAATCACTCAATCAACTAAAAATAAGTTTTATGTGGTTTACATAAAAATATATTTCCAGCGTATTTAATGATTTAAGATGAAAAAATGATTGTCATTTCAGTTTAGATAAGATAATTTATTTGAATTTATTTTTACTTTCTATCATAATTATCAGTTTATATATGATTCAATTTTACTTCTGAAAATTAAAAAGAATCAAATTTATTTTAAACCCTGACTATTTCAACAATAAACTATTTCCTTGTAATATTAGTTGTTACCCCCCCCCCCCCCACACACACACATTTGGGCTAGTAACTTTTTACTTGGGGCTAGTAACTTTATTGCTTCCACTAGCCCGTGGGCTAGTACTTAATTTTTTTAATTGCACACCCCTGCGTGGTTCTAGATCTGTACCTCAGATAAATCCACTACAAATACGATGCATCTGTTTCTCAGACAAAACCACTACAAATACGGCGGTTCCAGATCTGTACCTCAGACAAAACCACTACAGATACCATGTTTTTTTTTTTTTGTATTAGAATGATGTCATTGGTGTAGCATTGTCATTGAACCACTTGTACATAGTGAGTGGCTTTATGTTTCGTACTTCATTCGAACTGCTAGAAAGTTATTTAGACAATGGGTGGTTCTGTACGGAAGTTAATTCTTGTTCACAGAAGATTTTATGCTTTTTTTTCTCCCTAGTTTGAATGTTTCTTGCCTACTGCAGAACAAATAAAAGAAAATTCCCTAACCTTTTGTATGGCACATGCCATTCATGTACACTACAATTATAGAGACCCAGGTTTTTAGCTCACCTGAGGGAAAGACTCAAATGAGCTTTTCTGATCGAAGCATGTGTCTGTTTGGCATGTGTCGTTTGTAAACTTTATACATTCTCAACTTCTTAAATACCTCTTGGCCACTTTCATATATATATATATATATATATATATATATATATATATATATATATATATATATATATATATATATATATATATATATATATATATATGAGTAAAATATGAAATATTCTTGAGTTTGGAAAGAATAATTGGCCAGAAACTGATTTTTTTAAATGACATTTCGAATTCAAATGATCAATGTGTCTGGGATTTATTTTCAAGACTTTCTTAGATATTATCAAGTATGTACATGTATGTGTTCACCAAAACACACTAGTGGATGGTTGATTCTTTTAATACACCAAATGTTTTCCTCCTAACGCATCTGAATCTTTAGATCCACAACAACTGCTCAAAGAACATCATTAAGGATCAATAAGGGGTTTAACGTACGAACTTTACTGGAATTTTATTTTTACACAAAGGGTTATATTATTTTTACCCTAAGAGTGGCATACTAATTAAGGGTGGCATACTAACCCTAAATTAATGTAAAAGAGTGAACATTAAGGGCCGTTTAATACTGTGTTAGGGTCAAGCGAATTTTGAACGTGTAGAGAAAATATGTCTATTTGTTTAATTGTATGGTGACCTAAATAGAATTAAAAAAACTCAGTTAAGATCAAAACATATATTATAAGGGCATATCTACTGTTAGGATATTTCTTTTGCGAGGAAAATCTTTCCTATGTGGCATAGCACGCAATCGAAACTTCCGGGCCTTTCCGACAAGCGGAGAAACAACCTCTCACGGAAAGGCCCGAAATGATGCGATTGGCATAGCATGTGTATTTTATACCAAATGAATGACTTTCTGTGTTTTTACTTGAAAGAGTTCCCCGACGCTCTGAATTCACCAAAGAAAATTAAAACATTTTGTCGTAACATAAGACTCGGTTGTTACGTGTTTTTCATCAGTCTGTCTGTATCGTCTGGTTGACTTACATAAAGCACACGTCCCAATGGCTATCAGTGTTACGACACCCAGGGGATATCATTAGAATTTTACGAGCCATTGCCTTTCATATCACCCACTAATGAACACTTCATTCTCAAGCGAAAGTAAACAGAAGTCCAAACAAACTAAAAATATTTATTAAATATATATCTGGTATTATGTACAGATAGAAATAAGACGGTACGGGAGACAGTCTGATATCACTTGCGTAGATTGTGCACAAGGCATGGACGGCATTACACTGATGCTGGGAGAAGTCACATACATGCATGTTAAAAACATTGTTAAAAGACGAGTTCTCATTGCTCAGTAACCTTGGTGATGTGAGAAGGATCCTGGCTACGGTGCCCGTGAAAAAGGTGTGTCACTTCCGGATACTCGGTAACCTAGCTTGGTGAAGTGACAGGGATCCTGGCAACGGTACCCGGGAGTAAGGTGCGTCACTTCCGGTTACTCAGTAACCTTGGTGATGTGAGAGGGATCCAGGCCATGGTACCTTTGAGTAAGCTGAAGATACTTCACTTCCGGTTACATTTTAATCTTGGTGATGTGTTAGTGGTGCTGACCACGGTACCCATGAGTAAGGTGCGTCACTTTCGGTTTCTCAGTAACCTTGGTGATGTGAGAGGGATCCTGGCCACGATACCCTTGAATATGGTGAAGGTGCGTCACTTCCGGAGGACATATCCTCTCCAAATAAAGGTTTAGGTAGATTGCTGGTACCTCTACTTTGGAAAAATCGTGAATGGAAGGGAGACATTATAGCATGAGAAAAATGGACAGTGTTCGCTAAAACGTTGTTTGGTTGTAGTGGTGACAACAGGGAATGTCCAAATGGTGGGGGAACTAGTTTAGGGGAATATGGAGAGGAATGGAGGAACTCCGGACTTGGGTACGGTGAATGTCCTTCACTACTGGCAGACTTGCTCGCACGATATGGGGAAAAAGACATCTTCTTCGGTGTTGCTTCGGTCAGTCTTGAGATGCTGAAATCTGTGATCCTTTTTTTCTTTGGTCCGTTTTCCGTGTCCTCTGGTTTGACCTTCAGGCATTGTGAGCAGACTCGCTTTGGAGAACTCTGACTGGGTACAAACGACTTTCCACATTTGATACAATTATCTTGTACAGATGAGGCTGTGAACAGATTAGAATATAAATTTATTGAACATATGTACCAATCAGAGCTTTCTATGATTATTTGAATTTAATACAGATAACAAGCAAAGGCAAAACTTAAGGTTAATGTTACGTCAAATAAATTACCTTCGTGCGTTTTCATGTGAGTTTTCAGATTGCACTGAAGGGCGAATTTCTTTCCGCAGAGAATGCATTCATGTGGCTTATCTCCTACAATGAAGAGTTAATGGATTAAAGGAAATCTTGGAGTAAAGTATGAAAAATGTCAAAGATATTTAGACTATGTCCTATTTCGTCACTGACCGAAACAGTGGTGAACATTAGAGGGATTCTAACGACCATAAGAAATCGGAAATATATGGAGCTGTAGAGGAGATGAGATAAGGCGATCCTAGCAGACTGAATCCTTATGATAAACTCACCGGAATGAAGCAACACGTGGTTTTTCAGGTTGGTTTGCTTGCTGAATCCCCGGTGACAGATTTCGCACTTGAAGGGCCAGGAGCCATTATGGACGTACATGTGACTTCTAAGGTCTCCGGGCGTGGGAAAGGATTTGGAGCACAGGGTGCACTTATGGGGCTTTTCCTGACCAAAGAAAATTATGATAATTGATCTTTCTTTTTTCCCAAGTTGCCTTTAATGTCAAAATTTAAGCTTCATGATATTGTTTTAAAATATCTAACTTGTTTTTGTTTTGTTACCTTATCGTGTGTCATTCTATGGTAGTAGAGGTTTGAAGACGCAGTAAACCGCTTCCCACACACTTTACACACATGGGGTTTTTCTCCACTGTGGATGCGTCTGTGTGTGTTCAGGGAGGAGGATGTGGAGAATGCTTTTCCACACACGTCGCAGGCATGGGGTTTCTCACCTACAATATTTTCAAGGTCATTTTCAATTTAAATTTCACCAATCAAATTAACAGATAATGAACATTATATTTTTGAGCAACGAGGGTTACGGATAAAAAGTATAGTGGGAAAATCTTTACCCGTATGTGTCCGCATGTGTCGTTTCAGAAGCGATGGACGGTCAAATTTCTTTCCACATATATCACAAGGCAGCCATGTTCTTTCTCTGTTTCTTCTGACTGGTCTGTCTACAGGGACTATCTGTTCTGGGCTGCTGTTGGTTACGTCTGATTCGGAACATTCCAATTTTATCTGTTTTAATATAGATCAGGTTTAGAAAACGAATCTGCTGAGTAAACATCATGCAATTGTTTATGGGATATTATCTTTACTTACACTTGAATGGTCGTCACTTCCGCTAAAGATTGACGGACAGTCGTCTGCTCTCGCAATAGGCGAAGTGAGAAGGGAGGCTGAAAGCGTTGGCGACGTAAAGAACAGCTTCTCGCTTCTTGCTGTAAAAGGTAAAGAAATGGCGATTATATCTAGGGAATTATTGATAAAAAGCATTCCACCACAACTTCATGAAATTTAGTTGAAAAGCAATTCTTCAAAAAAACTAACTTGATTCTGAAGAACTGTTCAGTTCTAACTTTGATGTGTCCCTACTTAGGTCTAAATGTTCTTTTGCTCCCAAAGTCTCGACAGTTTCCGTGACATCATCAGGACCTATGTCGACAACATCAATTTCTTCCTCGTCTTCGGACAACATTGACTGCTCGGCACTGTCGACAGATTTCTGTATGATGTTTTCTTTTGTTTGTAGGGTTGTTTCAAAGTATACAATGATTTCATCATTAGGTTTTATTGTGCGTAATGTCTGGTACGTTGCTTTTCCATCTTTGTTTGAGGCAAACACGTTGGAAAGTTCTAGTTCATCTGAAGATTTACAAAATCGAACCCAGTTGCATTGGCGGACTTCCTTTCCATCGACGATTAGAATGTCGTCTTGACAACCAAATTTATGTCGAACCTGAAATTCATTATTCAAGACTCTATTTTTCTGAAATATGGTAATGATGGAAGAAACAGTAAAGAAAAAAAGACTCCATTCTTAAGAATCGGAAAGCCTTTAAAGTAATGCATTCTTCGATGCTATTTCACAGACAATATGGCATGACATTACTGTGATTTGTGTATACCGTACATTCTCTTGTTTTTCAGAATACATAATACACGTCTTCTTACAATTTCACTTGAGGAATTTCAAAACGATGGACATTTGAGAGTAATGAAACAGGAGAGATATTCAAAAGGTCATTAGCGTGCGATGTTCTGACCATAGCATAGAATAATAAATGCAGGAAATCCTTTGTCGTGCAATGAATGGTTTATCAACCTGTTAACTTTAAATCAAATTCAATTTCACGTTTCCTGAACAGAAATATTCAAATTTAAACATTGTATTACACGTATTTAGAGTCGGTTTGAAGACTCCGACCTCTTGATTAGACAGTACATTATACGCTCGGGTTCAGAAGTCGGGGCCCCGCCACGCGAATCAATTAGTATAAAGTGTTTAGGGGGTGATCCCCTATTATTATGTGATAATAGTGAGAGTGAATGGCGAGTCCCCCCAGTAACAGATGTCCCTGTTAACCTTCTGTCATCCCAGACACGTGCAGCACGGCGGAGATGGCCCTCCTCTTACGCAATGCACACGAGCAGCATCCTGACCGTCCGCTTGATACCACACCGAAACATTCTTAAAGTCCTTCCATTTACCACTTTTTACGTTTTTATATATATTTTATTTTATTTATTTTTTCCTTTTTTTCCGAATGACATATATACAATAGAGTTGTGACTCCCGATGAAAGCTATTTTAAGATTATGAATTATTGATTTCAAAATTAAATATGCTTTTGATTTTTTTTAATGAGAAAAAGCTTTACTGATTTCGTGGGCTTACCTTCTCTCATTCACTTTCTTAACGACAGCTTTTCAAGAATTTGACTTTGTTATTGACTTAGTTATTAGCAGGTCTCTAGGCGACGAGATTATATTGTATAAAAACATATTTGTTAATATTTACTTTATATATTTTATTTGGGATTGGAGTGTCTGTGGAAAAAAAAAGGCAATATAATATAAAATCATAAAACCATCTACCACATCTCTCACAGATGGACATTTCTTACGTCATTCAAGTACTGAAGGTCCCCAATCACATTAAATTTTATTTTTGAGACCACCATATGACCATTTGAGGAGCCAGTCCTCAGCCTTTTGAATTTCTCTTTGAAATGTAACTCCAAGGGGTGAATTATCAGTCAGCCATGATGCTTCACCCCAGGTTACTAATGGTTACATCATCTGTCCAATTAAAGTAGCCATCCACTCTTCGCGAGCTCTTCTGTAAAAGATTTTCACCAATGGTCGAGCTATTTGATTAAATTGTAATGATTCGTTATTACCAAATTAAGAGGACAATATCACCCTATCTGGAATGGAAATAATAGATTTTACACTTGAAGTTGAGTGAGCAATTATGTTAAAAGTTGAGCGCGGCTTATTGGATTTTCTGGAAACAATAAAGAAGCATAGATGCTTTCGTTTTGCCCCCAGTCGGCGGTTCCTTCGATTCTATTATAAATTACTCTCGATGATCGTTTACAGTATCATGATGGAACACAAAATAAAAGTTACACCAATTTCCAATATCGATATATACTAAAGCTCTTTTATGAACGTTTCATAATCGCAGACGTTATTGAAATTGAGCACAGTTATAGGGAAATGAATTATTTAAGTGGTCTACGTTAATGCATCGATAGTTTCATTTTTTAAGTGAAGTTACGCTTGATAATAAAATTAAACATTTGTACTTTAATACTTGAAGGAAACACATTTGTTTTAATAATTATCTTGGATTTGAGTTGACACGATCCAGATTTTCCAAAATGACTTGTCGGAGTTGGCGTATAGAAAAAGTTCCAAATTTCACACCCTCATTTATAAGGGTCTCCCGAGATTTATAGAGAGGCTGGTTTACAACTGTTAAGACTCCCTTCACTGACAGCTGGCCCGTTTATCGCTCATCATCGCTAGGTCCTCTTTCTGTTAACCTGTTTACATATGTAATTTACTTGGAGGAGGCCGGATCACCGTTCGGATTGTTATCTCCCCTTATCTGATTAACAATATCGCCTTCCTTGTTGCAATGTTCGCAGCTAATCTCTATTTGTCAACATTTTATTAATCATTATCTTATTGCTCCACGTGGCCGAGGAAATGCGAATAATTATGGACCTTTTCCTTATTTTCTTGGGTATAAATGTCATCTTTAATTTATAATTTTGTTTTTAAAAAAAACTATTTCAAAATTCATGAAATTATAAGAAACTTTCGTTACTTTATGGTCGTTGTTTTCCTCAACAATTTTTCCCCTTCTCTTCTTTGGTTGACAAACGAAATTTAGCATGATATCTCGTTAAATGTGTTACATATTTTGGTATTGTACATATTCTGTTTTGCCGTGTTTATCAATTGTCCTAAATTAAAGAAATTGCGAACAACAATCAAGTTAAAAATCTTGGATCAAACGTGCCCAGTAGGTCATTTATCGATACCAGGCCACAACTGACAATGCCTCGATTGTGCTTCAGTACTAATGAAAAACACTTTTATTTGTAGAAAATACCACCCTACAGTAAGGACAAACACTTGCTTCTTTCATATCACACGATGTACAGTCAAATTCACGGGCCCCATAGCGCGCTCCCCGCCACTAGTTTCCCGCGCCCGTCATTGGTCGGTTATGCAGCGCCGGGGAGTCGTGTTTAGAATATGTTAAGTGTATATCTAATTAGCGTAATTATACAATTCGTTTACAACCTAACTGTTAACAGGTAGTTCCGTTACACGATTTTCCTTTGAACAAGATAGGGGATATTTTAACTTTATTCCCCGGAGAGAGAGAGAGAGGCAGTGCGGGAAATGTATAGAATTCCTTTCCCGTACGTGGAATAAATAAATAATTTATTTGGTGCACAAAACACTTCATTGACAAAATTAGCAGTGGAACTCTACATTTGTAAATGACAAAAGTTTATCTAACTAAATAAATAAATATTACAATAAAGTAAATAGAGCATGTATTGTCACTGTGGCTAATACGACGTGCCTCTCAATAATTGAAATTTCACTTCGATCAAAGAAACGTCTTCCCCTTTTGACCATTGTCTGGAGTACTATTGTTGATCTTCCCAGGAAAATCAAAGGAAGCGCTTCACAAATACCCAGAAAAGGGACCCAAATAGAAAGGTGATAAAATAGACACCCGCCAAACGACAGCCAAACACAGAGAAAATATAGCCATTTATTTCTAATGTAACGCAAACCTTCCTCAAATATACCGGTAAAGAGTGATAGAGGACCATTGACATACACATTCAAATGAATATGATTTTTTACATATTGCAAGTTTTGTTTTTCAGAATTTAATTCATTTTTAACGGCATGTTTAAAAAAACTGCTGAATTTATGTTTAATTAATGATGTTTTCGCCTTCATGCTCCAAACACAAATTTCTAAACTTTACAAGCTCAGCCTCAGTTTTCGCACAGTTAACAAGTCTGGTAGAACAATATAGCAACAAAAGCGATAAAAACAGATTTATGTCAACGACTTCAACTTCCGTCTAAAAGACAATATTTGTTAAGGAACACTTGAACCTGCTTCCCTGGTGCGGGGTCAGGTGTGGGATTCAGACACAGATTAGGGGGATCGAGCGCGGGATTTAGCGGTCCCCCAGTCTGGATTACGTCACACACTTAGCAGAGGCGCAAAGGATTTGTGTCAGTTCTAGGGTCCACACTCGGGACCTGTTAGGGCCGTCACTATTTATCTCATCTATGGGTAGGGGTCAGGAATTACACAATAAAGTGTTCAGTTTGTTTATCCCTTAATCATGCGACATATATATTGTACTAATATATACTTAACTGATAAAATCTTTTGGAAGACTTCTACATCTAAAATTATTTTCCTTTTTTTCCAAAATGGGAATAAAATACGTGTAGATCTAACATTGCTTTCATTTTTAAAAACTTAAAACATTCACTTTTTTCCTTTTCTAAAAAATGTTGTATTTACAACTACTCTATATGCATTTAAAATTATATTATAATATTCAAATTAAGGGGAAAAATCTTTTTATCATATGTTTGCTAGTTTGAAAATGTTCATGTTATATCAGCTCTTTATGACAAAAGGAAGACCATCTCCGCCCGTTTGTTCATCTCTGAGGGAACTCCTTTGATGTGTAGATATTTATTCCCCTTAACGACTTCCGATATAATTAGTAATTACTTGACAACACTTATGATATTTAGAAGTGAAGATAAAATGTGCATGTTGTGTCATTTATACAAATTTCTCACGCATACGTCACATTTCGCGCAGCATCGCGAGATAAACGCCGACTTTGTTTCTGATGTGAATGGGTGTTCTTCAAAGAGTTACACTGTGTGCTTCTTTATCATAAGTACACGTTAAGAATCTGAATGATTCCTTTTTATCTCATATTTACATACATATGAGAAATAAAAGTTTATATTTTGACAATACTTTGTTTACTGATAAAGAAGGCGTGATATATCAATTTCGCTGAAATAATAAATTGTATATATCACTGTGATATATTATTTCGCTGAAATAATAAATTTTATATATCATTGTGATATATCAATTACTGTGGAAAAGTAAGCAATAGTAATGTAGGTAACACATTTTTAAAGAAATAAAACTAACAAATACAAATAATAATAAAAAAAAAAAAACAGGCAAAAATGTAATTTTAAAAAATTAAAATCAAAAATTTAAGCAAATAACGAATAATAGCGGATGAATGTTAATTATTTGAGATTGTTACAATGTATTACATATATATAGAAAATAATTTTACAGTGAAAGAGAAACTGAGTCTAGAATTCCTATAAGATTGTTACAATGTATTACATATATATAGAAAATAATTTTACAGTGAAAGAGAAACTGAGTCTAGAATTCCTATAAGATTGTTACAATGTATTACATATATATAGAAAATAATTTTACAGTGAAAGAGAAACTGAGTCTAGAATTCCTATAAGATTGCAAAAACATTTTGTTAAGTTTGTCAAATGTTATTTAGCATAAAACTTAATTTGAATAAAAATTTACAATCATTTAGATATCCGTTTTTACAAAATTAAAAAAAGGTCATTTCTAAAAAATTTAGAATTAGCATTCGTCATTCTCCATAAATGTATACTTTTAAAAGTTTATTCTTTTGATTTTTATTCCTTTTGATCATTTATTTATTGATAAATGAAATTAACTTTATCATGTATATTTCAAATCATACAAACTGCATGAAATTTTAATACTCCTGAAAGCTTAAAAAATACTTAAAATTAATATTATTAAGATATATACTTACATCATCTGCAGGGAGTTTGGAATAGACTTCTAGCTTTTCTAAGCGAACTTTCCCGTGGTCTGGATAGAAGCTGGTTCCCTGGGGGACGAATTCATTGCTCCAGATCGCCACAGACATTTCCAGGATATTGGAAGGATTTGGGTGAAGGGTCAGGACCAACCCAAACTCGTCCGGAATTAAAATATAGGTGTCCATCCTCTAATAAATTATTGAAAGGCTTTGGTCACTTTTTAGCCAAATTAAGAAGATATTTTTGCAGGAAAGAAATTCGGGTAATTGTTCATTATTCGTCAAGTACAATTAATGTCTCACTCAACGGCCGAATGATTTGGATGTCCAAAGTAACATGGGGTGAAAGTTAAAAATGAACTTCACTTCTGGCCCATGTAACAATTGTCACTATTCAAAGATTGAAAAAGTTTTGACAAGAAGTGTTTTCCTCCAGTGAGTTTTTATTCTGCGTCAAAGATCGGCCAGAGGGAAAATTATCTCCAACTTACTTCATTATTAGTTGTGACCACTGTCCAGTAGTGGTTCATTATCCCCGTGACGTAATCAGGCCGCATCCGAAATCCCGCCCCCTGATTGGTCAAACAAGTTCCCTTCAACTTGTTGCTCGCGCTGCAGGGGGCACTTTCGATTTGTGACGGCTGAATGGAAAGATAGCGACCTATTGCCCTATCATTAATTTACCAGAAAAAAATATTTAGCTAATATGTTTGGGAAAAGCAATAACTGAATATTTAATTATCCTGTTAAAAATATTGTTGTCAAATATTTGATCAACATTGCCTGAGATTTAACTTTCGAATATTTTATTTCTGTGACAGGAAAATCATGTAACATCGAAGTGAGAAAAAATCAACACATCTGAGATAAATAATCAAATAAATAAACAAATTAAATGTTTTGTATAAAATCTGTAATTGGGCAGTGTTAACTTGTTGCTTGCTCAAAAAAGGAAATATAGATATTCTTCTAACGATTAAAATCAATTGAGGTCCACGTGATTTAATATTTGACAGAATCTGAAAATGTTAAAAATGGTTGGAGCAAAATCAAGTAAAAAAAAAGTTTCGGAATAGTTTGTGTTTTGGATATATAATATTTGAAATAATGTATGAATAAGTGCCTAAATGTATTTTTGATAACTTGGCCCGATGAATATTAAATTGACACCTCATCAATATGTATTTTAAGTGGAGTGGTCGGTCCCGACATGCGGTTCTTGCAGCGCGCGGAGTTTGACGTTAATAAGACATACTTTTGACACGGCAATTCCGCATCATCCATTTCATATATGTAATAATTCAAAAGGTATCTTACCGTTTAGAATACACGTAAATAAATCTTATCACACTGTTTTTTCAGTAAAAGTCCATGCTTAATTTGTGCAAGTTAGTTAAGTATAACGAGCTTTCAGCATATCAGTTTATAAGTTTTGTTTTTATATGTTATGTTTTTACTGCGTTATTTTTTCCTGCTGAAAAAAAGAAGAAGATTAGTTTCTCCTTTTCATTCTAACTAAAGAAGGTATCAGAACAAATGTTGAGCGGCGAGAGGATTTTCTTGACCACACCGTGAGCTATGCCCACTCTGCTCTCCCGCTGGGAGGGGGAACAAACAGTGCATTGTGCGTGACCCCCATAAATTCTGACCAGCCTGGATCTTCTCGGTTACGTCCGAGTTAATGCTGCAATCATTTGACACAAGGTTCTGACATCCGCCTGACATATAGCAAAGCCCCACAAAGAAATACCACACGCCACACGGGCAAAAGAAAATCAGCTAGAACCTTACTGATTTGAGAGTGAAATTTTATAAAGTGATTAGGGTTGTAGAATAAAAACTGCGGCCATTGTGATGAATACAATGATACCCCAGCAGGAAACAGAAACATAATGTGTGGCAAAACCCATCCCGGGTACAATACAGTACTCAAACCACTAGAAAATGTCCATGCACTCCAAAAATACCTAATCAATTGCCCAATGAAATTTTTCTTACTTATTTCCTGTATATCTAAAATAAGCATATTTATTAATGTGTACAAGAAATTAAAACAAGGCACGGGGGGGGGGGGGGGCACAACATTGTGCATGTACGTAAATTGTTTTTGAAGATAAACACATTGTTTTTGCTTTTTTTTCTTTTTCTAATTAATCATGCAGTTAGTTAGTAACCTGTTACCTGTCAATTTAGAAAGATAAAATTCTTTTCATTTATTTTTTTCACACTTTAGTCCAAATTTTAAAATTAAAACTTAGGTGGAAAATTATGTAATTTCTCTCTCACACATAATACACCAAGAAGTCAATAAAAAAATTAGTTTTCCCCATATAAACAAAATAAGAGTCAATAAATCTATTAGCGTGCTAAGTGGGGGAACAATATTGCTAGCAATCTGTGAGATCTATACATTATCGATCTGTGAAATCTACAATGGATCGAGGATAGGCAGGTCGGAGATCCAGCGCCTCGCCCCTGGGTGATAATGCCTTCTTCACGACCTTTGACACTTGAAAACACCTTTTGGACCGTAAAATGAAGTTAAGATTTGACATTCCATGTATCTTGAACAATTAAGTATGTACGTGCGATAAAATGTTCACAGTCTGTATATTGGTTCTGGTTCTGATGTCTTAATAAACAATATTCAGACTGTGAAAATTCCATCGCACGTTTATACATTAATTAATTGTTCCGAAGATACGTGGAAACTAGAATTAGGAGTACCAACTGCAAGCATCTCTCTTACATGCAAATAAAAAAAATATTTAAAATTTAGTTTTTATAATTATCTAGACAAAATTATTTCTAAGAATGATGTTAATTCTACTATTTTGAAAAAGAATACAAATTATCTTGAAAACTCCTCATTTTATGGGAATGACCCTTCCTTCCCCGTTTCCCTAATTATGTGCGAAAAATGGATGGTAATCGATTTCGGTCCTTTTTCAAGTTCTTTTGGAGAAACACAGTCTCGCGAAAATGGGCGGACGACTTATGGGCGTTTTTCGCACCATAAACCCTGAGCCCGATCCGATTACAATGCAACGATCAGTAGCCATCGATATTTCCAATTCAAAAGAACATACTCATTACTGAATATTGTGAAGATCCTTTTGTTTGAGCGATAGAAAATAAGGAAATTTATACTTTGTTATTGAGTCGCTTAAAACATCTATAGGGACTTGTTGTTTGGCCACCGAAGTTGAACCTCAAATTCGTCATTTTCGTTTAATCCGATTTTTTTGGCGGGATTTAGGAGCATAATCCCCAGCAATGAATACACACAGGTTAATAATACTATTATTTAATAGTATCATCATCTGATCAGGTCCTGCAGGTAAAATAATTGAACACAGTCGGGTTTTGTTAGGTATCTTGAAAAAATTCCGGTATTAAAAAATTGAAACAGATTTAAATTCTTGTTTTTGTATCGAAGATAACGGAGAAACTATGGACTTAGTAAGGAATAATAAAACACGTTTGTTCAGGACAGGGTGAGACGAGGGATAGACTGGGTCAGTCTAGTGACATATCTATAAAACTCTGATATGATTCATTAAATCAGATGTAGAGTTTAGTTTTTTGGTGTCTTTCCAGAAAAATGTTTTGTCGGCTCCTTAATAGAAGAGACAAATATGTGATTAAATCTGTATTTTAATTCACGCATTCCATTTTTAATCCCCTTACTAAAATAAACAAAAAGTGGAGATTTTTTTTCTATATACTTTGTTAATTCTAAGAATGTTATGGAATTCTTTGACACAATAGCGACCTCTTTTCAGTTGGAATTATTTTATCATTTGATCTATAAAAATGTAAGAAAAAATAATTAAACGATACACAGAGAAGTGACACTTGATCATAGATATTGTTGTTTTGTATTTCTGTGTTATGACTGGGCCCTGCAGGGATAACGGTTCCAGTAGCTTTCTATACTGACAACCAGAAAACATATAGATAAATCTTTATCTATCTCTCTTATCTTTTTTAACACTTACTGCCAGAAAAAGGAGACGTATTGACATGGGACAATATGATAGATAAATAAACAATTAGCATTAACTGTACTCCTCCATCATCAAAAGAAAATCCTAATTAATAAATCAGAACACTGGGTTATTTTCAAAACTGTATGAATCCCCACTCAGTAATTAACAAATTCTGTTAATTTTTCGCCCCATTTTAAGATGAGACAGAAGGACAGTGTAGGTCTTAATTAAGCAGAATTGATTGGACACGATGAGAGTGTAGCGAGGGGAGATGAAGACAGATCTCGGCTCCCTGGGAGGATTATGGACGGGGACTTGTGATGCTTGTTTGTAAATTATAATGCAGTCTTTGACTTAGTTCAGCTAAAACGAATTTTATTAGGTAAAATATTACTGGCTGTCACTTAAAAGATCTTTAATCATAAGAAAGTTTTCTTGTTTCTTCACCTGTCCTGACAGTATCTATAAACTAAACATTGCCAACTGTTAGTTCCGATCCCCCCCCCCCCCCCCAAGCGGATGTTTGGTCTACAAGAAAGTAAAATACTCTGATCATGCTGAATATAATAAATTAAAAATACTTTAAATAGATTATGCTTGCCACTGTCTGAGTCTTAAGGTTTCTTCACACTAACACAATCACTCTAACCACATACGTTATTTTGTCTAGATTAAAACAAAACCAAATAATTAGAAACTATCCCATTTATTGAAAAAACAACAATGAATTTCAGTAACAAAAACAATATCACTCGTGTGTGTAAAACAAGAAAATTGACTAATTTTGATATTCAAAAAATACATATGAAGTAATCTACAGGGGAAAGTTGCTGCTTCACATCCTTCATTCAGTTTTCCCTATCACTGTGTAAAAGATTCTGGTAAAATATATTTCGTAAAATGGACGGATGAGAAAATGAAAATAAGCACAAAAAGGACAAAACCAGGTGTATCACAGGTGTATGTAAATCACACAAAGTGTGCAGGTATTTAACACAGGTAATTAGCACTTCTAAACATCTCATTTTGAAAACCGAACATCTTTACATTCTCAGAGGGAAAAAAATCCTCTCAGTATCTACAACACTGCAGAAATTAAAAACATTTATACATGTTAAACCTGGGAAAATATGTTCTATCTAACTGAATAATGTAATACTGAGGTAGCTACATGTTGGAATAAAGAAAATTTAGAATAAGAAGTTGGGAATAAATTAATTAGAATTTAAAGAAAGATATAAATCAATTAAGTATTTATTAATTAACTTTCCGGACTTGTGTATGTCACGTAAAATCTTTTGAAAATTAAATGGCAGTTTTAAATACAAGGTTTAGTTGTCATATATTTGCACTGTTAATAAATTAGTTAGTGGTTAAATTGAAGAAAATAACTGTCTTATTGTCATAACATAATTTTTTCCCTAAAATTTATATGAATCAACAAAGTATGATTTTTATATTGTAAAATCTACAATTCCAAAATTAACCGATAACTGACCATTCCCAGGCATCCAGAAGGGTATAATTTTAGATTTTGGTGTTTATAACTTTGGAATCACAAAAAAGGTGGAGTTGAACATTCCTGTAGATTTCAGTAATACAAATGTAAATCTTGGTTGATAATTGAGTGCAAAAACTTCCACAATAAAATTACCTGTAGCACATCATCAAAATAACTATATGATCAATGTTTTTTGTAAATGTTGTTTAGAAAAATCATTTAAATAAGCATAACTTCATTTTAAGTCTCAGAGCTACTTATTATTATTATTTTGTGTGTGTGTCAAATGAAATAAGCAAGTTAAATAATTATTATTGATTGTCACCTACTTCTGTGGGGAGATGAATCAAAAAATGTTGAACTCAATCAATATATTTTTCAATCAGTGCAATGTACACAAATTTACTACAGATTCTGTAATATTTATTTAACTATTACTGCCTAACACCAGAACTCAAATAAGTTATACATTAAACTTGTAATGAATGTCTGTATAAAACATGCCTGTTTGTATATCAAAGTTTTTCTACGGATATTTTGACAGTTGTAACCATTTAAGGTGAGAACCCGGTAAGTTGTTAGAACTTGTGTTCGATCCTTTTGTATAATATTTATATAATAAAATAAGTTCACATCATGCAAATTACAAAATCCTGTATATACATGTAAATATGACATTTTATCACACTTCTTTAGAAATGATAATAAATTTAACAGAATTAGCTGAACACAAAGTCTCCAATTCTTTATATATAGATAAAGCCTCACCTCAATTATTGAAATGAAATCTTAAATTACGGCACTGATAAATTCATGGTTGGAAGACACATTAATTTACAGAATAAAATTACGTCAACAAAGAGTACAAAGAAAGACTAAATGTATCAGTGGTAAATTGAAAAAAGTTAAATCAGTTAAATTCTTCATCAACAAGACCTACAAATCACTACTTCAGTTATTGCACTTCTATTTTTATAATCCTTCATAGTCATATGTAAAAGAGATTGTACATATATATTGTAAAGTAAGAAATATACAACCATCCCTATATTTTAACCCCCCTGACAGTTTGAACAGGGACAGTTTGAACAGGGAACTTCAAGACCAGGAAAAATAATATTACATCAGTTTAAAAGAAGCAGAAATGACTTAAGGTAAGGGCAAATTATATATTTGTAAAGTATATGGAACAGTTTTGGAAAAAATAATATTGGACAATTTTCCAATAAAACTCTAACCCTAACCCTGATGGGGAAAAAATATTAATAATAATAATAATAATTCAGGATCATACAAGACTATATAGTGTAAGGAAAATCACTACTATTTCTAAAATGATATATAAAAACCAAAAATATTTACTGACTGCAACTTATCTAAACTTTGTATAAAATTTGATACATGTATCAAAAAAAAAGGCAAGCAACAGACAAAGAGGTTGATGTTACATAAAGTGTGAGAAAAAAATAATATCAATGTGCAGATAATGTCGAAATACCTCCCTCTTATAAATGCTGCTAAAACAACAGCTGAATCTTCCAATACTTCACCAAAAATATGAAGCTTAAAGAAAAAAAAATCCTCTTTTCTCTTCATTCCTATTAATGTCTTTAATCATTACTTGCAGTGCAAGAAATGAAGTTCTGGTGCACCTTAGCTCGTAAAATGGTGGGATTTATGAAGCAAATTTAACATGAGTAGGTTTATGGTATATTCCTGTCCCCTTCGTACTTGACCCCTTGACCCCTGTTCCATGAACTGAGGAACCTTTAAGCCCTCCTCCGTACTTGGAATTTTTGGCACCAAACTGAGAACCAGACACTCCAAAGTAAGCCCCTGTAGTGGTGCCTTGTTTGGACCTAGAAAAGAAAAAGGCACAAACTTGGGAATGCTTTCAGAATCATTTTATACTGTATAAATAAAAATCAAAATTGCATACGATTTGATCAGCTGGCCTGTTCACATTTACAAAAGAGTGATACTTTATGATTGAATCATTCCAAAACACATCCATTTAAAAATAAATCTTACTGATAAGGTGTCATCTTTAATTAATCAACAAATTTCATAGATTTCATGATCACCAATTACTAAGAAATTTTACTGAAAAACAGGAATTTGCTTATACAAGTTCATTTTTGTGTTGGCTGCAGAGCAGAGTGACACTTAGGGATCACTTTACCATGCATCTGTCTGTCCGTCCATCCGTCTGTCAAACCTAATATTTTGAAAACTGTAAGAGGTATGGATTTAATATTTTGCACGTATATAGCTTGGCTCTATAGCTTTTGTAAAATACTATGGTTACCCACGTCATGATCTTTGAATTTGACCTTTTACCTACTTTTCAAAATAATTCATGGAGCTGATTTTTTACATTTAAGAGGTAAGTCTGTGCTATTTAGCATCTGCACTGTCATAAAAAAAAATTCCAGCATGACAGTCCACTTGACCTTGACCTTTGACCTCATTTTCAAAAATACTTCAAATAGTTAATTTAAAAGTTGTCTTTTGAATTTTGAGTTTCGGTAACTAGCATACCAGTATGTATCACATGATTATGAGCTCATGACACTGTACTTTGAAACTATATAATATACAAACTGAAATTTAAATACTATGAAAATACACTGGGAAAGATATACCAAAATAGACTGCACTTCAAATAACATTGTAGATTGACAATTGCAGTAAAGACAGTCCGAAATCTCTCTCTAGTCAAAAATCTAGGGGATTGTTGGTTAATAATTATTTCTAAAAAATTTCAATTTCATTATTCATTTTAGTTTTGAGTAAGGTTGGGGAATCATATACCGAAGTATTTTATTTAACTGTCACATTTTATACAATAATTACCATTCTATTGAAGTATTTCTATATGTGGATACATGTACTAGTAGCAAATAAATAGCTGACCACTCTTAGATTTATTTACATGTTTAATGATGCTATAAAGCAGGCAACACATGTGTTCCTTGGAACACTCTAGTTATAAATCATCAATTCCATGAGTTTTAAAGGCTTGTGATAACCATGTAGTTGGATGTTCTTTTACAAGTCAAACTTAAGTGTGCCTTTACTAGTAGGGAAATTCTTCTAGAGAGTTCAAGAAGTCTGAGGTTCAAATCAGTAAAGAACTATGCATATTCTCTCAATTCCTGACATGTTACACACACATATTTGAAAAATTTGCTATTAAAGTATACTTAAATGCAAACTTGTAAAATGGAATTTTATTCCTTTATACTGTATTTCTATGTAAAACTTTAATCCTCCATTGTGGCCCCACCCTACCACTGGGGGTAAAGATTTGAACAAACTTGTGATGAAGGTTTAAAATATGTTTCAACTTTTTTGGCCCAGTAGAATTTTTTTGAAAATGCCATCAAATTGTCAATAATTCTTATTTATCTCCCCTAGAAAGAGGGTGTTGCCTTTCATTTGAACAACTTGAATCCCCTTCACCTAAACAAGCTTTGTGGCAAGGCCCACTGGTTCTTGAGAAGAAGTTGAAAATGTGGAAAGTTTACAGATGGACAGATGGACATTTGACAAAATGTCATCAGAAAAGGTCAATTGAGTTTTCCCCTCAGGTGAGCGAAAAATGGTATTCATTCTCAGCAGCAGTTAAGGATTCCTCTCCAAAAATAAAGTGTGAGTATCAATGGTATATAATTTCTCCATTCACCAAAATTTGTCAAAAAATCTGTTCTGGCTTGTGTATATTTTTTAAATGAAAAGAAATAATCAAGAGCACAGGGGACTCCGAATCACCTTACATCGATAAAGGTCACTATTTAGCACACAGTTGTGATGAAGACTTGTATGTCATATATTTAGGCATCTATCAGAAAGGTGGCATTGGAATAGTTTTAGAAATTACTGTTTTGAATATAGGCAGTTTACAATCGACAAATGAGAAAATTTCTTTAAAATTTTCTAGAATAATTATTCAAAAGACTGAAATGGGGAAGTTTACATTTATGTTATCCACATGACCAGTAAGTCTGGTTCACATATATTTTACATGGCCTGACTATTTACCAGACTGGGTTCATCTGACATGCTTTAGTGTCAAATCCTGATCAATCTATGATAACTTTTCAAAATTAACTTGGATGTAAGCAGGGAAACAATGCCGTCATATGCAGTCCTTTACTGATTAAATTTGGTATAAAATTGAGAGCTGCACCTTTCCTTTACTTGGACGAATTTCCGAGGCATCTAGAATAATCTGTATTTGCTTAAAAAAAATGTTTTGTACATGTACAAAAATGTGGGTAAGATTTACTCACTCAGCATCTGATTTGAATCTGGGGGTATGATTTCTGGGGGTGTGGCTTGTAGACTTCGGGGTGTATGATGACCTTGGAGTGGCAGGATGCAGCCCAGTACTGGATGTTGGAAAATGTTTCTCTGAAAACAAATTAGAACAAAGCTTGGTTGTTGTTTACTGAAAAGTGGCTTAGCCACTGAAATACAATTATCTATGTATTCTTCAACAATTCAGTCCTTTTTCAAACTAGCAAAAGAAGCACTTGTCTGTTTGTGAATTTGGTTTGATTTTTACAAAAAATAACCAACATTTCTATCATTAACACTTCTATATCACCACATTATAATTTACTCTATATAGTTAACAGCCAACATGAAGAGAATTAGCAAAGCTATATCTTAATTGTTCAAATTTAACTAAGCAAGGCTCAGGGAGACAAAATTGATGAAGGGAAACAAAATCCCACAACGGCACCTAAACATTTTACTACAATTAACTAATGGCTTTTTGTCTTTTAAACAGAAATTGATGAAGCCTTATTAAAAAATATATCTTGAGAAGTGAATAAAAGGCTTATTTTGGAAAATTAAATCCTAACATTCTCAGACACTTGCAGATTTCAATGACTATTAAAAGTCATGGAGTCATTACTTTCTTCCTGTATGCAAAGTATAAAACATAAATAAGGCCTACACATGTTTCCACAGTCAAAGTAAGCTTTAGATGCCGACCTTTCTGTTTTGGTTGGGGGTCCTTTAGGTCAGGGTAGCTGGTGGGGCGGCTCCTACTCCTATTTGTTGTAGGGGGAGAATCCTTTTCCTCATGGGGAGTTCGATGTCTTTTGGGTTTGGGGACTTTCTTTGAGTACTGTAAAGAAATCAATTAAAATCATTTCATGCTCTCTGGATATACCAGTAATATTTTTTTCACTCTTTACAAAAAATCATAATGCAATTTCAATTTTAAACAATTTTGTCCTTAAAATACCCGATAAATTTATCTATCATGTCCCTTTCCATGCTTCATTGCCTCAAAATATCCAAAAGAATTAAGATAAATAAAATTTTATATTTATTTTTTGTAAGAAGATACAAAAACTGTGTTTTTTTTTTAAAATTTGGTTCACACTTTAATGATACTGTTAGGGATAAAACCACTCACAACAAGATTATGCCCAAAAGGGAAAAAACAAAACATGGTGATATAATAAGAAGGAAAATCAACAACTTTTTTATGCACAAATATACACAGATTTTGGCCAATTCTTGTTGAAACAATTTTAATGTTAACCTATACATACTTTTTGAATGTTTCTTACTTATGTAAGTTTCTATTTGATACCAAGTCACACACTGTGATAAACTCCATGAATGAGTATGTTTTTGCAAATATATTTCTGCAAAGTGGGAATGGGGGGGAAGGGGGGGGGGACAAAAAAGTAAGCATTTTATAACTTTTGTTATCAAAAGGAGAGGTGAAAATCACTAAATTCAGTCTAAAAATGCTTTGGGACGAAAAATGATGGTGGCATGGAGTTGCTGACTGGGAGTTGCTGAATTATAATGAAAAACTCTAGGGAAGAAATTATTTGGTCTCTTATTAAAGGAAGTCACTAATATATAAATACATGTGGTCGCTATGACAGGTTTGACTGTATATTACATTAAATACATAATATTATAAATTGATTTTAATTACTTGACAACTTGATCATCAAGTTAGTCACTTTATCATCATGTTTCGGGAAAGTATAGGACCATAATACTGTACATGTATAATCATATGCAGCAATTCGCCATAGGTTTTTACATGCATGTAAGAGAGTCAAAAGCTCGATATCATTAATTCTTCTCTAAAACAAAATTGTTCCCACCTCTTTGGCTCTGTCTGCCTTGCTCTTTGTATGGTACATAAATGTTGGACTCTGAGGCCGTCCATGGTCTTTTGTCCATTTCTCACAGAAAGGGATGTGACGCTCTGCAGCTTTCCTACTGAAAGATCTCCCACACCAGCTACATACCACAGTTTCTGAAATATAATCAACCAACAACTGCTTAGTTATATATAGTGAAGAAGCTCTGTTCTAATAAAAAAAAAACCCAAAATTTTAAGGATCACTAATTTTCTCTACTATTAAGAATTCATGTTTACAAAAAGCATTTTTTCTTCAATAATAGAATTATTTCAAGAATAAGGAGATTTGGCCCCTGGACTATAACACAGTCTTAGACTTCAGTATGAATTTCAGTCATTCAAAAAATGAATATTTATTATATACTGATTCTTGAAAATTAAAATAGCATTAATGGGAAACAATTTTTAACAACATTTCAAATTCTATGTGGTTTCTAAAATAGAAACACAAGACAATTTACAAATTTTGACTTAATATTTTAAGACTGATTCATGGTCCTGGGGCCTGGGCCCTCAGCAGAGAGATATAACTCCTAAACATACAGAACACTCTGCTTGCTTGGAAATACTTTTAACTTTAACACTAATTTGTTTCAAATCTTGACCGACATGGTATACTGTAATTTCATCATTTTTTACTGAAAAGCAATTTTCGTGGTTGAGCCAGACCACAAAAGATCAAAGAACTACAAATTTTACTGCTGACAGAATAGGAACAAAGGAGCTGTCCATGAGTTTACATACATGTATGAAAGAAATTATTATTATTTTTTTTTTTTTGCCAAAGCAATGAAATTTGACTCCAAAGAAAATTGATAAAACCACACTAGTAAACTTACTTGAATTTAATGTTTGTTTCTGATAGAAAATTGTCCTATTGAGACATCAGAGTGAGGAGTAAATTACCTAGATCACTCTTCAGTTCCTCCTCTCGTTTCTTGGCCTTGGCTGCCCTGCGTTGTCTTCTGATGTGTCTGAGGAGCTCCTCGTGGGTGCCCCGCCAGTCCCCAGGGATGTTAGAAGGCCCATACTTTGAGGAGTACCCATTATGGTCAAAATATTCATCATCACTGTCGATGTTTACTTCTTTCTTCTGGCGGCGACCACAGGCAGGTTCATGAGTTTTCTATAAAAAAAAAAAAAAAAGTGCTCAGGTTATCATAAAACCTCTAAGAATGTTAGGGTCAGTTGAAACAGTCACCACAATTACAGAAGATTTAAATCACATCCTTATTTCATGTGTAAACTTTAATATTACAAACACAAAGATATTTGTTCTCTGTATGGGTTTCATTAGATTTTGTGAACTGATATATATGCCTGTACACTAGTTACCTACTTTTAAAATTCTTCTCACTTATGATTACATAATTTATCAAATGTCACTTCTCTGTATTGGTACATTAAATATCTTATTAAGGAGGTTTAACTTACCAGAGCATCAAGTTTTAACATTTTCCCACAGAAAGAGCACTTAAATCTGGTTTCCTCATAGTCATCTGTACAAAAAAGTATCAACATTTCTGTCTTTACTGAAACTATCTTCACAGTCAGCTTTAAAAATATATCACTAACTCCAGTTGTTCCATCATGCATTATTAAATACCACACTGTAGGATGCTTACCACATAATATCTATTCATTACTAAGTGTTCTTAAATACATTTGTAGCTTTTTTTCTCAATATCTGCATGCATATATATTTAAATTAACAAAAAATATTATGATCATAAGCAATGTTGACTAATAATATAAAGAACTGAACCTGTTTAAATAAACAAGTTTAATTAGTATACCAGTGAACAATTTTTTTTGTTAGAAATGCAAAATTCAAACACATCAAACAAAGATCTCTAACTTTTGGTGAAACATTACCAGGTCGATCTAACTAAATTTTCTCACGGCAACATATTTTACATGCCAGGCAAATTCATTTCAGAAATTACTAATTCGTCTTTTTTTTTTTAAAACAAATATAATTAATTTTGTAAAACAGTTTCCTACAAGGAAATTTAAAAAAAAAAAAAAATCACAATTTTGTTTGTTTAATTTGAAAACAGAAATTTGATTGTGTCAAAATGAAAATTACAATGTCTCAAACTTTCCATGCTAAATATGTATGACCTTACCATAAAACTGATAAAAGCCAAACCCTGAATGAGAGACAATACACTTGTTACCAGTACATACCTCCTGTTGTTTTTCTCACAATTACATTATTTTTTGACTCAATTCAAAAATTCATGCTTAATATTTAAAAGACAGTTTTGAAATAAAATCCTTTTTATTACATCTACTCTACATTAAATTCACTATACCAAGGTACGTAACTCTTCTTGGCTGACTAAATTTTCATACTGAAAAATCACTTTAAATGATATGGATGTACATTGTATCCATATGTAAACAAGGCTTTTTATTTTTACCTGGATCAGACTCAGACTCGGACATGCTGAACCTGAATGCTGGTTCCTCATCAGAGTCTGAGAAATGGTTGTACATTCGAGACTTCCCTTGTCGTGGAGAAAACAGAAATTCTTCATTCAGATCCTCATTAAATCCATACTCATCTGCAACATCTCTCTTTCTATCCTTCTCTCTCTTCTTAGAAAATCCACCTGTTTCTCCTGAACCTGCAGAAAGAAGGAAGAATTATGTGAGCTAGCTGGGCCAGTTGAATTTTCACACATAAAACAAAATATTTTCAAACCATTTCTGGGAAATTCTCAAGCCTATACTATTGTCCTATTTTGGCTTTATATGCTGGAAGTTGATTATCAATCATTTTTCTCAATTAATAAAATCACAAAAAAGATAGGAAATGACTGTGTAAATCAGACTTTATATGTACACTTACTTGAGAAGAACTGAGCAAAGGGATCTTCCTTATTGCCATAGAATGCAGAAAACTCAAATGGAGCTGAGGCTTTGAAGAACATCGAGAAATGAGAATCTAGGTCATCTACAAATGTCTTAAAGGCAAACGAAAATGATCTGCTTTCATCACCAAATCCTAAAAACAGAACACAATATTTTCAAATACATGTGAATCTAAAGTAGGAAATGTATGTAATCTATGTGTCAATTAGGATAGGTTACCACATGTAATAAGCTGGAATAGAGCTTAATGCTGTCTATAACCTTACAACTAAAGAAAAAGAGATATGAAGATACCTGAATACCCTAGAGAAAATAAAATAAAACTTTTTACTTCAGAAGTACTTGAGATACTGTTTCACAAGAATGATAACAGAAATACAAATAATCTTGTTTTTGACCCCAAAACTAAAATATATATTCCTTATGCCCTCTTTTTCCACAGTGTAGGTGTTGATGTGGAGACCTGTAGCAAGTTGATGACATAAAAAGAGGAAGATGAACAAACACAGAATTGAATTTACCATGATTTAACCATAATTTCATGCACAATAATGAAAGTAGTATATATAGGTGTAACATGGTACATGCCATTGAACCAAAGATAATATAGAGGTAGTACAATATATTTCATAGATACAGAAACAAGTATTTCTAAGATTTTATATTGTTACTTAAACCAAGAATACGAGACAAACCTGGAACAAAATCTTCATCTGGATCATTCCAGTCCTGACTCCAGGGCTTCCGCCGACCTTTCTGGGTTGGCTTCTTCTTCTTCCCTTTGGTTTCTTTTGAGTCAGTATGAGACCTAAACCCAAATTATTCAAACAAAAAGTGTAAACAGAGAAAAAGGTACAAATAGGAGTTTAATCTTCTTTGTCTCATTTATTAAATATATGTAATAAAATCTGGGAGAGTATATCATATTGAGTGATTTTGCTGCACTTTTGTTTATTTTTTTTTAATTTTTGTTTTTTTGTTTTTTGCCTGAGGGTAAAAACATGGACAAAACGTTGAAGTGAAAATTATTTCCATAATGATTAAACACTAAAAAAAATTAGAAACTGTGATTTCATAGCAGACCTGATAATAGTCCTGCCAGCAAAATCAGACTGTATACAGTAAAGTTACCATTTACGGAATAATATAGAAAACATATATATATATATATACAAATTAGGGATGGCAACGAATATTCGAACATTCGAATATTCATTCGATCAGTTGATATTCGAATATGAATTTAAGATTCAAATATTCGGTGTTTTTCAGATTTCATAAAAAGAAGTACTGTGATTAATAAATTCTGATAGAACAGTGCTGGAATTATCCTTGTTTAATTTACTAGCGATCAATTTCAGTCGCCTGATTTCTTTCACTACTTTCTTATCTTATAGATTTACTAAATTACCGGTACATATATTTTGTTTTGAGTAAGGTGTTAAAGAATTGTATAATAATGCTTTATGTATAATATAAAACGTTTACTCATAGTTTTGTTAGTTAAATACGATCAGATCTAGAATCGAGGACAACAAAATGAAAACCTTCTTAGAATGTCTAAAAGATGTGAAGAGTATTCTTATCAAAACAAATTTAATTGATCTATCAAATGAATGTCCAATAGAATTTGACTGTCATTAATATTGTAAAGGGCTCATGCAATTTCAGAATAAATGATTATATCATAATTGGGTTGTATATAATCCTGAATTTTATATTCATTATCGGGAAATTAGTTAAATACCTAGAAAAATTGTCTTTGGAAATATTTGTTTACATTGTATCAAAGATTATAATCATATCTCTTATTAGACAAATAATTGTAATTTATTGCACGTATTGAAGTCTGAGCAGTATACCATTACGACTACCTTGCCTTTGGTAAGACGATTGGTTTCTCAGTTGGAGCTACTATATATACACATGTTTCATTTGTTAAAATTATTCTTTTCTACATTTAAATCAATTATATATTTCAAACATTGACAAATATCAAATGGAATTTCTCATTGTAAAACTACAAAAGTCTTCATACAATTTTACTTCCAGTATAGGAATGCCTACGCTAAACCTTTCATGAGTAGGATGATGAATATATAAAATAAAACAGATTTTATTTATTTTATTGAATATTCGAATATATTTGAATACTTTCATTGAATATTCGAATATGAATTATTGACAAAATTGACATCCCTAATACAAATAAATCATATTTACCAGGAAAAGTCATGTGGTTCTTTGAAGTCAAACCTGGTTTTGAAGCTTGTTCCCTTGTATTTACTGGAATATGCCGAGTCATCTTTATCTGATCTATTTTCCTTGGTGCTGTAGTGTGTGAAATTAGGAGGAACCTTTGTAGTTTTCTGTTCTTTTGGCCTGTTTAAATCTCTTTCCAAGATCTCTCGTCTGTAATTAAATAACCTCTGTATACCTAAACTCTATCAAATGAGTGATTTATAACTCAGACATGTGTCAGGAGCATATAACTCTTAGTTCAAAGGTCACGGAAAAAGTATTGTGATGTAATAATACTGTAATGGGATGCTTTTCAAAGATGCTCTCTGTAAAATCACAGTTCACTATCAATGAAAAAATCACAAAATCAAAATACTTGATATCGTAATTACTTAATTTAATGGAACTCCTTTGCATTGGAAGTATGAAATGTCTGTTAGCTGGGGACAATGTGCTGTTAAATCTCAAGATCTATCACCCTAGACTTTTTTAAGGACACACAAAAAAGAAGTGATAGTGAAATATGAAAAGTTCATCAATCGCTGAACCATGCTCACAAATCTTAAGAGGAGCTAGTCCTTTTTCTGTTACATTTTTATTAATGCTTTTGGCTGAGCCAATTCTTCTGACATGTCTAATATTTCAATTCTTCAACGATTTCTTTCCGATGATCATTACTTTTGAAAGTCAATAATATATTCTTAAAATTCCAAATTATACGACCTATTATCGTAAGTGCAAACCTTGGCAATACATTGTTCTTTCAGCATATTATTAATGGTTCGAAACATTTGATTGTCACTAGTGTACACAATTTTATGCCCAGGAAATTTCACAAGATTTAGAACTTCCTCGAGTTTCCCACAAAACATCGCCAGTAATGTAAATAACTGCAAGGTAAATGCAAACAAAATATTGTGTCAGCTGTCCATGCATCATTAACAGTGTCTGAATTTGCAATGTTCTATTTAGGAGATGATTCATCTAATATAGAATCCCACCTGTCTTGACTCTTCAGATACTCATAAGCTGCAGCGATCTCTTTGAATTTTTCCTCCGCTCCTGCATCCTTGTTTTTATCTGGATGGTACTTTATGGCCAGGGACTTGTAGGACTTTCTGATTTCCTCCTCGGTGGCTCCAGCCTTTAATCCCAGCACCGCAAAGTGATTCTTAGTCATCCTCTACACACTTTACAAGCGCTGTCTACAGAGAATTGTAAGAAATTTTTAAGCATTTTTAGTAAAGTTTCTATGCATTTTTTGGTTGTTGTAAAAATTACACAATGTATTTGTATCTCATGGAAAGCAATTTGTGTTGAAATTTGTTCTCTGGGTTTGACTTAAACCTAATCAAGATCTTTAATTTAAGCAAATGTCAAGTCCCTGGATCTCATTTTCTTCATCTTGACCCTAGCTAGATCCTACGAGGGCCTGAACTTCACTGTTGACCAAGGATTATTAATTTAAAATTATGAATTTATGACTGTAGCAGGTTTAGTGTTAATATAAATGTATTGTGACTTCACTAATTTCATGGGGGTTTAATTTTTGTTGTTTTTGAGGTTTGAAGAGACCCACAAATTCATGTCCACCATATAATGTAAAATATCATATCCATAACTACTTAACACTTCCCAAACCATGAAATTAAATCCTCCCAAAACAAAATTTTTTTCTTCAAGCCTCTAAAATTTGACCCCATGAAAATATGTGATTTCACAGAAGTCTAAATTTTGCTTTGTTTTTGTTTGTGGATGACTTTCTGAATTTGACCTCTACAGTAAATTATATACACAGGTAAATTATGTCTTGAAAATATCTAGAATTCGAAATGAAGTAGAAATGAAAATAAGATTAACAACACTTTTCAAATCTATTACCACTATATTAAAATATATAATACACACTAAGCCTATAAATCCTCTATGAATTCCCTCAACCCAAATTATTTAAGTAATAAATAAAGGAATCAAATACAGATGGACAAAAGGGAAATTCCATAATGGAGGAGAATGTAGCTCTATAAACTAATATAAACTCATTATGCCATCCAACAACAAATTCACAACAAGCGAGTTTATTGGTCTGTAGAGATGACTACAGTCAAACCTGTATTAAGCAGTCACCTACGGGATCCATTAAAAGTGACCTTTATACAGAGGTGACCTCTGGATAGAGGTTCATCTTTTTTTCAAAGAATTTCTATACAAATATCTCGGTTCTGTGTTTATATTATTACACTATAGAATATAAAAGAAAGATAGGTAGGACATCAGTGGTCTCACTTATTTTTTATAAACTTTATTCCGTAGATGCATGACTTGAAGATGAGTTCAAACTAAATTTAATGAATCCAAGAAAATAAAATACCAGTATATTCTTACAGGGTGTTGCATTATCCTCCATCATAATAACTTAAATTTTTCTATAATATGAATCAATAAAATTTATCAAGTATTATTTTATCTAAACTGGATTCATAAAATTAACATCTAAACATGTATTTTCTTTCATAAATTCAAATTGTTGTATAATACACAAATAAGGCACTGTCACTTTGACTTTCGGTTGATCAAACAGGTGCACAGGTGTCCTGAGCAACGAAGCGTTACTAATCCCTAACGGTCGTTTTCCTTTCTGAAATTCATGACATACTCAAGCCACATTGTGTATATAAACAGTAATTATGGTTTCTACAAATCATACAAGTTTCCTAGGTGTGAAAAAAATCCTATCATGCGTAAAAACATTTTACAGCTCTCGGAGTTGGGCATGCGATATCGTAATTAGCTTACACAATGTAAATGGGAAACAAAATAATTTTACATGTATCAATAGATAAATACGGTTACGTTGTTCTTTTTTTAAAGTTGATTCCAAATCCATAATGTCAGGTCCTCATTATTATGATCGATAACGTTTTTTTTTTCCTGCTATTAAATAAAGTCTATTAATTTTTTGTTCATGATCCCGCAACACTTGACCAATTATTTACGTTACAAAAATTAGGAATCAGCTGATGCCAGATCAGGTCACGTGATTGGACAAAATGGCTGCTAAAGACAGGGAAAAATGGCGATTTCGTTTGAAATTTGATGACCGCGTTACACAGGTGACCGCTCAATAGAGTTCCTTTATTTAGGAAATATCATTGGGAGGAAATAAAATGACCGCATAGGACAGGTGACTGCTGGATAGAGGTGACCGCTATGAAAAGTTTGACTGTATAAAGGGTTAGGAGGTAGATAAAATATATAGGTTGGTTATAGAATATGTCTAGAATTATGGGATGAAAAGTTGTTAATTGACCAATGCTGGAAAGTGGCAAAATACATCCCCAGAAAATCTTGCGACATAAATTGCACTTTATTTACATTATGGGATCTGTAGCGTTATGGTCAACGACTAAAATATAAAACCATAATGCTACAGTTCTGCAGCTAGCCTCCTACCATTTTCTTCTACAAATGGTTTATCTACAAAACCATATTTGGCATGCTTGTCTTTATTATCTTTTTTTTGGATTTACTGCATCCGACAGCAAGTTTTCAGATATAGACATGGGTAAACTATACCTCCTGAACCCTTTGTGGGCGGATAATGAAATGATTTAGAATCCCATTGGAAATAAGCTCTTGAGCTTTAATGGATATCACCTAGTTACAGTAATTTTAGTATCTCCAACACTGATATCTTGAATATGTTGAATGAATATGTCGAAGTGATTTCAAAGTCCCAACCACTTATTCTTTAATTATCTTAGAGTCTATGCGAAAGTCTAAAATTTTTACAGGACATAAGGTCTGGTAAAAATATATATTTTACCAGACCAAGCATTTACTTACCAGACTGACTTTTTTCTTTAAATTCATACATCATTATGACACAGAGATTGAAAAGAGGGGGGTGTATTCTCACTGTAAAATTGAACCTTAAATAGATCCTGAGTTGAGATTATTAAAAAAATGTTTTTATTGAAATGAACAAACTTATTATTGTTTCCTTTTTAAAAGGTAGTACATATGACAAATGCATACAATTTTCTCTTTTTTCTGGTTATTTGACACATACAAACGAAAAATACAGTGTCAAAGATTTTTTTTCTTAAACTTAAAATGCACTTTAAAATATATTTATTTATTTCCTTAAGTAACTCATAATAGTTACTCTTGTTTAATAATGAAAATAATCTACCCAACCGAATCTACGTATGAGCTATCTATAGATTTATATTCCATGGCAGAGGAAATTCGAATTAGAAATAACCGATCATGACAGGGTTGATATAGATTAAAATTAATCATGCATTACTGCTAAATGGATCGAATGAAGGATATGTGTGGAAAATAAGACCATTCGAACATGTAAATTCAGATTTTTAGGCCTAATTTTTTCATCGGACATTTGGTCCTGTATCCTGAATTTTTTTACCGACCCGAACCAAATTTTACCGGTAAAAACCAATGGTCCGGTGACTTTCGCATAGATTGATCTTACCCATGATATTTCAAATACTCTGTTATCTCCAAGTTTTTTTTATCAATCCCATCGAGTTCGAGATAACGAGGTTTGTATTTCTAAAAATGTGGTTACTCGAATATTCAATTTATTTATAATTATATGAAACATTATGTTTCACAAATATGTCTTTCAAATGACTATGAGTAATTGTTTATGTATGATGACTTGATATCAAATAAATGATAACAATAAATTTACTTTATTCACGAAACTGTGCCCTTTGTAAATTTTCCCCACAATTTTTTTAACCCGTTTGTCAACCACACAAAGTACCTTAGCATGGGGATACACTTGCTTTATCACGACTTAAAACATATTCTTAAGACTCCATCTTGTTCAAATTGATGTCTTTTATCACATCTTCTTTTTTGGTCTTGTTTCTTGACGACAAAAGGTGAAGGCCAAATATTTTTCTGAATCACGACCCCGATGTTGTTTGTTGGATCGTTTTAGTTTTTTTTCTTCTTCTTTTTGTGTGTGTGTGTGTGTGTTGTTTTTTTTTGCGATTTCATGTACATTGTATAATTTATTGTATTGATAACGAAGGTGTGCAATTAATTTAATTTTTTTTATTCTTAATTTTTATTATAAATAATTGTTAGAGAACCGGAAATTAATTGTCCACGCTCTATTTTGATATACCTTTCGGCTTTCCATATCCTGTGTTGATTTTAACAGTCAAGGTAGCATGACTGATGATGACAGTTTCATATTTTCATCCTATAGCCATTTTAGACAGCCGTTATACAAAGGATGTAGAATTAACTGATATTTACGCATCTGTGATTCAAAACAAAAGAGAAACAGTATCAGTTGTTAAGGCCTTATGTGAAGATTTTCCACTGGAGAACCTGCAACATCTGAAAAGAGTTAGGTCTTGTAATGGCAAAGATGGTCCTCTACAGGTGATTGTTTGCCATGACAGAGCAAACTCGAATGTAGAAAAAGTTTTATCAGAAGGAAAATACAGCTGCTTAGGAAAACCATTTCTGATCAAAGTTCCTAGACTGAAACCACTGACAAGAAAGCAATACGAAGAGTCAAAACTCTACTGGCCAGTATCATTTCATGAGGATAAAAAAGTGACAAAACTTTTAAACTTGTCCTATTTTACATCAGATGAACTAAATAAAATGGGAAAACACATACAGGAGGTGATTCAACACAAGGAAAATGGGAGGTCACTGAGTGCTTCACTGATAGTTAATCCCACAGATGACAGAGTTCTTGCAAAGACTTGTGATAGAAGACATATAGGTCACCCTTTGCATCATGATGTTATGTTGTGTATTGACAAAATTGCTCACAACCAAGGTGGAGGAATGTGGAATATTGAAAAAGATATTGACACAGAAAGCAGTTCAGATGACCAGTTCTCTACAACAAAACAGCAGGATGATAGCAGAGAAATGTCAGAAAATTCATTAGGAAAAATCAGTGAGGTGCATAATGTGCAGGCCAAGAGTGACATGCAGTATTTGTGTACTGGCTTTGACCTTTACACAACCACTGAACCATGTGTTATGTGTGCAATGGCATTAGTGCATTCTAGAATTGGAAGGGTGTTTTATATTCACTCTCATGAGGATGGAGGACTTGGTTCAAGATTTCAGATTCACACTGAAAAAGATTTAAACCATAACTTTGAAGTTTATAAATGTCATTTACCTTTAAAATAGATAGCCATTTGAATCAATTTGTGGGTTTTTTTAATCTTAGATCTATGAAATCATATCATATTTATATTAAAGAAAAGACTTTGCAAGTTGTTAATGGCAATTTTTTTGAAACCAAATTTTTTATCGCGTTGGTAACTTTATTTTTCAGTCAGATTAATACTGTTGTATGCACATATAAGAGTTCCTACATAAAAGATTCAAGGCATGGTTCATATCTGTCCTTCAGAGCCATGGTTCAGCCATAATAGGGATTGAAAGTTCTGTATGGGAATGCAGGGTTGTCCCTAAGACACGGAGGCCAGGGAGTTTCCCTGCCTATAGTGATGTAATCCCCCATTTATTCTGGGATTCCCCCTCAACCCCCTGTAAGGGAATGATACCCTTCTACTTTTTTAATGTCCCTTACTATTTCAATTCTTAGGGACAACCCTAGTCAGAATGTACCATTTTTTTCTTAAAAGAATACTCCTTTGAATGCCAGTAACAGTGCAGTAATTTTTGTTGTTAAATACTTAATAATATGCAAGCAACTTTATTTAGTATGAATTCAAGACTTGTTTGCCAGTGCCAAGATAGAATCATTTTAGGGAATCAATGTTTGATGATTACATGAGAGTATTTTTTAGATTATTCTGTAATTGAAATATTTTCCAGAATGAGAAAGCTAAAAGATGTCTATCTAATGACCATAAAATGTTTATTTTAGTTTAGTCTAATCCATTTTCCATACTGATGCAAGCTACAAGTTTTGTATCCACCACTGCCCATTTTGAGAATGGCTTGTGTAAAACCCATGGAATCTGATGATCTTCAGGATAACAATAAGGGGCAGACAACTCTTTTCAGAGAGAGAGAAATAAAGACAGATTTACATGTTTAGGCAATGTAATGGAGTGCAAATCCAGTATTTTCATTTCTCAGGAGTACATATGGTGGCATATTTTTGCCACCACTTGTCAGATGTTTATATCAACTAGTCAGATGATTATGTTGACTTGCCAGATATTTATGTCAACTTGTCAGATAATTATGTCGAGTTGTCAGATAAAAAATCATCACGACCAGGAACTCGGTATTTTGTATGGTGGCATATTTCTGCCACCACTTATCAGATGTTTCTGTCGATTGTCAATGTTTATGTTGACTTGTCAGATATTATATCAACTTGTCAGATAATTATGTCAACTTGTCAGATAAAAATCAACACGACCAGAAACTCGGTATCTTGTTATTACAGCATGTTAAAGCCACTAACTGACATCTACTTGTCATCATAATATCACACAAGTCAGCATAATTTTCTGACAAGTCTGCTTTTCAGATGTTATGTTGACTTGTCAGATAATGATGTTGATTTGTAGAAAATTATGTCAACTTGTCAGAAAATTTTGTTGACTTGTCAGATCATCCTCACAGATAACATTTCAACTTTTCAGATCTTTATGTTGACTTGTCAGATTTCAGATCTTTATGTTGACTTGTCAGATCTTTATTTTGACTTGTCAGATACTTATGTTGACTTGTCAGAAAAGTATTCGTCAACTGGTGGCCTTAAATGGACAAAGACACATTTTCATGTTGAATTTTTAAACACATGAATAAAGAGACAAGTTAACAAAAAGATCTGACAAGTCGACATAATTATCTGACAAGGCAACAAAAAGAACTGACAAGTCAACATAATCACCTGACAAGTAGAGGGCAGAAATATGCCACCATAATTTTGTTATTACAGTGTGTTAAAGCCACTGACTGACATCTACTTGTCATCATAATATCACACAAGTCCACATAATTTTCTGACAAGTTAATATATTTTTCTGACAAGTCGACATCATTATCTGACAAGTCGACATAATTTTCTGACATGTTGGCTTGTCAGATGTTATGTCGACTTGTCAGATAATGATGATGACTTGTAGAATATTATGTCAACTTGTCAGAAAATTGTTGACTTGTCAGATAATATATCAACTTTTCAGATCTTTATGTTGACTTGTCAGATACTTATGTCAACTTGTCAGAAAAATATGTTGTCAACTGATGGCCTAAACTGGGCATTGACACATTTTGATGTTGAATTTTTAAACACGTGAATAAGTGACAAGTTAACAAAAAGATCTGACAAGTCGACGTAAGTATCTGACAAGTAGGGGACAGATATATGCCACCATGAGTACAAGATGAATTAGGTTAACATTTTGACCTATGGACCTCTACTGCACAAGAATAGGCTTATCAATTCAGATAATGAGAATAGTTGACAAGAAAGAGTGCATTATTTCAGAAACTACAAATTGGTTTTTAAATTATATGCTTTCCGTAGGAAAACTTTCCTCACAAAAACCTTCTGGGGCTATTGTCTGAAAAAGCTCATCTTTGAACTTGATTTTTGATGAAAGATGTAATAAGACGTCATCAAGATTATTTTACAAAATTTGCGATCCAAGTCTCAAATAAATAAATAAATAAATAAGAACAACAAAAGAACCAAACAATTCAAGAGACTAGACAAGAAATATCTCATAGTTGAACGAGAATATCATAATCCCCCTTTATCCATCCATTTTAACCAAAAATAGCTCACCACAAATTATTACTTCCTTAAAACTTTTTTTTTTATTTTCAAAAAGAGGGGTGTTAGAATTCTCTAGTTTCTAAACATGACTTTACACGACTTTTATTTTCATGGAATAAAGTTTCCCTTTATATTTTTTAAATCCCACAAAAATGTTGTACGATACTTGGTCTGTTTATTACAGTAGTGAAGGATGCCTCAGAATACATTAAACAGTAAAAATCCTCTCACAACCTTTTATGTACAGAAGCGGAAAAACAAGACACAGTTCAACTCATTTTCTGCTAGATGATACACAGAAATATTTTATTTTTGAAATGAAAATTAATGTACTTTAATCTGAGGGAGGATTTATTGATAATTTTTCGATTGAAGTTATTTTTACCCGTTCCGAGCCTAGGCCTGCCATTTCCGTAGTCCACGTTTGACAAATAATCATTTTTATTTTTAAAAATGTTGAATGTGCCCGTTAACTTAATTTAAAATGTCATGTAAAAGTACTTAATGAAGCGTATGAAAGGAACCCGTTATGATGGAGTCAACAACTGTTTTCAAGATTTTAGCCGCTACGTAGCCTATACGTAAAGCTACGATCTTGAACGATATGTTAGCCTAGCCGCTACGTAGGGAAAGCTAGCATAAAGTTTATGCTAGGTACCAAATCCAAGATGGCCTCCCGAGTTACCCTCGGATCTCATAAGTTACCAATTAACGGAAATTGGGGTTGTTTTCTCCAGTACTAGTTTAGTTAATTAAACGGTTATTTAGTAATATTTACAGTATACATTTTAGCTTAAATTCAGCTCACATTGTTATAATTATAACTTTGATACTTGAATCCAAAATCTAGCACCTAGCGACTAGGGGAGCAGCTCGTTCTGGAGAGCTGAATATCTACCACCTAGCTGCTAGGTTAGCTGCTACGACCTTAAACGAAGCCAAGTACTAGCTAATATTTCTTATGTTTTGTGATAACGAGAGAAAAAAAAGGGATGGTTACTGTTGGCAATGGCCGCATCGAGATAAATTTACAGGTTGCCTGATTTTCTTTACTTCTAATGAGAATTAGGCAACTGTTGAAAACTGCTGCAGTACACTGTATATATCAAAGAACAATAAATGGTCATTTAAAAAGTATTTTCAGTTGCTCTTAATATTAGGTGGGTTTAGAAAACATATTCTGCTTTGCGAACTTTGAAGAATTGAAGTTATGCTCATAACACACACATCTTACGATAAAATTAATAACATACGTTAAAAGTTTTAATTTGTAAGATAAATCATTAAGTTCATTTATTACACTCACATTAACAATCAGTTGTACAGGAAGTACAATATATATAACAAATCGTCATTGAGCTCAATAGTGAAAAGAAAAATACACGTATATATGATACACACAAAAGAGAGAGGTATACATATGTACATAATATAATAGCAATGAAAAGAGGTGAAGATCACAAACGGTGATCGCTCCCAAAATAATCTACAAGAAATACAAATCTGTGAAAATGGCATAAAAACACGGACACCCAGAAACTCCAGAGGTAGGATCAGGTGCCTAGGAGGAGTAAGCATCCCCTGTTTGACGGTCACACCCGCCTCGAGTCCTATGTGTTGATCAGGTTGACGGAACATTCCGTAGTCAAATTTAGTATAAAAACAAAGACCTAACAATTGGTATGAAATACGTCAGCCAACCCAATGATATGTTATGTTTGCTAACAAGGTCATTATAACGACCATAGAATTACAAAATGCTTTATTTAAACGAGGTTGTTAAAATCCCTGTGACATCAACTTATCTGTCAGAAGCCTGCCACGGTTTAAAAATTGGTCCTACTCAGAGCATGCTCTTGAGTATCGATTAAGTTGGGAATCGTAAACTCCATATGAAGGTGATAGCGGAATATTACTACAAAAAGCTGAAGTCATCTCGTTTGTCATACAAATTAGCATCTTCGCTAGACAAGGGACTCTTTTCACAAACCCTTGGCCTATGGTGCTGTCAAAAGTCGGGTTTGTTTATGTCACGTGATCTCGAATCTTACCATATACGCACGATTGCGTCATCGACAGAAATAAAAACCGAATTCAAAAAATAAGTTTTTGGAGAATAATTAACAAGAAGGTATCGAGCAATGCTTTATAAATTTGTTATTTAGCGTGCAAATCTTCATCTGCTATATAGAATCCTGATGATATAAACTTAAGATTGGATGACACCATAGCTATTTATAGAATTGTTTACTTGTGCTTTTCGTTCCCGAGACTACAGAGTCAAGATATATCCCGAACGTAGTCAAAAAGCAAATTGCTGATTCAATCAATTCCAATCACATTTCGAGAAAAAAAAAATCACAATTTTTTTTCAGCACCGTAGGCCAAGGGTTTGTGAGGAGAGTAGCGGATCAGAAATCCTTGGCTAGCAAAGATGACAATTTAGTTGTTAAAATGAAATGGAATTCGTCTATAATTACATACATGTATACGTATAATCGCGGAAGGTCGTGTGTTCGAATCACGGCCTCGACTGACCTAAGTCGATAAAAAATAGGTAGCAACTGTTCCTTCGCCAAGCGCTCGGCGCTTTGAAGTGAAAGTTGCGGGTCCTTCGGATGAGACCTTAAAAACCGGAGGCCCCGTGTCACGGTGGGCGTTGGCACGATAAAGAACCCTCAATGCTCAATGGTCTTGAGTGCCGAGTAAAGGCCCTTCAACGGTATATGGTGACGTCTCTATGAGTGAAAAATTCTCGAACGGGACGTAAAATAACATACAATCAATCAATCAACATACATGTATTTAATGTACAAAGTCTATCATTCAATTGAAATTTGACCACCTTCCAAAAGAAACAATGCTATTTACTTTTTAATGACGGTAATGGATTACATGCACAAAAAACAATAGTTACTCTTTTTATGACTAATTGACTGCAAAAAAATGTCGAAATTATTTAAGGGGAAGGTCTACACATGTCACTACAATACAATAGTCTTCTCGCAGAAAACGAAATTAATTAGCAGGTACGGACAAAATTTACATACATAAGACAAGGATTGTTTTGAAACGTAATGATTAAATTTCGGGCACATTTTGGGAAATGATTGTACTATGTACAATGACTTTCGCGAGTTTTGCACTCAGATTTCACCTCATAGCCTTAATTCTGATCTTAAACACCGACTTTGTCATGACAATACAGCGTATGATTAAAGGGAAAGCGATTTGATAAGAAAAGTTAAGAAAAGAGAAAATATATATATATATATATATATATATATATATATATATATATATATATATATATATATATATATATATATATATATATATATATATATATATATATATATATATATATATATATATATATATATATATATATATATATATATATAACCTAACAAATTCAACTTTAGGGGCGCCTCTAGAAACGTAACAAATTCCCTTGTATTAATTCTGTATAGGACTTGTCAGCTTCAGACGAACATACGAATTTGAATTTTAGGTTTTGTTTAAAAGTGAAAATCCCTTATTGAATTTTACCTATAACACTTACGTTTAATAGTAAGCTGCTTTATTTTGCATTTCTGATAAAAATCCAAACAGTTGGTTAAGAATTCAGATGATGTAAATATCCCTTGGGGTTTACAAATACATCATAAATTCTTATCCTCCAGTCCCTTGACGTGTAACTAATGACTTCTAGGCCTTTACTTTTTTTGACAATGGAAGATTATTTAAGTTTGACATCTGAACTTCTTAATTACCTGAAGTCAGATGACGATGTGTGGGGAATTCAGGTGTGTTTCGATGAGTTATGTGGAAATGACAGCTTACTCAACATTTCAATGTTAGTTTAAAAAATCAAACGTACCAACTAATTTTCACCGTAGTATTCATTTTGAACATGATTTTGTGAAATGGACAAAATTCTTTATCAAAGTACAAAATTAAATGAAAAAAATAGATAAGAATCGAGACAAAAAGGGAAATTTTGAAACATGATGCGTAATAAAAGAACAAGGTACGCTGAAGTCCCTTTCTGGCCTCCTTTTTGGTGGACACTCGGAGCAATGCAATAGCTCGTAAATAACTTTGATTAGGCCTGTTTAAAATCAGAATTGATCTTAATTGACAAATAAAAGTTACAGGAAGATCACAGACGAAATTTTCAAAGTTCCATGATTTTTATTGATATTTTGTCAATTTTCAAATATAGCTTGCTTTACTAAACATAGACCACACGCTAGTCTTTTGATCTTATATGTACTAGTATCATATATATTTCGTCTGTGATTCCTTGTTCTCCAGAGCAGTAAATAGAATTTGATGAAAATTCATCAAAACTTGGGAAATTCGGAAAATTGAGGTAACATATCACTCTCCTTAAGCTTTTACTTATGCTATGTATCAAAATCAATGTTAGTTTTGAGTGGTTATGCCTCTGGATTGATTATTACGTCAAAAGAGGAGCGAAATTTGGCTTCTACAATACATTTACCTTTTTTTCCCCAACCTCTGTACATATGCATCAAGATAGCTTGTCTATATAGTTAAGGATATTTTCTGTTTAAAAACCCTCTTCCTGATTTTGAGATATGGTTGTTTAATTCTAACAAATTATTCACAATGTCACATTCACTGAATGCGATATTCTTGACAATCGCTGCACTTGATCGATTTCGGATTATAATGCAAAACACTAAAATGCCTTTAACGTATTTTTTTTCCAATAATGAAAATAAATGCATAAACTAAATGTTTGGTCAATCTTGAACACACGTGAATACCTGTGCAATTAAGTTTGATTGACGAATGTAAAATATGACCATAATGCTTTCACTTTTCAATAATTAAAATACTTTGAAAATTATGATATACTGACAGATAATTCTCGGAATGTCTACTGTATGATATAATTGGGGGTCCGCCCATACCAAATTAAAATTTTAATTTCAATTAACTTTTATTTATAAAATTGAAGGCCATGATTCTAAAATCATCACAGGACAAGCATAAGTAAATTTGATTGTGAATTTCATTGCTTTTCTGTATAAATGGTTAATATATGAGCTACCACACAAAGTTAGATTAAAGCAAGATCTGAAATAACAGTTACAGTAGGCATCTCAGGTTGGGGGTTGACTTACGTCACTTCATTAAAATATTTAATTATAACGCCAGCTCTTTTCTAATTTTGTCCGTAGGCAGATTGTACAACGACCGTCTGGCAGAATGCATGCATCAAATGTCGCTGACGAAAAAAATGAAGTCTTGAAAATAATTAACTTGAAGAAGACATTTCGAAACATTTACCTGTTTATTAATTCTTTAAATAACTAAGTAAGAGGACCTGCTTGTATAACTGAATGGAGATGTACCTTTTGTGTTGTTTCTTTGGAAGATGGATATTATTAAGTCTACTGTTTTTTACTATATCTCAAACAAATCCAACTGAAACGTCCCAGAAATTAAGTCCAAATGAAATGACTGCCAGGAAATTGAACCAAACGTTTACAAATAACTCAACCCCTCCGCTTCCGCCGGGTTGGGATGACTTTTGTACCGAGAAGAATGGCGGAAGTTCCTTTACGACCTTACAGTTTGTGTGTCTTATTGACAGAAACAATTCAGGACGCTGGAATTTTGGCGAGCTTAGGAACTACATTAAATCTCGAGAAATGAAATATAGATTTGATGTGGAATGTCTAAATGGAGCTAATATTTCACTGATCAGCCCAGCCAAGGCAAAGAATCTGATAGAAATTAGGGTAGATAAATGTGTTATAGAGGATTATTACAGCGACTGTATAAATCACGTGATAATCCCATTTCCGGATGAAATGGAGTATATTGCTTTAACTGATGTCGTGATCATGGCCGATATTTTTGAGATGATGTATTTGGGTGGGATTATAGCAAACATCACTCACGACTGCCACTGTGGAAATGATGAAAGTGTTGTCACAAGAATTCTGAGCAATCGAACTTACAATTTTGGCGATTCTGCGAAAAGGTACAACGATATGGTTGGACGAGAAAAGAAAATGTACAATATCAGTGACGAGCCTGTACTCCGCGGAGCCCAGAAGATGCACTATGACACCTTTAAAATTCAACATATCTGTAACTACTCAAAGATGCAAACTCTTGATTATAGCATAAATACAACACCCGGAAAATTTTACATCAACACTAAAAAAGAGACATCACGTTACCCTGTTCTTCAGACATTGAATTTTTCATTCACAGATATGAGCTCTGTTTCGGAACTATTTGATGATATAGATAAGTACTTTCCCAAGCTAAAATTAATGGACCTGTCCCACTGCAATATACAGAAACTTGACATAGATATCGATTCACTTACTAAACAACCGACCGGAAAGGTATTGGTGGTCAACTTTACCCATAACAACATAACGGAGTTACAGGTAGATGTCTTAGAGAAGTTGATTCAGGAGGAAGGAATGTTCGTTAATTTCAGCCACAATCCTCTGAACTGTGTGTGTTCTCAGGACATGAAGGAATTAATTGTTTTTGTCCAGGAAAAAGAAAAGTGGACAAAACCAGAATATCAAAGATATGAATACATAAGAGAGATGACATGCCTTTATCCAGCACGCCTAAATGGAACGGCTCTAAAGGACCTACAAGAAAGTCAACTAATGTGTAGTTTCCACAGAAAATTAACCCGATCCATTCTTATAGAGGCAGTGATTCCTCTCACTGTAATCTCTGTTCTTCTGCTTGTGATTATTGTTGTTATGGTGAGATTTAGACAGGAAATTCGTATTTTATTGTATACAAGATTTAATGTCGTACTACCCTGTCAGCAAGATGAAACGATTGAAGACAAAAAATTCGATGCTTTCGTGTCCTACAGCAACGAAGATCATGAATGGGTCAGAAGCGTCTTTGAAGACGATTCCATTGAAAAGTTGAAATGTTTCAAATTTTGTTTACATCACAGAGATTTCATGGCGGGTAAAACCATAACAGAAAACATCATAGACAGCATTGAAAGCAGCAGACACACCATAGTCATTGTGTCAAGGCACTTTCTGGACAGTAGTTACTGCCTCTATGAATTTGAAGAAGCTCTTCGACAGAGCTTAAGTGAAAAGAAACGTCATTTATTAGTGATTTTGTTTGAGGACATAGCAGAGGAAGAAATGCCTAAAGTTTTAAAAACATGTTTAAAGACATTTACATATATTCATAGAGACGATGCCATCTTTCTTGACAGGTTGGTATATTCCCTGTCGTACAAACAGAAAAGGAGAAAAGATGGAGGCAAGAAACATTTTGTGGCGTATGAAAATCCTTTATGCGAACAAACTGACAAGAATATGGAAAATATCTTTCAAAACAATATGCTTCAAGCGGATAATTCGACCCATTTACAAAGACCTGTTAAACCGTGAACAGAATTGATTAATGAGCCTTTAAGCAAAATATTTAGTCCATCAGTGGAAAATACCTGTACAAAATTAATAAAGACATCACAAAAAAGTCAGCTTGGTCTGTCTTGAAATGACATTTTAGATTTATGTTCGAATAAACATCCAAATTGTACTCAACACTTTCTTGAAACCATTTGCAAAAAATAACAAATTAAATAGAAAACTGAAATTTAAACTATGAGAGATATATAAATACTTATTATATTTTATTAAGAAAGTTCTAAACACTAATGAAAATGATTCTTTGGACATCATATAAAGGTGTACAAATGGAGTATATCTAGTTAATTTTTAGTTTTATGTATCTGCCATATTTTTCCAAGAAAAATGTTCGACAATGAAGTATTTGCGATCAGAAATCAATTTTGTTTACTGCGTTGGGAAAATACATGGAAATGATGTATTCAATTACTTTATTTTTGGTTTAATATAATATTAATAATACTTTAATTTATTTCAAATTGTGTCATTTGCAGTGGATTTCCGTTTATTCTATCTTGCATCAGAGATCAGATCACTCTAACTGCGTAGGACTATGGAACTAAAACTCGATAAACAGTGTTTTTATTCAAGCAAATGACGTCAGTGATACATATGTATAGAGAGAGAGAGAGAGAGAGAGAGAGAGAGAGAGAGAGAGAGAGACGAATTTCTACGAATCTATTTTATCATGATCATGAATGATCCAATTTGATGACTAATTTTTTCTAGAAATATATTTTTTTCAATGCTCATAAATGATCCCATTTAATGACTATTTTTCTCTACGAATATATTTTTTCAATGCTCATAAATGATCCCATTTAATGACTATTTTTGTCTATCGAATCAACTGGGAGACAAAAACCCCATATGCAGGGGATAAGGGTATATTACTACACAAGTAAGAGAAGTTGACGATTGAAAAATTGAAGTCATCATATTTATCATAAAGCTTTGTTGTTAAGTTACCATTAAAGTCTTTTTCTAGTAAAATATCCAAACATGAAACAGATGTATCAGACTCTGTGGTATCTTTTATTTCAAGCTCGCTGGGATATATCGAGTCGACATATGATTGGAAGTAACTATTGTTACTTGATGATACGTCGTCGATATATCTAAATGTCGACTTGTAGGCCACAGCAAGTGTTTTCTTCTTTTGATGTAGAAGTTTTTGAATAAATTCTGCTTCATATGAATACAAAAATAGGTCTGCTAACAAGGGGTCGCAATTGGTACCAATGGGAGTTACGGCAGATTGTTGAAAGACCTGATCTCCAAAAACAATATAGATGTTGTCAATCAGAAACTCAAGTATCTTTTTTAATATCAACCCGAGATTACTTGTGTGTACAATTAGAATGCTTTTTAACAAAATAATTTGGTAAATGACCAATGACAAGGTAAGACATTTACGAGTTTCATTTTTATTGAAAAAAGCAGCTGTCTATGATGTCAAAAAGCCTGGACTTTAATTTTTCGTGGGGAAAGGTTGTATAAAGTATTGAAAAGTCACACGTTTTGATGTTATTGATTATGTTAAAATTTTGCGATTTTAGATTTTCTAAAAGTTCCTTGGAGTGTTTAAGTATCCACATCTGATTTACACCACTTCTCGAATGTACTTTTGTACAGTACTCCTGAAGTTTCTCCTTCACGGTTGTAAATATTTTAGTGAGGAGTAAAGAAAGAGGCTTGGTAGAACATTTACTGGACTCTGCTATGTATCTTTGTTTGTAAGAATTTTTATAGAGTTTCGGAATCCAGTATAGGTATGGTAATTCAAATTCATTTTGATTGTAAGGAATATTAAAATATTTAAAACTGACATATGGTTCTGAAGAATTTCTTCCATAGAAAGGGAGCTATGGGTATAAGTCGGATTACCACTTGCAGAATTAAATCTTAGTTCCTCTAAAATACAGTTCAAATAACGAGCCTTACAAACAAAGACACTGTTGTCATTGCTCATGAATGATACCATTTGATGACAATTATGTCTACATATCAATTTTTGAATACTCATGAATGATTCCATTTGGTGACTATTTTTGTCTACGAATCTATTTTTTCAATGCTCATGAATGATTCCATTTGGTGACTATTTTTGTCTACGAATCTATTTTTTCAATGCTTATAAATGATTCCATTTGGCGACTTCTACTGCAAATCTAGCGAGAGTCCTTTATTTGTACTGCTTATTAGTGCGTCATTTGGTGAAAATCCTGTATTACATCTTAACCATTCCTTTGAGCATAATGATATGTATGCATTTAATATGTTTACTAAATAAAAATTCCTATTGAACCTAAAATCTATTTTTTTTTTGGAATGTACACTTAATAATTGCAAGTACATCTTATTTTGAAAGCATGAAACAGAACGAGAAAAGGTATAAATCATGTATTTCCATGCGAGGATCTAGACGGGGAGTGTTTGAGGAGTTATTAAAAATATATAGTAATACTGAAGGAAATAAAAAAAAAAATGATCCCCCTAGAAAACGTGGACCCCACCACCATGTAATAGTTTTTTTCACTTTTGGGGGATTTTACGTTTTTTTTTTGTTTTTTTTTTATTTGGCTTGTTAAGAGATTTCTGAGTTGGAAATTCTTTGAATGGGGTAGACACCCCCCCCCCCCCACCCCCTGAAAAAAATCCTGGATTCGCACCTGCATTTCTATGAATATGTGTATCCTTCAAAACAGACGGAATATTCGATGATTTCTTTATAAATCCCTATTAAATCAATCCCAAAACATCACATTTTCTCACCAGTTCCTTTCAATTTTTAAATATTTGCTTCTTTAAAAAAAAAACAATTACATTTAATTGTATGCATCTCTTGATAGACATACACCAGTTTATATACAATATATCAAGCAAATTTGCATGATTTTAATATTTTATGACATATCTTTATGTATACACGTGAAAAATGCATATGAAAGAAAGTATGAGATGGAAATCAATAAAAAGAATTGTTAGAATTCAAAAGTAATTAATTTACAATGTACCAAAAGAAAGTATACATTGGATAAGCCTATTACAAATAAGAATAAACGTAACATCAAGGACCTCATTTTTTCCAGGTATTTCCTTTCAAATTCTATAATTTTTTTTAACAGCAGTACACCTATATTATAATTTCATTTTTTGAGTGTCTTCAAAGTGTTAACTCTTAATTTTGGACTCTTTTATAATTAAATGCAGAGATAAAACAAGCACAAAGTATTGGTAGATTATGCATTGCTAGTTAATCATTCTAAAATTGCATTCTTCAATGCTCTACCGTTCTTTCATTGAAGGCATTCAACGAACAAGTGACAAATTGTTTCTATGTCATGTTTACAGAAGGTACATGCTAGAGAATCAACTTAAATAAGATAATTTTTGTTTGGTGCGTAAAAATGGCCTAACTATTAGTATGAAAAACGTCAGTCAGCATATGACTTAATGATAATTGTATTTGCTGACAAGGTCATATGTTTGTGCAAATAAAAATGAATTTGGATAATTTGTCCAATCTAATACCTATTCTTCTCAACACAAAATCTTTTAAGTATTAAGTGTATTTGAGAGTTCTGGATCAAGATATAACAATTTTTGGACACGTGAGAAGAAAAATGAAGCCCATTCTCAGAATACGTATTTTTAAAAAAAATCTTTTTAATTGGTTAATTCAACGAGAGCATGTCTGCCATTTTCTTGGTTGATATTAATAAATTAAGTAGGACTTCTTTCTTCAAATAATGAAAAAGGTGAAGATTTCAAATAAATGATTTATGTCTATCTTACAGAAGAAATGGGTCATGGACACGAATTCACAGTGTTTAATGTCTGTATCTAGTTTTGCCTTAAAATGTTTTGCCAAAATTTGCATCTGAGTTTACTAAAATAAATCATTTGATCCAATTTAAAATACCTCATTGAAAAACCTTCATATTTGTACTCCCGAGGAAAAGTACTTCTTTCTATTCTTTCTTCTTTCTATTAACAATTATTTGATATACCGGTAATTTTATTTGAGTAACGAGTATTGTTCTTTGTTTGTATGTTGTATGTTGTTTAGCGTCCCTCTCGAGAATTTTTCACTCATATGGAGAGGCCACCATTTGCCGAAGGAGAGCTGCAAATTTTGTCCTATACTCGGCACTTACGGCCATTGAGCAGTGAGGGATCTTTTTCGTGCCAGCACCTACTGCGACACAGGACCTCGGTTTATACGGTCTCATCCGAAGGACCGGTCTCCACGTCCCACAGTGGGATTCGAACCCGCGACGTAAGGATCCACTCCTTACTCCGCGACTCTAGAGCAGACGCTCTAACCACTGCGCCACGCGGGCGACACGAGTATTGTTTTAAAGTTACATTCGTTTTTCTTTCTTATGACAATTATGATGAAAGAGCTAGGTTCACTTTATCCGTAAATAGCCCTATCCATATACCAATTAACTGACCCCAATGTCCCTTTTCAAACATCAATACAAAGTAAAGACTATAAAAAGGTTTCCTCTGCGAGTACAGGTACTGGAAAAAAAGACTGTGAAATTGAGATGTTCTTGAATTTTTAAGAAAATGGTTTTATTTGAGTTCCATCAGCAAACAATTAAAATATGAGCCCCCCTCCCTTAATACAAAAAATGAAACAATCTTGTAGTCTTCTTTCATTATATAATGGAACATTTTGGATCAGAGGTTGGGGTCTATGCAAAATATTGAAAAACAGCTTTTTGGCCATTTTGAAAGAAATTTTCAGGATAATGACACAATATTAATGACGTCATAATACATGGACTAGCAAGAAAAATACTTACTTTTTAAAAGATATAGAGTCACCAAGGGTCCAAGAGAATTTTCAACTACAACTGAACAGTTTTGATTTTTCATAAATTCATAGGGCCCAAAAAGGCCCTAAGTGAACTTTGTTCTTTTGTTTGAGTAAGGAGTACTGTGTCACAATGTAGTACTTAGGATGATTGATTGTATGCTGTTTTACGTCCCATTCGAGACTTTTTCATTCATATAGAGACGTCACCATATACCGGTGAAGGGCTTCAAATTTTGACCTTTACACGATACTTACGGCCATTGAGCAGTGAGGGATCTTTATCGTGCCAACTCCTGCTGTTACACGGGGCCTCGGTTTTTAAGGTCTCATCCGAAGGACCCGCAACTTTCACTTCAAAGTGCCGAGCGCATGGCGAAGGAACAGTTGCTACCCATTTTTTATCGACTTAGGTCAGTCGCGGCCGAGATTCGAACTCACGACCTCCCGATCACGGAGCGAGCGCTCTACCGACTGAGCTACCGTGGACGGAAGTACTTAAGATGAAAATAGTAGACATAGAGCAAGTGCACCTCTAGAATACGGATAATAAAAGTAACTATTATTAACAAGCACTTTAAAACGTAGGTCCCTATTCGAGTGACGTCATCAATAATGGTACTTTATCGAAAATATATAATTATCAAAAAGAGAATTAATGTAAACCTTTTTAATGATTTTGCATTAGTAGCAGTGCAGTGTAATTTTAATTCCATGTCTAAAAGTGGTTTTGATTTTCAACTTTACAAAATGTTGTCATTAAAGTACATACACATGCATTGCCCGCGTGGCGCAGTAGTTAGAGCGTCTGCTCTAGAGTCGCGGAGTAAGGAGTTGATCCTTACGTCGCGGGTTCGAATCCCACTGTGGGATGTAGAGACCGGTCCTTCGGATGAGACCGTATAAACCGAGGTCCCGTGTCGCAGTAGGCGCTGGAACGAAAAAGATCCCTTACTGCTCAATGGCCCTGAGTGCAGAGTATAGGTCAAAATTTGCCGCTCTCCACCGGCAAGTGGTACTGGCGTCTCCATATGAGTGAAAAATTCTCGAGAGGGACGTTAAACAATAATAAACATAAACAACAAACAAACACATGCACATTGTACAACTTACATCTGCTGTTCATACAGTATTTACAATAATTACTAAATTCATAAAAATAGCATTGTAATTTTTTTTCCCTTAACATAGAGACTCTTACTGTGTATCAAAAGAAACAAATGAAGTCATTTAGCTATTTTCTGAAGAAATATATTCACTGAAAGTTTTCAAGTTCATATTGATTGATTTTTAGAGGGTATACATGTTCTAGAAGTTGTAGGAAGAAAAGGCCTGTGAAATACAAACATACACATGTTAAGATATATATTAGCCAATTGTTTTTTTTTCAATTGAGATATTGTGATGAAAGAAGGGGGTATACATCTAGGGTCTAAAACGTAACCATTTCAAAATATGTATTTTTGGTTTTTTAATCACATAAGATATTATCGTAATAATTCAAATGGAAAATCATTACTTTTAACCAAAAATATGCCGAGTAGGGACATACGTCAATAGTTGTACTACAGTATTAATGCTTGATACATATTCTCATTAATATTTGGGAAACTTTTAGAGTCCACTATCTAAATAAACATAAAGATATGTTCTCATACACAACCCTTGTAAAACTGTTCTTTATAAGCAATTTTATGCCAAAACATTTTGCGCGTTTTCCCAATCACCCTTATGAAAAAATGTTACACAAGTTGTACCACGTATAAATGACCTGAGTGATAACGTGGATTTTGTGTTACTTATACAATTTACATTTACTTTCATAATTAAAGGAATTTGTTGACAGTTTCAGTTTCTTAATAATTACATGTATAATTAATACCACTAGCAAAGGACATTAGCCTCATTTATGAACCTGTTTACAAACTTGGGAAGGTTATCGACAGTAACAAGAACATCCTCATTTGATGGATATTTTGTTTTTATGAACCGTTGTCCCGCTATAATTAGAGCAATGACCACTTCCACCAGATTATGCGCTAAGATGCACAAATTCAACAAACAAAGGAATATGAACGGATCCGTTCATAAATTAATTTAGTTTTTATATTCTTATGAAGATAATTTATTCAAAACTTCTACATGAGAAAAAAAACTCTTGCCTTCAATTCGACATTTAGATATATCGACATTTTATCAATTGACGATAATTATTTTCATTTATATCTGTATAAGTCGACTTGATGTATCCCAGTGAACTCGAAATAAAAGACATCACAGAGTCTTATTTGTTGCATACTTGGATTTTTTACTGCCTATTGTCGTTAATGGCAAACTGATAGCTGAACTTTATGAAAAACAGGACGAATTTAACTTTATTTATCGACAAATTCCCCTATTTCACTATCACTTGCACTTGATGCTTACGTCTTCCAGGTGCTTCGATACGCAAGAGCATGCTTTGGGTATAATCAATGTTCAAACCGAGGCAGGCTACTAATAAATAAGTTAATTTTACAGGGTTTTCTACAATCTTGTTTAAAAGTAGCATTTTGCAAATTCTATGGTCGTTATTTTAAACTTGTTTACAAAAAAGTCTATCGTTGGGTCGTATTTTGACTGATACATTTACTACCAACTGTTGTTTTCATAATGATTTTGACTACGCATTACTATGTTTACCTGATCAAGACAGAGGGCCCACGGCGGCAGAGACCGGTCGACAGGGGATGCTTACTTCTCCTAGGCACCTGATCCTACCTGTTTTAGGGGTCCGTGGTTTTACCCAGTTTACGTTTTGTATTGTTTATAGGATTTATGAAACTGACCACGGTTCGTTATCTTCACCTTTTACAATGATTCACCTCTGACCTTTGACCTACACCGTGAGTTTAGTGAGAGACGAACTTCGTTAATATAACTAATTTGAAATTTTATTTAACTGACAGAAAAAACAAAACTTTAACAAAAGATTCCCGTTCTGAGGAACAATAGTGTTTATCATTTTAGCTGCAAGAATTTTTAAAATGCAGTGTTTCTATGAGCTTTTGTGAGCTTGATCATCTTTTCTCCAAGACTTTTGATTCTATGAACTTTAAAAAGTAGGGATGTGTCCTTTACTTTGAGTGAAAATGATTTATAAATGAATTTTCATAAAGAGAGCTACCACCATAAGTATGATAAAAGCAAAACATATTTGACTTGTATCATTAAAAAAAAATTACGTCACTGATGTAAAGCAACAGAAAGTCATGAATCCCTTTCAAGAAACGCTCATACACCCTGAATTTGCTGTTGTGTCAAATCATTTGAGCTAAAGATCGTTTGAAAGTTTATAGTTTTTTCCGTTTATGGAAGACCAAGATATATTATTATATTATATGTATTTGTATTTTGAGTTATATGTAAAAAGTGACGACGATGCCGTTGGACATACTATACCTCCACTCATTAAAAATAGTTCTGTACCATTTGTCAACGAAAAAATGGTTCCGATAATGCTCTACTTTTTTTCCTGAATCACAAATTTTCTATTGTCACATTTGTAATAATTTTCTCCTGATAAGATTATATTTTTTGCTGAATAACACTGCGTTTTACTACAGTAACTTACGTGAGGTCATATTCTTTTCAAATGTAGGGTCATGTTTGTTGGAAAAAACTGCATTGAGTTCAAATTTAAGTTAAATTAGCCTTAATTTAATAACGTGTTACATAAATCTGGAAAAGTCAGAAAGTTTATGAAACTACTGTTACATAAAACCCGAATCTGGGGAAATCAGGAATTTTCCAGCCTCGACAGTCTTTCACATGAATCTTGACGGACATAAAGTGTTATACAACCTTTCTAGGTCACCTGATTTGACGTTGGTCACACTAACAAAAACTTTCCTGGTAATAAGGTCGAAAAAACTTTGAGAAACTCACGTTTATTAACAGGTGGGATTGTTCATCAAGAAGGTAATGAATAAAAACAGCTTTCTTTTTGTTTTTATCTCAGTGAAACACGATAAATGACAGAAACAAAGCAAGACACTGCCAAATTTTTATGAAGAGAAAGGATGAGGTATTTAGAGTGAATTTCTGAATGATTATTTAAATGACAACGGTGTCTTGCGTAGAAAATGATAGTGATTCTAAAGATACAATATGAGAGAAAAAATAATTGAAAGGAACAACTAAGAATCAAACACATCTCCTTGCCAACCGGATGGAAAGACTTTAGTGAGCAGATTAGTTTTCAATCAAGGTAATTTGGTCAAAGTAATAGGAGAGTGAATAGTATATCTTACCAATAATTCACAGCTTTTATAAACAATATCTACATTATATTCATGCAGACCCCCCCCCCATCTCTCTCTTTCTCTTCTTGCTTTTTCGAAGTGCAACAAGATGAATTCTTTTAATATTTCTTGAATATTTTGGGGGATAAATTTTCAATTTTTTTTCCTTTCTGAAAAAATTCTGTACCAAGTACATCATAAATATAAGTAAAAATTATTGTAAGGCTAAATTCTTCTTAATATAATTTCTTATATCGAGACTTATTATAACATACATGAAATATATGGAGATAACGAACAGTATTCAAGCTCAAAAGTCCATTAAACAATACAAAATAGGAGCAGAGCAAACGACCTCCAAAATATCAGAGGTGAGGTCATGTGCCATGGAGGAGTGAGCATCTCCTGCCGACCGGTCACACCCGCCGTGTGCTCCTTGTCATGATCGGGAAATAACGGAAAAAATCCGTCGACAATTCAGTGTGTAAATAATGGCCTAACAATTAGTATGAAAAACGTCAGTCAGCATTTGACTCAATGATAAATTGTATTTGCTGACAAGGTCATTGTTTCAAAGAACTTATGAAATTATGACTTTAAACGAGACTGCTGATATTCTTGTTTCATCAACTTGTTTCTTTTGTTTCTTAATAATACGTGTGTCTTATTTATTTGAAGCTTAATTTTAAAAATATAAATTAAAAATCAAGTTACTTTGAATTTATTTTGCATACATCATTGTTTCGACCATAGAACTTATGAAATTATGACTTTAAACGAGACTGCTGATATTCTTGTTTCATCAACTTGTTTCTTAATAATACGTGTGTCTTATTTATTTGAAGCTTAATTTTAAAAATATAAATTAAAAATCAAGTTACTTTGAATTTATTTTGCATACACCTGACCTGAATAATTATATTTGCGGATAATTACACTAGATAAAATTGTTAATGCACCATCATAGAAAAGTAATTTTTATCTTTTCAATAGTTGTTGAAGGCATATCTGATATATAGATATGTAACCAAGATAGAAAGTTAGTGGTTTAAATACTAAAACAGGTAAATAAATAAATGATAAGTGTAACAGTTTCATAGAAGTGCATAAAAATCGTGCTCACACGTTTTAGATGAATAAATTTCCCTTTTCTTCTTTAAAATTGTGTTCTTTATGTTTGCATTCATTAAAAACTCAGAGAAAAAAAAAACCAAGACTGGGTTTGCAGCGTTCGACCAAAGAAGAGTGTGGAAGGGCAGTTGGTATGGTGTCAGCACAGTTGAAGATGTTTGGTTAAAAATTGTGGTTTTTATTAGTTGAAAAGTATTTTGAGCAGATTAAGGAATGTAAAACTGATGTGTGGGTAAACACGACATTTAATAGACACCTCACGCCTATTGCAAGATTGTACCGTAAATTTGTGACAACCGGAAGTGTGATGGTTTAAAGATTTATCATACCCAGCGCATGCTCTCGCGTACTAAATCAGCTTGGAGGCACCATATGTAAGTGATAACGGAATGTTGCTTTATAAATAAGGGATATGACGATGGAAAAACTGAAGGCGTCCGTTTTTTATATAGTTTAATTGTTAGTTGACCATTAACGTCCATAGTCATGCAGTTAAACACTCAAATATGAAACAGATATGGTAGACTCTTTGGTGTATTCTAATTCGAGCTTATTGGGAAGTATCGAGTCGACATATGAATAACAATAACTATTGTTAAACGATAAAACGTCGCCGATATATCTAAATTTCGAATTGAAGGCCACGGCTAGAGTTTTTTCCTTCTCTTATAGAGTCTCTTGTAGAGTTTTCTTTAATAAATTCTGCTTTATAAGAATATAAAATAGGTCAGTTAATACATGGGCAAAATTAGTGTTCATCGGAATTCCAACACATTGTTAGAAGACCTGGTCTCCAAACATTACGTAGATATTGTCAGTGAGGAACTCCAGCATTCTTTTAACATCAACTTCAGAGTATTTGTGTGTAGAATGATTTTTAACAAAGTAATTTTATTGATGATTGATCACAATATATTAAAATTTCCGACTTCTATTTTTATTGAAGAACCTGTTGTCAATGATATCAAACATTCTGGTTAGAAATTTTGTACGGGCAATGCATTCGCAAAAACATTATTTTTCGAAATAAATCAACAAATAAAAGTCAATGTAATATGTTTTATATGTTAATGTGGATTTTTCCTATAATAGTGAATGTCTTTAATTAATAACTGCTTTTTGTTGTTTGAATTACAATTCATGTGCAGTGCCTGCTGACCGTTGATTTTACATTTATTAATATGAAAGATTTTTTAAAGTGTTATTTATATTGTTTTAATCAATCGTATCTTTTAATGTATATTCTTAAACTCAAATGAACCGGGAAAATTTTATGCTTAGTCAATAATTTTTATTTGAAGGTTTGTTTACATGAGACTTCATTCTTGTATCAACATGTAAATTTGCATGACTGATAAAAATACCTCAAATGTTTAGCTTTTTTATTTCAGCGTTGAGATGAATTCACAAAATTAAGAACTGTATGAATTGATATATGACATTTTGCCCCAAAGTCACAAAAATAAATTGATATCCATGTCTGAATAAAAACACTGTTTTATATAATCATATAGAGCGTAAAGCTTCTCTTATTACATTCTGCATTGTATGTGCTTTTCTTTTTATTTTGTTTTTATACCAAAATATTCAGAATTTATAAATAATAAATGCATAAAAACAACGTTTTACGAATTACTCATACAGAAGGAGTTCCACAGTGCACAGGAAAATTTTTAAATGTGCATGAACGTACCACGATACGTTTAAGAACAGTGCTTGATCTGCAGATTAGTAATGACGTAAAAACTCATTTTACAGAAATTTCAAACGTCGAGATTGGGTTTTCAGAAATTTTATATCATGATTTTTACATCAAAGTTCGATTCTAATCGATCATTATTTCGTCGATATACGTATGTTCAAGACAAAAGTAAATTCTACAATGGGTAATTCATGCTGAATGTCAATTTTATAATTAATTCTGCAGATACCAACATTTATTATCGGCTTAAAAAGTACACAGATAAAAAATGCATTCTCTTTTGAACATTGCAGCCTTATATAATTTTCGAACATTCCAGGAGATTTCTTACTGGACAAGCTGAAGTATGCATATTGTAAAGTCAAGCATCTTGGGAATAAAAACAGCACGATATTATTTAACTTTTTAACTTTAATTTTAAGCATCTGTTTTACTTAATTAGCCTCATGGGAAAGGGTGCGTTTACCTATTTCTTTAAGGATAAACATTGCTAACTTTCTTTCCTCTGACTTTTGTTTATGATGTTATTCTGAATATATACGTCTGTGTTTGCGTGGGTTGGTAGGCCAGGTTTGGTTTGCCAGTGTCTGGATGGCACACTTAGTGTAGTGCTGTCTAGAGTTCAAGAGACCAAGGGTTCAAAATTATACCTTATTTGCATCATTTGATGCCCTGTCTTGGAAGAAACAGACTGATTGGTGTTGTTCGTGGCGAAGACAATTAAAACGGGATCAATGTGGCGGTCAGCCAGGTTCGCCGGTATCCAAAGAACTCACTAGAACCTCAGTCTAGATTTAGAGGTTTCGGACCTCTGAATCTGAATTCTTGCCTGGTGTGTTGCAGTTTCTCCCTTCTGTTTTACACTAAACTTTAACAAAACTGAGCGAAACACAATGTTGCATTTGATAAACTGTGTCTTTAAAACATAAATTACAATGTATAGTTTTCAACATTTACAAAGAAATATTTATACAAGCAAAACAATTCAAAATTGAAGCAAAGCTTAATCTGAAGTTCACAAGTCTAATGTATGATTAATTTTAAAAAATATGTTCTTAAATTATATGTCAAACTAAAGCTAAACGGCTACATCACTGATGAACATGTTAATTTATGGTATAGACCAGGTCCATAGAAGGGGGGGGGGGGGGAATTACAGCCCCCTTTTTCTAAGTATAGTATTTTGCTAAAGCAAATTTTCATTTAGATGCTGAGTTAAGGGGGTATTTTTTGTTTGTCAGATTATTTTGGGAAGTTGCCCCCCACCCACTTTTTGGACAGTTTATTTTTTGGGGGGGACCCCCACCCCACCCCCTCCACTTTTGAAACCGTTGCTATGGGCCTGTACAAATATTAGATGAAATAGATTGTAAACTATGGTTTTAAAATCTATATTTTTACCTCTTTATGAAATTTTGTATTATATAGCATATCGTAAGTGAACGGATTTTAATTACAATATCACAGGGAAAATGTATGTTTATCTCAAAACTATCTTCACTTGCATTCAGAAAATGATAAGCTTGATTTAGGTGTAAAAAATCAAATGAAAAAATAAGATTTAACTTGTTTCTGTGAAAGAAAAGTGCAATACATTTTTTCACCAAAATCTAATTGATCGTTATGATTTTCGAAGTTAAAGATGAAATAAAAGACATCAGGGAATCTGACACATCTGTTTCATGTTGGGATGTTTTGCTGACTTAAGAGTTAATGCAAAGTATCAACTAAACTATTAAACAAATCACTTTAGCATTTCCTTCGACAACTTTCCATACATATGTAGTAATATTCCACCATCACCGATATTTAGTGTTACGTCTCCCAAACTGATTCGGTAAGCGAGGGTATGTTCAGAGTATGATGACCTACGAAACCGAAGTAGGCTACTGAAAAGTAAGTAGATGTAACAAGAGTTTTAACGGTCTTGTTTAAAGTCAGCATGCTGTTTCAAAGTGGTCTGTGGTATTGCCTTATTTACAATTTGCAATGTTTAGATCGAGGCCTTATAAGATTTATAATTGTCTTATAAGATTTATAATTGTTTTTGTTTTGTTTGTTCTTATTTTTTGTTTTGTTTTTTATTTTTATTTTTCATCTAAAATGATAAGATGAAAGAAATTTGGAAAACCAGATATTGCTGATCATTGACTTGTACTTTAATAATTTCCTATAAATTTATAAAGCTGATTTAATTCGTCACAATATTGATTGATAATAACTGTTGTTGTTTTAGTTAATGAAAGCCTTCAGGCTCGTGCACTGCTTACTAGGTCGTACGTTTTGACGTGGGTCAATTTTATACACCAATAAAACTTTCATTTTCCTTCTTTCGGAAAATCTTGAGAGACGTACGTACATATACCACTGACAATGTCCGTGAGGAAAGATTAATGAACACGGCACTCTTTTTGCTTTTTTCTCATTGGAATTCACTTAACGTGATAAACAGTTTTCTACCGAAACAAGGTGTAACAAAACTCTATTAAGTTACCTTGAGGCTACGTCAATTACAACAGAGGGGAAAAAATGCATTATTTAGTGTCATTTTACTTCTTGGTGATCGTGATAATAGTAAAAGTCGTGACATGTGTAGAAAATTCAACGTCTTTTCTACAATACAAGACAGAGAATTTGAAAGAAAGTTACAATTTGGAACCGACAATTGGCTCATTGCCAACTGGATGGGATGACTTTTGTATGGAGAACACTGAAAACAGTTCTACTGAGATGATGTCCTTCAAGTGTATGATTGACAGAAATAACTCTGGACGCTGGAACTATGACGAAATAAGGGACCACATTGCTTCAAAGAAGGTGAAATACAAATTTGATATCGAATGTGTTCAAGGGGCTAATATTTCATTGAAATGGCCTTTCAAGGCAATAAATCTCAAAGAATTAAAAGTGCAGAACTGTGTGCTTGAAGAATTCTACGGTGATTATGAAAATGAAATGTTGGCTACCTTTGCTGATGAGCTGGAATGCCTTCGTCTGACAGATGTCGTTGCTATGGTGAGCATATTTGACCTGATTTACCTGGCTGGCTCAATAGTAAACATCACACAAGATGCCCTGTGTGGAAATGACGAGAGTCTCATTGAACATACAATCAGCAATTTAACTTACAACTTTGGAGCCTCCACGGAGACGTTTTTCCAGAATTTGTTAAACGAGACTACGGGTGAGCACGATGTAGAAAAGGACCCGGTATTGAACGACGTTCCGAAAATGTACAATGATGTCCTGAGGGTGGAGCATGTATGTGATTATAAACGCTTGAGAAAATATGAATACAGTATAAATTCTTCTCCAGGTTCATTTTTCATTGACGTACAAACAGAGAGATCCAAATATCCAGTTCTTGAAAACTTGAACTTTTCTTTCACCCCTTTTGGAGAAAAATATCCCTTGGATAATTTGCTGAAGAATTGGGTTAGTTTTTACCCTTCACTTCAGTCCATGGATATTTCTCATTGCAATATACAAGAGTTAAATTTCATCGGTATCCCTGACACGATAAAAAGAAGAGATAATCAGACGCTTTTTGTAAATCTCACAAACAATGTTATAAAGGAATTGAAAGTGTCAGTTCTAGAGACTATATTTGACGAAAACAGAATGTTCTTGAATTTTAGCCAGAATCCATTAAACTGTTCTTGCACGGAGGATATGAAGGAACTCCTCAGCTTTGTTCAGGGAAGAGATAAATGGACATTAAAGAGGTACGCTAGATACAGTTTCATCAGAGAAATGAGATGTTTCTTTCCAGAATCTTTAAATGGAACTCTTTTGAAGGACTTAACAGAATCATTGTTAATGTGTAAGAATGATTTCACATTGACGGAAACCATTCTTGTAGAGGCTGTAGTTTCCTTAAGTGTGTTTTCAGTTTTGCTTTTAGTGGTTATTATCGTAATACTTGTGTTTCGAAGAGAAATACGTATTCTGACCTATACCAGATTTCATATACTGTTGCCATGCCAACCAGAGGAAGTGTTCGAAGAGAAAAAATTCGATGCTTTTGTTTCCTACAGCAATAAGGACCATGAATGGGTCAATGGTGTGTTTGAAAACAATACCATAGAGGGTCTAAAGGATTTCAAATTTTGTTTACATCACAGGGACTTCATGGCGGGTAAAACCATAACAGAAAACATCATAGACAGCATTGAAAGCAGTAGACACACCATAGTCATTATGTCAAGGCACTTTCTGGACAGTAGTTATTGCCTGTATGAATTTGAAGAAGCTTTTCGACAGAGCTTAAGTGAAAAGAAACGTCATTTGTTGGTAATTTTGATGGAGGAGATTTCACAGAATAAAATGCCAAAAGTTTTGCAAGCGTGTTTAAAGACATTCACCTTCATTAAAAAAGATGACAATATTTTTATGGACAGATTAATTTTTTCTCTCTCCTATAAAGGACGTGATAGTGTGGGTAAGGAATCAAAATATAACGCTGCCTATGAAAATAAGTCTTGTGACGAAACTAAAAAACAGGAGAGCACTTTAACATTGGATAAAAACGTTTATCAGATTGGTTTACCCCAAGGAAATGTTGATAATGAGAAAACCGAACAGTATAACATATTTCCTTAATTGCTCTAGATCCACTTACGTAATGGACGATTAAAACTACTATTTTGGGTTTGACCTCATATGTATCAGATAAAACGTGTAACTTGGTCAATGAATTTTCTCTCTTTTTTGTGTGTATATTTATCTGTACCTTATAATTAATAAACGTTAAAAAAAGATGATATCTGCATTGATATTTTTCGCCAAATAGATGTTCCACGCTTTATTTTTGCCTTTTTTGCACTGACCCTTAAAAGGTAAATTTAAAACTTTGTTAAATTGAATTGAATCAGAAAGGAGGAAAATGACATTGGAAGAACCTAAATTCCCCTTTGATTAGACAAAACTATCTCAGTTATTGGTAAATTGAACATCTATGTATTTAATGATAAATTGACAAATTATCAACGTATCAAGGTAAAGTTTTCGACACTTCTTGTACTTTTTTTCCAGAAAATTTTGTAAGCACAGCCTATACAGTATTAATTTATCGCATCAATTCACGAACTTTTTGATAAAATATATTTATCAAATAGACTCTGTGAAAATAATAACTTGAACTACTTTTTTCTATCTCTATCGTTGTTAAAAATGCCTTAATAATGTTAAACTTAAGTTATCTCTAATTATTCGAACTTACTGAGTTCTTTATCTTTCGCATCGTGTATATGGTTCTATATTGACTGTACAATGTTGTTTGGATTTCAATAAAGAAAAAGCTAATAGAAGCAAAGGGAAAATGGAAAAAAAAGTATCAAACAGAAAATTTAAGGTTTTGTAGTTAGATATAGAATTGATTTCACTCATGAGAGGATTATTTTTTTTTATTTTCCCTCGTGCTTTGCAATCTTATTTTTGGAAACCGACTTTTTCCATTAAAAACGAGCTATATAACTTGAATGTATGTTCATTCACTTGTTTATTTTTCACTAGTTTATTTTTCGTTTGTAAATATTAAATACATTTTAATTTTTAAACAAATATCACTATTAACATTCATTTGAACATATCCCACCAGAAATGATTTAATTAAGTATTGAAGTGTTATAAAATTAAATAATAAATGAAATACAAAAAAAAAACTGTTGCGTGATAAGAAATTTGACAATGAATCATAAACAATTGCCAAATCTTGCGGTTTTATGACGTGACGGTCCCATGCATCATTTGGTTAACAGCAGGGTCTGGACTGTAAACATGCTCTGCTGTTTGATCCTACGGCAAACATACACTGAGTGGTTTACATGAATCTATAATAAATTCATGGTAAAGGACGACAAAAAAGCTGAAACCATCTCAATACATGTGTAGACTTTTTCCTAAATGTTTTCTTTTCTCCTGGAGGTAAAATTTCATTATTGAGTTCATTTATCTGACTGCAGATTTGTCCCTCTCTTTGATGCAGACTATCATATTTCCTATCAAATGATTATAACATTTGAAAAGTTTAAGACGTCGTTGATTTATACTTTCAATCAATTATGAGTTATTAAAGGTAAATCGAGGAAAATACCGGTGTCATATAATAATCCCTCCCCTATGGTAAGGTATCCTCCGGCATATTTACTGTATATTACTATATATTACACCTTCCCGGTAGTAGGAGTTTACTACATGCTATTTCTTTCGCGTAGTAAACCTTCCCAACTAACCCTAAGAGATCGAATTTCATGTATTCAATGGAAATATACTAGTATTCTATTATAATAGTAAATTTTCAGCCATGAGTTAAATGAGAATTATGAGTTTTATTTTTGTGAAATTAGTGATGAACAGAAGATACTGTGATCAAATCTTAAAGTTCCTTTTGATATAATTTTTGTGAACATGCAAATTTAAAACATTATAACATGTAACAAATCCCACTACCCTGCAACTCTTTACAAGACCATAACAATCACTTCATTGTTCTACAATTTGAGTAAAAGAATACAAATCATAGACTTCAGTTAATGTTAAAACTTTATTGGAGCCCGTCCATTGAGGTACTGCTTTAACTATTATTCAATATTTTAGATAAGTAGATCAAAACTAATTCGTTGAATCTGAGTCTTATACATTTATCATGTTAATCTTGATTGTAATCAACACATGCAAGTAGTTTATCCCGATGTATCAATGATTGTCGGGATAAAGAGGGGAAAATTCAGTATCTAGCAAAATACCAGCGGGGGATGTTTCCTATGCACAGGGAAGCGTTTGCTATATACTGAACTTTCACCGAGGATAAATTTACAATATAGTAAAATATCCAGGAGGAAAGTTTGCTATATAGTGATCTTTCCCAGAGGACAATTTTACAATACACGTATAGTAAAGCATCCAGGAGGAAGTTTGCTATATAGTGAACTTTCCCCGTGGATAAATGTAAAATTTAATAAAGCATCCAGGAGGAAGGTTTGCTATATAGTGAACTTTCCCAGTGGATAAATTTAAAATTTAATAAAGCATCCAGGAGGAAGGTTTGCTAAATAGCAATTATTCCTAAGAAGAAGCTTTACTATAAAGTGAATATTCCAGATGAAGGTTTCCTTTGCAGAAGGTTTACTTTGCGACACCCGGTATTTCTTTCGACATTTATATAGAGCATAATATAAGTTAAGATTAGAGAAAAAAACCGTCAAAATATTTTCTATACATATTTACATAATAGGCTTCAGGTGTAGCTACTACTTGACATTCTAAGATGGTTGAAAGGATTCATGATTTCATAAGGTATAGACTTGTAAAGTCAGTTAATGAAGTTCAGCCATAAAACAAAAAAGCATTCACAAGAACATTTCCGAAATACTCTATGCAGATGAGGGGTTTAAAATTTAATTTAGAAGTTCTAGAGTACTTAATTTCGTGTTTGAACACCTTTTTATAAAAGATGTCAATTTTATTACTTTTTAAAATTTTATTTATTTATTCATTTATTTATAAATTCTTCGGAAAAGGTAAGGTACTTAACATCCACTAGAGTCGAAAACCCAAGGGATATACTGATTACGCAGAATTTATCATCACCACATGTACGTCTTTTTTGTTTCTGAGCCTCAACTATTCATTAGGTGAATATCTGCTAACTAGGTCGAATGTTGTTTGACGTATTCATTACAAATTGTTTGGCCATTATTTTCATACCGAGTTGTCTACTTATTACTCCGTTTACCTGATCGAGATAAAGGAATTAAAGCGGATGTGACTGGTAGACAGGGAATGCTTGCTCCTACATGGCAACAGATCCCTCCTCTAATGTTTCAGAAGTCCGTGCTTGTTCTGCTCTCAATTTATAATGTTCAATTGGAGTTTTGAGCATGGTCAATGTTCGTTATCTTTTTATTTCATTTTTTTATGTTTCCTCAAATCTCTGATTTATTGCTTTTGGAACGGTGGTTGTTAGTCTGTTCTCTTCGGACCAAAACTCTCAAACTCTTGAACTGGAATTGGTTCTTACAGCTCCTATTGTCCTAACAACGTGTCAAGATTTTGACTGAAGGTCATACTCAAAGTTCAAGAATAACTGAGCAATATGTCCGAGTTTTACCCTGGAACACCTGGAATGCATTGGAATGTATTCAAATGAAATCATGAAATAATTGTTTCGGTCATTACATTGAACCTCCTCTTAAGTTTAATTTAAACTTGAGAGTTCGATGCAGAAGACCTTTAATGAGTCAAGGTCATCCAATAATCATAACTGGGGGATTAAAAAAAAATTAAAAAAAAAAAAAAAACTGGGGGAATACAGTGATCGTTAAGTCAAGTGCTGACTGATGTTTTTCATACTAATTGTTAGGCCATTATTTACACACTGAATTGTCTACGGATTTTTCCGTTTTTCCCGATCATGACAGGGAGCACACGGCGGGTGTGACCGGTTGGCAGGGGATGCTCACTCCTCCATTGCACCTGATCCCACCTCTAATGTTTAAATTAGAGGTCCGTGTTTGCTCTGCTCCTGATTTGTATTGTTTGAATGGACTTTTGAACTTTAACATTGTTCGTTGTTTCCATATTTCATTTTAAAAGTTACAACGAAGAGGATTATTTACATGTCTTCTTTTATTAGGAATGTAGAAGTGTGTACTTTAAACCTATGCTGTATTTAGGTTAGGATTAAGCATTCAAGAGGTCATATTTTATTAGAATAGTGAAGATTTACTTCAAAATGAAATTAAAACGACAATATGTAATTAGTACCAATTACCTTCTAAATTTTCCTGTTTTTAAGTATAAACTACAGATATTTACTTCAAACCTTTTGTTTAAGACGAAAAAAAGATTAACAACGGCATTTAATGTTATAGGGGGCACACTTTAAATCATAAAATGTGTTTCTCTTAATATATCGAATAATACAAAAGGCCATCAGCCATTATAAAGTAGTTAAGATTTCTTTTTTTCGAAGTGATTTTTGCTAATGAGCAAATTTAAGATTGCAATTCATCAATACCTTATATGTTGTCTTTCTGGCACGTCACGTCAATTATGGATAATTCAGAGCATTTAGGAATTCTAGGATATTATTCCTTTTTTGTCTGATCATAAGCTTCTGGAAAATCAATACTTTTATTGCGAAAAAGTGAAAACAATGCTTTTCCCTCATTTGCTAGAGAAAAAAAAATCTTGCACTGCTTAGTAATTACAAATGGAATCAGAGATAAATTCTCATAATTTAAGGGGTACAAGTACAAACCTTGGACCCAGGGGTGATGAATTTTATATTTTGAGGTCACTATGTCACTAAGGTTACCTTTAAGGCTACCGTAGGAATATAGGAGTTTTAAAAATTAAAAGATGTTATGCATTTTCAATATATGACCAATCAAATCCCAAAACCAGTGTTGAATCCAGCACCCACAGGAAAGAATTTAACAGTCTGGTAGTGAGTTCCTTGCTCATTATAATTGGTCTGCTTGTAATTTGTATAGAAGTAAAGATTGCAAAGATAAAATCATTTCCAAAGGGCACACGGTGGGTGTGACCGGTCGACAGGGAATCCTTACTCCTCCATGACACCTGATTCCATCTCTGTTTTTTGGAGGTTCGTATTTGATTTACTCACAATTTGTATTGTTTTAATGAACTTTATTCCCTTTCACTCATATATAGTATCAAGCAAATTTGAGATCTGGTGTAAAACTGGAAATGTTCGACGTACGACGACAGACGAAAACAAATATCAAATTCATCTATGTGTTTAGACGATCTAAACTTGAAGATAATTCATGATGTGGTTGACTGTTTATCGCATTTATTCAGAAAATGTGTGTTAAGTAAATGACTTTGACTTTTGAAAAACGTAGTTTCACAGATATTTATCTTTTTTTGACAGTAAAAACATCTTTTCAGTAAATGTAATAATAATCTCCAAGGAATTAGTGTTTCTTACATTTTACGCATGCTCTCTTCATAAAGGTTCTTTAAAATGTGTGTAATTAAGGGAAGGTCTGCATTTAGAGAAAAAATAGCGAAATACGTGAGTACTACAACAATAAAATGCCAACACTACTTGTGTCATCATTATAGACATAGAATATAATTATAGGAACCAGTTTCTGCGATTTTAATCAACTTTAACAGGTTGGAGCACTGCATGTTTTATGTTAGAAAATTCCTTGCATTCGTAAATCATTTTTACGTCCTTGTGTTGCAACAATGTGTCACTGACTTTAATTGCTATGGTACTTTTCTTATTTACCGATTTACTAATAGATATTATGACAAATTTTAAAATTGTAAAACTAAAGACCCATATTTTAGGGTGAAATTGAGTAAATTAAGTAATAAGCAGTTTGGCAATCCGATAAGAATGCGACAGCAGCACACATACTGCTGACATTGAAATTAAAAATCAACTCTAAGAAAGCCATGTTATCTGTAAATTCCAATTAAATGGTGTCATTCGAGAGCTTTTCTTCATAAATATTCATTGAATTTTAACAATAGGATAATTTCTTACATGAAAATGTAATGAAATGCATCTGGATGTCGCAGGTAGCAAATGTAAAACAACTAATGAAATAATTTCAACGTGCACCAAATATGCCTCAAGCCTACAACTAATAATTTTAAAGTATAAAGAGAAGCGAACCATATCAATCTGAGATATGTAAAGTTAGCTACTAGTAACTGGCTACTAGTAGCTGGTTACGACAAGTTAGTAAAGTAAGCTACTAGTAACTGGCTACTAGTAGCTGGTTACGACAAGTTAGTAAAGATAGCCACTAGTAACTGGCTACTAGTAGCTGGTTACGACAAGTTAGTAAAGTTAGCTACTAGTAACTGGCTACTAGTAGCTGGTTACGACAGGTTAGTAAAGTTAGCTACTAGTAACTGGCTACTAGTAGCTGGTTACGACAAGTTAGTAAAGTTAGCCACTAGTAACTGGCTACTAGTAGCTGGTTACGACAAGTTAGTAAAGTTGGCTACTAGTAAATGGCTACGATAAGTGGGTATAGTTAGCTACTAGTAACTGGCTACTAGTAACGGACTTAAAATGTGAATGAAGCTCGCTATTAGTAATTGCTACGACATGTGAGTAAAGCTAGCTACTAGTAACTGGCTTGAAATGTGAGTAAAAGTATGTAACTTCTAGTAACTGGCTAAATTGCAAATATTAATTTGAAGAAAATAAAAGTAATGCATTGAATGCATTTTAAAAAAATGAATACAATCTCGTATTTTTGTTTCGCTAGTCAAAATATCTTATATCAAAATATGCTACTTTTAATCGCTACTTGCAGTTTAAAACTATCATTGCGTTTGCATTTTGAATTAGTCATATCTTAGAAAAACTATTAGTGTGCCGTTTCTTTTATAAATTTCGAAGACATCTATTCCGTCCGATGATCTGGCACTGAAGTTCCAAGATATCTATAGTGATAGACTCAGCTACTCGTACTTTTTATGTAATATAATGCAAGTTTGCGATACAAATGTCGACATCATTAAAGTATCTCGGTTCTTACGTAGGTGATATCTACTAAAGTTATTGCTGATGTAAACTTCCTCTTAGCTTCTCCACATGATCTGGCAATGAAGTAACCAAGATATCTGTAGTGATATCTTTAGCTACTACTACTTTTTATTAAATATGATTAATTTTTTGGGTAAAATATTAACATCCTTCAAGTAGCTGGGTATTTAGAGAGCTGATATCTACTGATACAACTAATAAGAAATTTCTTTAAGGTTCTCCACATAAAACATGATACCGTTCACGGTAGCTCAGTCGGTAAAGCGCTTGCTCCGTGATCGGGAGGTCGTGAGTTCGAATCTCGGCCGCGACAGACCTAAGTCGATAAAAAAAAATAGGTAGCAACTGTTCCTTCGCCATGCGCTCGGCACTTTGAAGTGAAAGTTGCGGGTCCTTCGGATGAGACCTTAAAAACCGAGGCCCCGTGTCACGGCAGGCGTTGGCACGATAAAGATCCCTCACTGCTCAATGGCCCTGAGTGCCGAGTAAAGGTCAAAATTTGAAGCCCTTCACCGGTATAAGGTGACGTCTCTATATGAGTGAAAAATTCTCGAATGGGACGTAAAACAACATACAATCAATCAATCAACATAAAACATGACTGACGATTTACGTTTATCTTTTGTTATCTTTTCAGCTACTAGTATATTTCGTATGGCATACAAAAAGTTTGGATACAAATATTGACATCATTGAAGTGACTGGATTCCAACTAAACTGATATCTACAAGTATTGATGATGAAAGCATTCTCTTAGCTTCTCCACATGATCTGGCACTGAAGTTAAGCGCTGGCTACTAGCACTTTTTGTGTAATATAATGCAAGTTTGGGATACAAATGTTGATATCATTGAAGTAACCGGGTTCTTACATATTAATACTGATATCTACTAATATTGCTGATGCAAACTTTCTCACGTATAGAACAAAAGTAGCATATTTTAATATAAGATATTTTGACCAGCGAAACAAAAATACGAGATTGTTATTCATATTTTTAAAGGCATTCGTACATTATTTTTTTCATTAAATTAATATTTGTAATGTAACCAGTTACTAGAACTACGTTTAAATTCAGTTTCTAGTAGTCAGCTACTAGAAGCTAGCTTTATTGACATGTTTTAGCCAGTTACTAGTAGCTAGCTTTACCCACTGGCAGTAGCTAGTTACTAGTAGCTAGCTTTATTCTGATTTTGAGTCTTTTACTAGTAGCCAGTTACTAGTAACTAGCTTTACCCACATGTCGTAGCTAGTTACTAGTAGCTAGCTTTATTCTCATTTTAAGACAGTTACTAGTAGCCAGTTACTAGTAGCTAGCTTTACCCACTTGTCGTAGCTAGCTTTATTCTCATTTTAAGTCAGTTACTAGTATCCAGTTACTATTAGCTAGCTTTACCCACTTGTCGTAGCCAGTTACTAGTAGCCAGTTACTAGCAGCTAACTTTACACATCTATCACTATAAAGCGTTGCCAATGTCCAATTCATGTAAGAAAAAAATAAAACGGTAACATTACAGTAAAACGCGGCTATAAAGCACTCGCTTCTAAGGGAATCTCCGGTATAAAGAACATTTTACAAGATTCGTAGACCTTTCACTGTGTTTCTTATAGGGATGATATAAAGAGATAAGGAACAGTGATCAAACTCAAAAGTCCATTGAAACAATACAAATCAGGAGCAGAGCAAACTCCGACCTCTTAAAATATCAGAGGTGGGATCAGGTGCCATGGAGGAGTATAAATACCTCAGTTATAAGGAAGCAAAATTCGAGGTCCAAACGATTTCCTTATAACCGAGATTTTCTGTAAATAAGTTTTGATTTTTCTTTTATTCTTACTGTTGAATTGACTTTAACATAGCAAACATCCTTTGTTATTCAGTTATATTGAAGAGTAATGATAAAAGATATTAGAATACGCCTGGATTATAAGCTGGAACCAAGCAAGTAACCATATTGAAAAAAAATGAAAATTCACATGCGACATAAAAAGAAGAAGTATATTTTAAATAGTGTTTTCCTTGCAAAAGAGTCTTTTGAACCTTGGAGACGGACAATTTTAATTTTAATATGCAGAAATACAAAGCATATAGCATTAATGCAATCAGATAAGTCCAAATCAGATAGCGAACCAAAAGTATTTAGAACGGCAATATTGTACATATATAGTTTTATTTTTACTGATGAACAGCCTTTTAAAAAAAGTAACCTGGTGATAATATCGCAAAATTAATTTCTTTTATAATTCTTGGAATCAGTTATGAAAAAGAGGATAATTGTTCAATCTCAAAAACAACACAAATCGTAAACAGGGCAAAAACAGTTTCCCCTGGAAATATAGAGGTGTCTAGGAGGAGTACTACAGTTAATTCCTTGTCGACCGTAACAAATAGTCAAAATAAGCATGAAAACAATTACAAAAAATGTGTACAAAATATTTCAGTCGAAATTCGGCCTAAAGAAAGGTGGTATTTGCCAAAATGTCATAATAAACGACCATAGAATTTGCGAAATGCTGACTTTAAGGTATTAGAGGTGTAATACGCCATTTCCGGTAAAAATAACGGTATTTACCGAGATCTATGACATCGGTAGTTTTCGGAACACGGTACAAATTATCTACCTACCTTCGCAAACAAAAATATGGCGCGTCGTCAAGACGGCCTCGGATGCTAACATAAAACATACAAGAAAACTTTACAGGGCCTGGATATCGAATATCTGAAACATAATCCATGTTCTTCTTCACCCTATAACTATAGTCCTGCTGGACACGTTATTACTGGTGACGTAAATATAGTTAATAATGAGGACGAGGACCTTAGATCATTAATTTTAAAAGGTCCTAAATATAGGGAACCCTGATCCTTCAACTGTCGTCGGAATTTCATAAATATTATGGATTCTGTAGAGGATTACGCCAGGCGTTGGGTCAGACATGAAAAAGAAGACCTTGACACTTTGTCAGAATGGATTAAATGTATCAGATGTATGTTAAAATCGTGCATTAAAGCAATATGAGCTGCATTTTTGAGAATTTTATTTTGCTGTTAAAATGTGTTATTATGATAAATTTGTATGTAATTTGAACCTTTTGATCAATCAGACAGAAATAAAGTATCAAATTGTTTCAGAATAAAGGATTCTGTACAATCAAATATATAGTGTTATATAAGAAATCAATATTGTACAGGACGACAATAATGTAATTTTGCTTCAATCAAAGCTTATAAATAATTATTCCATCACAGATATAAAAAACAGAAGTTTATAAACATTCTTATTTTCTGTCATTGAAATAGTTAATTACAATTTTGCAACAAATATTTCTGACATCAATGTTGCAGCTCATATTGCTTTAAAAGATTGAGGGGCAATATGAGAACCATCTATCCTTCTGTATTCAATAATCCAGAAGTGAAAAAAATATAAGATAGATTACATGATCAGTACGTACTAGTCCCTGCTGGCAAAGCAGGTAACAACAATGTCGTTGTTTGTAAGGCTCATTATATTAAATGTATTTTAGAGGAACTTGGATTTAATTCTACAAGTGGTAATCCAACTTATACTCATAGTTCTCTTTCTAAAGAAGAAATTCTTCAAAATCATATGTCAGTTTTGAATATTTTTAATATTCCAAACAACCAAAATGAATTTGAATTACCATATCTATATTACATTCCGAAACTTCATAAAAATCCTTACAAACAAAGATACATAGCGGGTTCCAGTAAATGTTCAACCAAGCCTCTTTCTTTACTCCTCACTAAGATATTAACAGCAGTGAAGGAGAAACTTCAAGAGTACTGTGCAACAATATATTCGAGAAGTGGTGTAAATCAGATGTGGATCCTTAATAATTCCAAGGAACTTTTGGAAAATTTGAAATCACAAGATTTTACCAAAATCAACGGCTTAAAAACTTATGACTTTTCTACTTTGTACACAACCATTCCCCACAATAAATTAAAGTCCAGGCTTTTTGATATCATTGACAGCTGCTTTTTCAATAAAAATGGAACTCGTAAATTTACTTACCTTGTCATTGCTCATTTGCAAAATTATTTTGTTAAAAACATTCTGATTGTACACACAAATACTCTGAAGTTGACATTAAAAAGATGCTTGAGTTTCTGATTGACAATATCTATGTGGTTTTTGGATACCAGGTCTCCAGGAATTCCCATGGGTACCAATTGCGCCCCGTTATTAGCAGTCCTTTTTTGTATTCATATGAACAGAATTTGTCCAAAATCTTATACGTGAAAAGAAGAAAACACTTGCTGTGGCTTTCAACTCGACATTTAGATATATCGACGACGTATTGTCAATTAACAATGGTTATTTCAATTCTTATGTCGATACGATATATCCCGGTGAGCTTGAGATAAAAGATTTCACAGAGTCTGACACATCTGTTTCATACTTGAATATTTTACTTGAAAAAGACGTTAATGGTAATCTAACAACCAAGCTTTATGATAAACGTGATGACTAACTTTTCAATCGTCAACTTCCCTTACTTATGCAGCAATATACCTTCATCACCTGCATACGGGGTTTATATTTCTCAGTTGATTCGATACGCAAGAGCATGCTCTGCGTATGTACAATTTCTAAAACGAGGTAAATTATTGACAAACGATTTGATGAAACAAGAATATCAGCAGTCTCGTTTAAAGTCATCATTTCGAAAGTTCTATGGTCGATACAATGACCTTGTCAGCAAATACAATTTATCATTGAGTCAAATGCTGACTGACGTTTTTCATATTAATTGTTAGGCCATTATTTACACACTGAATTGTCTACGGATTTTTCCGTTATTTCCCGATCATGACAAGGAGCACACGGCAGGTGTGACCGGTCGGCAGGGGATGCTCACTCCTCCATTGTACCTGATCCCATCTCTGATGTTTTGCTCTGCTCCTATTTTGTATTGTTTAATGGACTTTTGAGCTTGAATACTGTTCTTTATCTCCATATATTTCATACACCAAAGAAAAGGAATATAACTTAGCGGAGGAGAGAATAAATTATAATATGACGTAGAAAACACGTTAATATATTTTGTTAGACAAAATATGCAGTCAAAATACATACTTTATGGGTTTTTCCAACTTCTATAAATAGCACCATTTTCGAAGAACGAACGAAGTATACCTTTCTTCAAAACTTTACTTTCGCATCGCGATTTCTTGTGATTCTCTCAATATCAGCAAACCGTTTGAGAGGAAATAATGTACGTAATAGGTAGCATTGCGTGCATTGTAGAATCTGCAATTTATAAGTGGCGTTCAATGTCCATATGTAAAATATCTGAGAGTATCAGTGAAAAATAAAATGTAAATATGTTTTCAACTTTAAAGAAAAAAAATTAGTATCAGTTATAGGAATAAATTATTTATTCTGGGTTGGGTCAGGGTGATTTTTATGCTATGTTATTTATTTATTTTTACATAAGTTTAGAAGGAGGGGGGGGGGCATTTTGAATTTTTATTGATATTTTTCATATACATGTGGGAACAAAATTATAGTTTTTTACCCTTTGATTAGTGTTTCTGTCAGTATATATTTTAGCCTACATTGTAAAGTAACTTTTTGATCTGTAAAGAACTTCATGCACATGGTAGATGCAAAAATGTAAGTCATTTTGCAAATCTTTCTCTGGGTCAAGGTCACTGTGACTAGAGGTCAATTTTCTGAACAAGTGAATCTGAGTATTCAATATGACAATAACCTGTTGTTTATATATGCTCATTATTTCATTAATTATCACATATCATATGACACTTACAAAAATAATGGCTTACATTTTTATGGGTATATCGCTATGATACAGAATATAGATAAATATTGTGGATAATATACATTTTTTGTGGTTATATTATCACAAACACACGTTACACAAAATTGACATTGTTCTTTTATTGAGCTTTCCTACCATATTTTTCTTTGACAGAATATCAAAACGGTTTTATGAAAAAAAAATCGCCAAAATTGTCACTCAAAGTAGACAAGTTCTCTTGATTACAAGTTATCATATATCATACCTGATGAATTTGAACTAAAAAGAATGCATAGATGCAATCTATACTGCTTAGTGTTGCAGTTGAATACATGAAACATTCAACTGTTTGCAACTAACTATAGAGTAGAGGTAAAAATTACATCTGTACCTTTTGTCTATTAAAGGTGCACCTGTGGTTAGAGGGTACAGGTATGAAAACAAGCATTCTGAGAGTATTGCATTAGCAATACTAGTCCCCTACCGGTAAGTGTAATCTGGTTCCCGTTAAGAATTGAAAATGCCATAATTCCGTCAAAAATCAATGAAGCGGGACGAAATGCAAACTTGATCTATAACTAATCAAAGTTAAGTCACATACCAAAAATCAGCTCAATATCTGAAAGCGTTAAGAAGAAAATTGCGGAAAACCCCTAAAAATTGAAAAGGCCGTCATTCCGTCAAAATTCAATGAAGCGGAACGAAATGCAAACTTGATCTGTGACTCATCAAGATACACTCACATACCAAAAATCAGCTCAATATCTGCAAGCGTTTAGGAAAAAAGTGCGGAAAACCAAGTGGGACAGACTGACAGACAGACAGAGGGACAGACAGACAGACGGACAGACAGACAGACAGACGGACGGACAGACTCAGAGGAAACCTATAGTCCCCTCCGGTTTCACCGGTAGGGGACTAATAAGTATAGAAAAATTATGTTTGGACAGAATTGCATGAAACTTTAGGAAATATTGCCTGAAGTGTTTTCCATTATAATTTAACTGAATTTAGTCATATTCAAGGTCATGACTATTACACCCCTAATACCTTAAGGAAAACTGCTGAAATCCTTGTAACATCAATTTATTTTTAGAAGCCTGCCTCAGTTGAAAAATTTATCGTACATAGAAATGGTCATGCTACCGAATCAGTTGGTAGACATAGATAACATATGCAGCTATGCAGATGATGATATTTCTACATTAATATGGGAAGTTAACGATTGCAAAGCTGAAGTCATATATTTATCATATAGTTTACTTGTTAGCTGTCATCAATGTCAATGTTCAGTAAAACATGCGAATATAAACAATTGTGACAGACTTTGTGGTGTCTTTTGTTTTGGGTTCACTGGGATAAATTGAGTCGACAAATGAATAAAAATGAATAGTTAATTGACAAAACGTCGTTGATGCATATACACACATGTATTTAAGTGTCAAATTGAAGGCCACAGCTTCTCATGTAGAATTTTTTTTAATTCCCATATACAGGTAGGCTAATAAAGGGACAGAATTTATGGTTATTGGAATATGGAAAACATACAAAAAATCTTAAATCCATCGTGATAGGTTTTTATGCAGTTGATTTTTGAAAAAAAAAATCAAATTTTCATAAAGCTCTTGGAGTTGGACTGGAAGGAGTAGAATTTTACTTGACCCTGTAATAGATCTGTATAAGGCTTAAAATGTAAGAAATTAGAGGCAACTTCATCTTCTCTAAGAAACATACATGTATGCTTTCTAACACGGTCTTGTTCTCTAAGATGCCGTGTTTGTAATTTTTATCGGGGAAGCTCACTATACATATATAAGTAAACATTATTTTTTTTATTTGTTATTAAATTATAGCCAAATACGGATTGATTTGTAGTTTGAAATAGTTCAATCAAAGAACTTTTTGTCACATGTATACCTTTTTACACACAGCAGTACTCTTTATTGATAAATCCAACAGAAAACTTTTTTCTGCACTTTTATTAAAACAAAGGTACCGATCGTTTAATGAGAATAACTGAAAAGTACACAGATTCTATGACAAAGTACGACAAGTTTTTTTTATATATATGGTCCATTCATCTTAAACCTTCGCTTTTTATCACTGCACCATTATTCTGTGCACTAGTGCCATATGAAGCGTCAAGCGTGGCCAATTAATTGAATGCTTGATGTTTTATGTACGCATTTTTAATTTGTTCATCATTCTTCTTTCTTTAATCTCTCAATAAAAACATCTATTGTTCACTATAAAAAGAATACTTATTTAAATTTTAAGAGGTTAAAGATGGTAATAAATATGTACTAAAACTTTCCACTTCCATATTTTCTTTATCTATTCTTAGATAAATAGATACTTATGCAACATTTCTTTTTAATTCTTTTGCATAGCAATTTCCTCTCTTATTGAAATGGATATTATCCCTATTCTCCAAAATGAAAAAAAAGTCCATGTCTGTGCAAAGGGAACACCTCAACAGATATTGATTCACCTTTTTAATGTTACATACATGGATCAATTCCTCGTAAGAAAAGATCAAAATAAACATGATGTGTTTGTGAAACACTGATGCCCCCGAAGGGCAACTCATATCAAATGTTAAACTTTCTCAAATGCAAATCAAATGTGTTAAAGGTTAAAATTTTGCAAAAGTAGGTCAAACTTTAAGATCAAGGTCAAAGGGTCAAAGTTGTAGGTATTCAAAGGAAGGTCTTGTCACAACTATTACACATGTGAAGTATGAAAGCCCTTGCACCAACAGTTCAAAAGTTATGACCAAGGTTAAAGTTTGCAAAATTAGCTCAAACTCCAAGGTCAAAGGGTCAAAGTGGTTGGTATCCAAAGTAAGACCCCGACACAAGGATTACATATGTGAAGGATGAAAGCCCAAGCAAAAGTTATGGCCAAGGTTAAAGTTTTTCAAAACGGGGTCAAACTCCAAGGTCAAGGTCAAAGGGTCAAAGTTTTGTGGTATCCAAAGGAAGGTCTTGTCACAAGGTATTCTCATGTGAAGTATGAAAGCCCTAGCACCAACGGTTCAAAAGTTATGGCCAGGGTTAATGTTTTTATAAAAGTAGGTCAAATTCCAAGGTCAAAGGGTCAAAGCTGTTGGTATCTGAAAGAAGGTCCTGTCACATGGTATACACATGTCAGGTTTCAAAGTCCTAGCCCCAACTATTCAAATGTTATGGCCAAGGTTAAAGTCTTAAATTTTTGCAAAAGCGGGTCAAACTCCAGGGTCAAAAGGTCAAATTTTATGGTACCCAAAGAAAGATGTTGTCACAAGGAATACATGTACACATGTGAAATATGAAAGCCATAGCTCCAACCAATCAAAAGTTATGGGCAAGGTTAAAGTTTTGCGGACAAACAGACAGACAGACGGACAGGGCAAAAACTATATGCCCCCGAATCTTCGATTGCGGGGGCATAAACAGGGTAGAATATACGTGATAAATCAACTGATACCTTCGACCATGTGCCAGAATTGAGAATTTACGTGCAAGACAAAAACAGAAAAGTATATATAGGATATGGTTTTCCTATTGAAAATATCTTTTGAAATACGGATAAAACAAAAACGAAAACAAGCAATTATTTTATTTCCAATTTAAGTGATGTGGTCCGTAACTTTGTATACATGTTGACAAAAAATACTTGACACGCAAGTATATTTTCCATCTTTGTCAAACAAAATTGCAAATACAAAAAACTCAGATATCAAGGGAAAGGGAGTAATTGATTAATTAAAAAGCAGTATGGCGAACAGATTATAAAGCAAAACAAGTTGTGGGCATGAGGGCAATTTGTTTCAGGTATGAATACAAGCCATAAAGTTGTGGTCGTTTATTCATTTTCACCTATTTGTCGAAACTATATCACATGAGGATTTCGGAGTATCCATCCACCTCTGATACAGTTCTAATACTCTCGGAATCTTCAGCAGCAAGCTCTTGTAGATTTCTGGACTTGTGTGTTGAAATTATTGATATTTTTGTACTTAAATGGAACTGAACAATATTTTTTTCTAACATCCATCAAAATATGCCCCAGAAATCGGAAAATACGACTTTCAATTGGACAAAAATGAGTTATTTTCTTCTTTTTTTCTTGATAAACCTACTGGCTGAACTATCATAAATCTCTAGTAATGAGGTTCAACAAGTATAGCATTGATGCTATCTTATAAACACTGTAAAAAATGGATATCAGTGCTTGAAAGTTTGATTAATATTCAAGCATATTTTTGTAATTGAAAGAAACATAAAGAAAAACTATGAAATAGTGGCGTTTTACTGATTTACCTGAACAAAACATGAAATATAATACAACCGCATCAGACAAACTTTTTTTTTCAAAGCTACATGTAAGACGAATGTTGCAGTCCTTTGAAGAACTCGCAGCACACACCCTAAGAATCAAAGAATAAAGTCTTTTGCGAAAAGTGCAAGCACATTTTAGAATAATACATGTACGTGCATTCATTAACATTGTTCACTCGTGACAAATGACTCAAAGAATTCTGACGGATGTGGTGTAGTGACCTTCTGTCTATTGAAGCCTTTGCGCAATATTAAGAGCGAAGTCAATGAGTGAAAGTACAAGGTGTTGTGAAATGCTTATGGTGAGCATATACTTAAAGTACATCCGACAAATATGGTATCCAATTCTAAGTATTTTCTAAGTGGGAATCTGGTAACAAATCAGGTCCCCTCTTCTCTTTATGACCCAGATTTCAGTGCGATGTGGATCTCCTTGTTGTTATCTGTAATCCTCGTCAATAGTTTGGGCATAATTGTCTATCTGTGCGCAAATCGTTGACAAAAGCGTTTCCGAATCAAAACTCTCAGATTCTTGACTAAAAAAGATTAATACAGGAATATGTTGCTATTTATTGTGATGACCTTGACTCAATGTCATATCGTATAGGTCAAGGTCACTGAACAGTGAAGCATTGGAAATGTGCCCTAAAAAAGAACTTTGTAACTGTTAAATGAAATGATTTTAAACGTGATCATCCGATAACGTTGTGTATCATGATAATGACTCAAAGTCATTTCTGTAATGTTAAAATGACAAGAAAATAAGATAGTGAAATTGTTTCTGTGTCATAAATGATTGGAATGACATAAAACATGAGTAATTTGTCTCCGGTGACATAAATGCGCATCCTATTTTTTAACCAAGTCATGCCTAAAGGGCAAGGTCACGGAAATGGAATTGAAATGGTAATGGAATTTTTAAAATAAATGCTACAAATCTTGTAAATTTAATAATTTGATATTTCATTTGTTTAGATATTGTTAACCATTGCATTAGATATGACATCATTTGATTCAATAGTAAGTCGTCTTTGCAAGGAAAAGGTTCTCGATCCACTACACACCCCGCATTCCATTGTAAAATTACGCCACTAAAACTGTGGCCTTCCAAGCTACATCCTTGGAACCAATTCAAAGACTGCTGACATGTTGCATTACGTCATATGAAAACAAGAAAAATTATCACATATAAACTTTTGTTGTGTTTCTGTATCACATTTACATCCTCACTTCTCCTCTATTCTCATTCATTGATTACATTAATAAATCTTGAGTTTTCTTATCTCTGCTTTCGTGTGCATCACCGTTTCTTGTCTAAAAAGGATACCGGGCTGCAATTCGAAAGGATTTTCCTGATTGGCTAGAATAAGTACGCCCAGAAGATTTCGCTAACGTCGGCCACAGTTTTAGTACCTTCTACCAAGGGTTGGGGGGGGGGGGGGCAATGCGGACTATCAACCTATAGCTTGCCAAGATGATTATAAATCGGCAATGCCATACAATGGCGATCAAAAGTATTTTTGTGGAGGAGGGAGACAAATGTCTTTGCAAAAGAGATTTCCTTTACATTTGTATACAAAGAAATGTTACAGAATATCACAAAGTTTGTAGATTGAAATGTTGAATTTCATTATAGGGATTCTGTCTTTTTAAGGTACTGAGTACTTACGTTTTATATTTATATCGGATCTGTAATTATGGATTTTGCAAACCATAGGCTTTTTAAACCGCCACGTTTTACAGAAGAAAATGCAGCTAAAAGAACCCGTTTTTTCCTTAAACTCCAATATGCCAACAAAGGAATTGACGCGGTTAATATAAGTAATATTCTTAATCACAAAAGGACCCAGTCTTGTATTCCACCATATTTCAAGTTGAAGACTACACCTTGTATTTCCTACAAATATACATCGACTATTGCTTCCAAACCTTTTAATTACAAGAAAACTTCAAAGGGTCTGGATATCGAATATCTGAAACATAATCCTCCTTCGTGTTCATGTTCTTCTTCACCCTATAACTATAGTCCTTCTGGACACGTTATTACTGGTGACGTAAATATAGTTAATAATGAGGGCCTTAGATCACTAATTTTAAAAGGTCCTAAATATATGGAACCCAGATCCTTTAACTGGCGTTGGAATTTCATAAATATTATGGATTCTGTAGAGGATTACACCAGGCGATGGGTCAGACATGAAAAAGAAGACCTTGACACTTTGTCAGAATGGATTAAATGTATCAGATATATGTTAAAATGTCTCATTGAGGGGTAGTATGAAAACCATCTATCCTTCTAAATTCAATAATTTAGAAGTGAAAAAAGAATTACATAGATTACACGATCAGTACGTACTGGTCCCTGCTGACAAAGCAGGTAATAACATTGTCTTTGTAAGGCTCATTATGTAATTGTATTTTAGAGGAACTGGGATTTAATTCTACAAGTGGTAATCCAACTTATACTCATAGTTCCCTTTCTAAGGAGGAAATTCTACAAAATCATATGTCAGTTTTCGATATTTTTAATATTCCCAACAACCAAAAGGAATTTGAACTAGAAAATCTTCTATTGCAAGCAATAGCGTATGTCACCCCGAACTGAACCATAAGCTGTAAGATTGTTCCAATGCTTAAGAAAATAAGTATTCGTAGAAAAATCTCCCTCTCCTTCTCACTCAAGTTATATGAAGTATTGTCTAGAAGAAAATTGATTTTGAGAGATCTGATTGGTGTAAAATAAAATTATTAATTTTTCTATGATATTAGGAATAACAAGAATGTCTTCTTGGAAAAGACCAAAGACCTTAATTTCAAAATGCCAGGTTCACGTCAAAACATGGCTGTCGCAAAATAGTTCCTGAATTTTCCTCTTCAATTCGGGCATTTTTGCATAGGACATGGGCTAATTTTTTTATGAGATGATAAAATATGTGTAAACTTTTTAGTTTAGCGGAATCATGAAATTTCCGGCGTGCTGAATGTACGATACTGATGAGGCTCTTACACACCTGCAGGAGCGGATCCCAAGATTTTCAAATGAATAAAAAGATGGAAATTAAATTGAAATAATTCTAACAATCAATGAATGAAATTATTCATATGCAAGTAGTACATTCACAAGAAAACGAGAAATGCTAATGAATACGGCTGACAATCACTACTTTTCAAAGATAAAAATTCTAAATAAATAATTATAAATTCTATAGACAAAACAAGAGGAAAATGAATGCTGGGAAAATATCGGATCACATCAGCGGAACTGAATTTTATTCATGAAATGCTTAAGATCTTCCCTGTCAGTTGTAATTTTTATATCAGCGTTTCTACCTCGCTATTTCGAAAGGGGGGGGGGGGGAGTGATCTTGAAAATAGACATGTTAATTAGCCATCGTTTTGTAGAATTATTAAGCCTTAGCATTTTGAGAACTTTATGATGAAGAGTTGCTTATGATATGAAGGTGACGGTCATTTTATTTAGAATCCAGACATAAAGCAAAACTTGCAATTAGGGAAAGTATTTATGTATATATATAGAGAGAAGGGGGGGGGGTGAAAACTGTGATTTGGTCTTCTATATTTGAAATGAAGGAAATAAAAATGCGTCTGCCATATAAATACTACTCTTTTTATTCGATAGAAACTCGTTTCTACGGCAAAACGAAGTCTCCTTCACAAGAGAACTTTTTTCTGTACACTTCGTACTATGTGTATTACTCCAGTGCAGTCCCAGTAAACTACACACATGAAAATAAAATGAATAATTTTTAGTGTTTAAGAAACGTTGGTCCTACATTTTTTGAGAAATGATAAGATATTTTATTTCTTCTTTATCATATAAAAAAACTAGTGATATATAAAAGCTTCATAGATGTACCTTTATGTACTCTAGGAATATTACAGGAAAAAGAAATTAGAAAGACAAAGAAATCGAATAATTTATAGCTTTAAAAAGATCAAACATAAACGTATATACAACGTTTTTGGCCACTCGTATCAAGAAAATGCAATTATGATTTTTTCAGTTTTTAAAATAGACATCGACACATAGAAATATATCCGCACAACTATAGATGTTGACCTTTATTTCTTTGAAGTTTCATAAAAATTTTCTAAGCCTTCTACGAGAACGCTCCAAAACAAAAATAGAGTGACTAAAAACGATTAGTCGTCCTGGCTTCCTTCCGCTGACCATCAATTCCATTTTATGCAGAAACCACTTTGATACATTGAAAGGATTAAACCAATAAAGTTTTGAAAAGTTTGCTTTCTTATTAATTGAGAAAAATGAAAATTTTTAAAAATTCACCATTTTCCTGTTTCCATAGCAACGATGGGCATTTAGACATTTTTGAATGTTGACTGAACAAATAGAGTGTCTAATCATAATTTCTGTAAATTTTCATCACAATTGTCAAAGCCACCTCGGAAAACATCTGTGTGTATATTCACCTTTTTCTGTTTATTTCATTCCTATGGCAACTGTTTGCAAAAGATTCTAATTTTAAAAATAGACATTACTTTGACAGAATGTAAGAAACAATCCTTACAAGTTTCAAAATAATTGCCTGAGCAGTTTGTGAGAAAATCGAAGTTAAGCAGTTTTTACATTTCTTCTGTTTCCATGGCAACAATGGGTGGTTTGAAAATTTTAAATGCGATTTGCACAACTACAATTACCGTTTATCATATCTATGAAGATTCATTACGATTGTCTAAGGGATCCGCGAGAACACTTCAGGACAAAATTCTTCACTTTTTGTACGTTTCCATGGCAACGGTAGCCATGTTGAAACTGAAAAATATTTTCCGCACAGATACAGTTGGTCATCATCTTTTATGGAGAGTGTCAGTGATCAGCAACATTGCCCCAGCCATCTGCGAGAAAATCCGTGAACAATGTTTTCATGCGTACAATAGCAATATGTCCCCGACTTCGTTCGGGGTGACATAATTACCATATCTATATTGGATTCCGAAACTTCATAAAAATCTTTACAAACAAAGATACATAGCGGGTTCCAGTAAATGTTCCAACAAGCCTCTTTCTCTACTCCTCACTAAGATATTAACAGTAGTGAAGGAGAAACTTCAAAAGTACTGTGCAACAATATATTCGAGATGTGGTGTAAATCAGGTGTGGATACTAAAAAATTCCAAGGAACATTTGGAACATTTGAAATCTCAAAATTTAACCAAAATCACAACATAAAAACTTACGACTTTTCAACTTTATATACTACCACTCCCCACGATAAATTAAAGTCCAGGCTTTTTGATATCATTGACAGCTGCTTTTTCAATAAAAATGGAACTCGTAAATTTACTTACCTTGTTATAGGTCATTTGCAAAATTACTTTGTTAAAAACAATCTGATTGTACACACAAGTACTCCGAAGTTGACATTAAATAGATGCTCGAGTTTCTGATTGACAATATATATATGGATTTTGGAGACCAGCCCTTCAACAATCTATTGGAATTTCCATGGGTACCAATTGCGCCCCGTTATTAGCAGACCTATTTTTGTATTCATATGAAAACACTTGCTGTGGCCTTCAACTCGACATTTAGATATATCGACGACGTATTGTCAATAGAATTAACAATGGTTATTTCCATTCTTATGTCGACAAGATATATCCTGGTGAGCTTGAGAAAAAAAAATATCACAGAGTCTGACACATCTGTTTCATATTTGGATATTTTATTAGAAAAAGACGTTAATGGTAATTTAACAACAAAGCTTTATGATAAACGTGATGACTAATTTTTCAATCGTCAAATTCCCTTACTTTCGCAGCAATATACCCTTATCACCTGCATACGGAGTTTATTTTTCTCATTTGATTCGATACGCCAGAGCATGCTCTACTTATGAACAATTTCTAAAACGAGGTAAGTTATTGACAAACAAGTTGATGAAACAAGAGTATCAACAGTCTCGTTTATCATTTCGTAAGTTCTATGGTCGATACACTGACCCTGTCAGCAAATACAATCTTTCATTAAGTCAAATGCTGACTGACTTTTTTCATACTAATTGTTAGGCCATTATTTACACACTGAGTTGTTAACGGATTTTTCCGTTATTTCCCGATCATGATAAGGAGCACACGGCGGGTGTGACCGGTCGGCAGGGGATGCTCACTCCTCCATGGCACCTGATCCCACCTCTGATGTTTTGGAGGTTTGTGTTTGCTCTGCTCCTATTTTGTAATGTTTAATGGACTTTAGAGTTCGAGTACTGTTCGTTATCTCCACATATTTCATTATATGCTACAACGGTACTACCCTCACTGGAAGACGGAAAATTAAACTAGATAATCAAGTTTAAGAAATGTACATTATTGACCATGCAAACAATATAAAAGTTCAAATGAGTAAATGGTATATATGACAATCATTTAAAATAAAACAAGGATCTTGCACAATATATGTGTAGGGACAGATTCTGAGTATTTGGCACATACTTTTCATGCAATACTCTTGATATGAAAGAAAACGTGTGAAAAGTAAAGTTGTCTAATCCAACTATACTAGTATCTATTATTTCACATGTACACTTAAAGTCATTGTTTGATAAAGAGTTTTATATTTGTCCTTCGCAAGAATTATCCAGTTAACAATGTCACTCACTTCAATATTCAAATTATGCCAAATTATGTCAGCAAAGCAATTTACATTTGTATTTTTTATTAATAACAAGTATGTTAATTTTTATCAATATGCCTACACCTGTATTTTCATTTTTATTCTCAAAAATGCAAAAGGAAAATCATAATTAACAGTTTAATCAAATTTAAATATATATGTATATAACTTACATATTTTTCAAAAGACATTTAACAAGTTTTCAAACAATAATTAATTATTATTTAAAATCTTTGTTAATTGTCCAGATTTTTATGACTCTTTCATTATCTTTTTAAAACTTTCTCAGAAAAATCTTTGCATACTAGTATTTTATAAAGGTTGATGAATTTTGGAAGAGAATCACGATGCCAATTAAAGTTTTTATATGTTTTCTATTTTTTTTAGATTAATTTTACTATTTTTAGTTTCCCATAAGATATTTTTTTTCCAAAAATAAAAGTATGTGATCGTTTATGATTGTTTGTAATAAAAAGAGTACAGAATGTACCCCTGTTAGCTAAACTTTTTTAATCTTTTAATTGGAGAAAAAATAACTTTTCATTATGAAAGTAATCCCATTGTTTCCTTTAAAACAGTTGTACAATTTACAAAAACTTAAAGTGTATTAAATGCTTTTGATAAAAGCTTTTTTCATATATTCACTTAATAAAAGGTATGTCTAAATACTTTGGGGTAAACTCTTAAGAGAAAATCAAACTCGAGAGTCTCGCCGATGTTTTCCAGTCGGTAATACCTTTCATCCCCTTTAGTCAGCAATAAACCCGTCCATCCAGTGCCTATCGTGGCATAATAAGGTCAAATAATTATGGAGGTCTAAAAATTGTTCAAGAATTTTTAATTTTTAATTTCAATTTTTAATTGTTTAAATTGTTCAAGGGGTGCTATATAATTTATACAAAATCGTCCAACTCCCAGAAATAACATTAACTATAAATCACGATTTCAGGGTTTTCCGACTAGTTTATTCTCCGCAAATAACCCCTAAATTAAAGCCAAGCAATTATCTCGGGTATTAGCCTGTCAGAGTCAGAAAGGCAGTAGAGGCAGCGATGGTAAACTGATCATAGGCAGCGCTTTAACGAAGCTTCCGGTGCCGCATAGGTAGCGCTTTGACGAAGCTTCCAGTGTCGACAAAAATTGCGTAAGACCTTTGGTTAGATGACATAAAGCGATTAGCGTATACATTAACCGCTTAAAAAGTTACAAAGACCATAATTGCTTTTTACGAGTCCGGCAAAAATGGTCTAATTCACAGGATTTGTATATGTGTATGAAAGAGGGTAATATGTTTGCGAAAGGCTTAAAAAATGTCTTCCGATAACATATAAACCCCCTATTATTTGCTTGGTTTTTAAGGATGACTTTCAAAAATTATAATACAACTGTATATATATATATATATTGGCGTTAAAAAAAAAGTTATGAAATTATGAAACAAATTATTTTCAGTGACTTTGGTCACAAGTAAAGGTATAATTTTATGTTATTTATTGAAGTTTCATCCGTGTGAAATCAAGTTTTATGCCTTTCCTGCAGATACTTAAAGAAAAGATTAAAGAAACCATATGGTATTTCAAATGATATAGTATTGAGGTTAATGAAGAATATCGTAGACATGGTTAATATTGACATGGTAAATATTGATTTACATGTAAATAATGACGTTTTTTGAAAACTTTATGAAAATTAAACATTGCTTTAATCTAAAACTATTACATACCTTAATGAATTTTCAGTGACTTTGGTCACAAGTAAAGGTATAATTTTATGTTATTTATTGAAGTTTCATCCGTGTGAAATCAAGTTTTATGCCTTTCCTGCAGATACTTAAAGAAAAGATTAAAGAAACCATATGGTATTTCAAATGATATAGTATTGAGGTTAATGAAGAATATCGTAGACATGGTTAATATTGACATGGTAAATATTGATTTACATGTAAATAATGACGTTTTTTGAAAACTTTATGAAAATTAAACATTGCTTTAATCTAAAACTATTACCACTTAGTGCATGAAAACTCTGAATTCAATCATTGAACTGTTTTATTTTAGGAAAAGTCTGACACTGTTTTTTAAAGTTTCTCAAAATAACAGATATATAAACCCTTAATTGATGATTTTATGAAAGTGCAGGGAGGCACCGCAGTTGAAACCTGGTGACAGATTAAATGGAAAACGTGCAGACTTGGGAACAAAAAATCGAAACATAAGCAGTAGTGTGACTTTTGTTTAAGTCGATTAAAGAAAACTATGCATGGGATAACCATGGTGACCCCAGTCATCAGAAAAACGTGTTCTTATTATCAAAGTCATTATTTTAACAGATGGAAAGTCACAGCAATTTAAGCATGTACACTGAAAGGCAATTCTTAACAGATAAAGTTAAAAAATAATTATTCATTGTGGCCCATTTTGCATTTGAAGCTGAATTTTCATTTCATTTCATTTATTGACAACACCATCATACATTGGCATATAGTGATGAATACAACAAACAATAAACATACATTTAAAAATGATTTTGACAATTGACATATAGCTCGAACATGTTAAAAAATAAAAAAGAATTATAAAAAGAAAATATAGCTCTGTGGCATTCAACAGGTTTCTCTCTGCAGATGAATATGTTGTAATTATTCTGTCATTCCCATATCAATCAACATTATACTTCAGATCTTCGGCCACTGGCTGTTTAGCGTAACATGCACGTGTACACATGTGTAATCCAGTGGGCGTGCTGGCTAGTGGATGTAGATCTATCATACAGTCTTCTGCTACATAAAACTAATTGTTAACTGTGATTTCAACTTTGAGAATATCGAATATTTTGCTAAAAAAGTACAAAATAGCTTTATACATTTTCTTATGAATCATGCGTTAATTAGATCTTAACAGCCAAATTAATTTTGATAGATCGCATTGCCTCAGGCAGTCGGTATACATCAACAAAGCGTATCGGAAAACATAACGTGATGCCCGCCTATCGTGTGTTTCGTGACATTATGAAGAGCCACGCACTTTGTGTATGAGGAACACACTATGGATTTTAAGAAATTTGTTATATTCGTTAAGGATTTCGTTTTTGGATTGAGACTTACAACAATATCATAGGTAATATATCTGATGTGTCACAGCTGTATTTATGTTTTCCCCCCTAACTGAGGGTACTGTGACCCTTTGGTCGACGTCAAAGTGGCAGGCGTAAACACAATAGAAAAAAACATGGCGCACTCCTGGAGGCTGATGTTTCATTTTATTGTTTTGGCAGTTTATTCGTCAACAAATGTGAAATCTACACCTTTACCGACAGATACTGAATATATATTGTCGAACAGAACAGAGAAAAATGGCGGATATTTACCATATGGATGGGATAAATTTTGTACTCTGAAGGAAGACAGTAATGAGAAAATTAAAGATTTCTTTTGTCATGTTAAAAAACAGTTTTCTGGAAAATGGAGCTTTACGGAATTAAGAGAACACATTGTCAACAAAACAGTGAAATACAAATTTGAAATAAAATGTGAAGCTGGGTCAAACATTTCTGTACCGTGGCCATTAAAAGCAAGGAATGTTTTACAACTTAAGATAGAAAATTGCGACCTGGACCACTATCTACGGGAATATACCCAGAAGTTTATTTCAAATATTCCGGATGAACTTGAGCAGTTGGTAATCATCGATAGTGTTATAATCATTGATATAATGGACATGTTAAATATCGCTATTAACATTTCAGAAATTGATAAAGACTACGACTGTGGGCATGAAGAAACATTACAACGATATGTGTTTAGAAACATCAGTTATGCGTTTGATAAGTCTATGGAGCTTTATTTGGCTAGTATGTTTAACAATGACTCAGATTTCATGTCCTCAGAAGTTATAAGCACAGGATCAGAAATGTTACCACAATCTCGTCATATCAAACACAAATGCATATACAACAAACTCGAATATGCGGATCTCAGTATCAATTCTCAAACATCGAAATTTCACACAGAATTATCCACAGAAAACGCAATGTTTCCTTCGCTCAGGTTCTTCAATTTATCAAACACTCAGCTTCCAAACCTGGCAGAGGCCCATAGAAAATGGTATCGTTATTATCAAAAACTAGAGGTGATGGACCTATCGCACAATCGCTTCACAGAGCTAGAATTTGATCCAACGGCAGATGTCTGGGACATTCCCATGTTGACAATGAACGTTTCCTATAATAACATTTCTGAATTTAAGGTCGACAAACTAGAAGAGCTTGTGGACATGAAAAAATTGTTCATTGATTTCAGTCACAATCCATTAAATTGTTCTTGTACAGAAGAAACAAGACAACTTATTACTTACGTAAACGATCAATCAAAATGGATTCTACCGAAATATCAGAGATACAGATTCATGATGGATTTAGAATGCATGTATCCCGACGACATTTATGGAAAACGTCTCTCTGATCTTAAAATAGAGGATTTAAACTGCAAGCATGAGCTTGTAGAAAGGATAGCGGTAGAAGCTGTTGTATTCTTAAGTCTATTGTCAGTTGCACTCATCATTGTTATCATAATTCTACTTAAATTCAGAAGGGAGATCAGAATATTAACCTACACAAGATTTAACATCATTTTACCGTGTCAACCTATCGAAACATTCGAAAATAAGAAATTTGACGCTTTTGTCTCCTACAGTAACCACGACCAGGAGTGGGTCACCAGTGTGTTTGAAAATACTGCTTCTAACAACCCTTTGAAAAACTTTAAGTTCTGTTTACATCACAAAGATTTCATGCCAGGAAAAACGATTTTTGACAATGTCATAGACTGTGTAGAGGCCAGTCGCCACACAGTTATCGTTCTTTCTAAACATTTTCTCAACAGCCATTATTGTATGTACGAATTTCATGAGGCATTTCAGCAAAGTATTTATGAGAGAAAACGGCATTTGTTGGTTATCATGATGGAAGATATCCCCACCAATGATCTTCCGAATGATTTAAAACGATGTCTAAAGACATTTACATACATTCGAAAGGACGATAAAATATTTGTCGATAGATTGGTGTACGCCTTGTCCTACAAAGGCCAAAAAGCCATGCTTGTTGACAGTCGGTGTCGAAGTGCAGCTTATTCCAATCAAACTTCCTGTGAGACGGACATTACGGAAGCAGGTAGTGATGGAAACTCGAGCCCGATATCTATTATTGATCGAGATAATATTTTTCCAGATTTAATCAATGAAAAAGACATTGTTAGTGTCAAAAATGAGAAAAACAACATTCTGTAATCACTTGTCATTGAATTGTATCAACATGCATTATTCACTTTGATATCATGCGTTATATCGAGAAAAAAAATAGAGTATTACTTTTAAACTTGAAAAGGTATTTTATTTCAAGTTTATAAAATAAATGGCATATAATCATAATTACACATAAATCACATGTTTGTACACTAGAATTTGAATGTGTATTGATAGATGATTTTGTTTTATGTAGTGGACCACTGATTTATTTTTATTTAATTTTTTATTTTAGTGCTGTAAAATTGATCCTTTGTTTTCTATGGGTAATATTTTTACAGAATATTTATCTTGTATAATTAGAATTCTTTTGACCATAACAGTATAATGCAGAACATACAGATTTGTAGGAGGGCACATGGATTTGGTTAGTTCACAAGTTACCTCAGTTTAAGTCAGTAGTTTAGTGGATTAAAAAATTGCATCTGTTTAATTAGGATATTGCACTTTCGTTATACCAGGATATTCATGATTTAAGAAAGGCAAAATTATTTTATTACACCACAAGAAAGTCTCTTAATTTTATCGTGTATCCAGTACACACTCTTTGTAAACAATCTATATTCCTTGTAAATAATCTACATTTGTTCTGGAAAAAAAATGTTTAGCAAGTTTACAATGTTAAAAGATAATTCAGTTATTTGTTAAGAGTACAAGGCTTTATCACTGCAGATATTAATATTGTCTCGAAACATTTGCATAATAATCAGGCATTTGTGACACAATTCTGCATAGTTTATAAATTTATATAAAATTTGCTCAGTTTGTTATAATGCACGTTTTGTAATAGTGTTGTATAAGTAACAACATCTGTAGAGGGATATCTGATAAAAACAAGAAAAGGAATTAAAAAAATTAATTTTGTTTTTCATCTTGTTCATGTTCATTCATTTCTAACAGGTTTTGTATTATCAAATAAACTTTTAAAGTAGTCACATTGCAAAATTTATCCCATATAATAAAATCCGTTGGAAAGGACACTTTGAATCCGCATTGTGGTGATAAAAAGACCTCGTCACTAAACGTTATATCTTTTTACAAATTAAAATTACTCAAACATGGCGCTTTTAGTTTTCACTTTAATGGATATATAAACTATATAATGAAGGAGACATGGCGGTCAGCGAAAAAAAGGGTTCAGTGCCCTCCGTGTATATTTTACTGAGTGGGCGTTTGCTTTTTTCCTTGTAAAATTTCAAGAGGGGATTTGTGAGAAAGTTATTAATATTGAGTTTAAGCATTTTTTACTGAGATTTTATAGAATTTGATAACATCAGCATGTGGAAGTAGTTGTATAGGCACAGTATGATCACTGTACGATTACGTCAGGCTTGTTTCTCCTAGATGTTTTAAGAATTTAATTTTCAATGTCAGGATCAGACATCATTTATCTAAGAAAATTAACTTTTAAAATTGACAGTTGAACCTAGTCACAAAAATGTTTAATTACTGCATATATTTAGCTAAAATATTTTGATTCCTAACAGTGATTTAATTGTCTAATTTACAAGTAATTAATCAAAACTTTTTATTGGGTTGTGAAAATATACAATGACAAGTTTAAAGTTTAATTACTGACTTAGATGATCTCGATAAAAATTTACTTTTACAACATTCACATAATTTATAAAGAATTTTTTTTTTTTAATTTGTGAAATGTTTCTTATTTGCATTATAGCCAGAACCAGTATGTCTATATGTTCTGGTATGTTCTCTTTAAGTTATTCGTCCTTTTAAACACAATTGTTTTAAAATCGACGTAATAAGCATATTGTGTCATAGTTTAGATTTTAGAAATGATCTTTCGATAGAATTTTTATCCAAATGAAAAATAAGTTTGTCTCTGTATTTTTTACGGTGTAAATACAAATGGGCAGCTTTTTATTTAATTCAGAGCTACTATTTTCTTTATCACACGTAGGACTTCGGTACAAACATAAGTCTTTCATTCTTCTTTTTTTTTTTTTTTTTTTTTTTTTTTTTTTTTTTTTTTGATTTCATATACAAAGAGCTCATTAGGGGATGCTTGCTCCTCCTCTTAGACAATAATTGAAGCATTTTGTGTATCCTAAAGTTTAGTTATTAGTTTGCCATTAATATATCTCTCGTTTAAAATCTAAACATAAGACGAATGTGTCAGACTTTGTGATGTCTTTTAATTAGAATTCAGCGAGTCCTCTCATCCGAAGGACCCACAACTTTACTTCAAAGTGCAGAGCACTTGGCGAAGGAAGCTACCTATTTTTTTATCGATTTAGGTCAGTTGCGGCCGAGATTCGAACTCACGACCTTCGATCACGGAGCGAGCGCTCTACCGACTAAGCTACCGTGACGGTCATATGAATGGAAGTAGCTATTGTTAATTGATAAAACGTCGTCGATATATCGAAATGTAGGGTTGAAGGCCACAGCGAATGTTTACTTCTCATGTAGAAGTTTTTTAATAAATTCTGCTTCATAGGAATATAGAACAGGTTGGCTAATAAAGGAGCACAACAAGTTGCTGTCCTTTAAAAAAGGACTGCAATACGTGGACCATATGCATGTGTTTCTACACGAAATTCAAAGAAAATTTCTAGATTTAGTGATTTTACAAAGGTGTAATTAATTATTTTTTTTTTACATGTATCTTGTAATTTTCATCCCATTTAAGTCTGCTTAATTAGGCTCTAATGATAAAAAACCATGATCTTGAAATTATGTGAATATGAAATATTCAATCTAATTAAAATTAGATGTTCCGAATCCGCTACCGCTTCTCAAAAGAAGCGGTAGCGGATTCGGAACATCTAATTTTAATTAGATTGTGAAATGTTGATCTAGGTGTCTATCACAATTGTAAACACTGGTAAAGTAGCCTTTAAAATCAATTATCAATAGAATTAAAAGATGCCTAAGCGTGCAGGTGTCGTAATGGTTGAATTGTAACTCCGTTGGCGGATCCAGGAAAGGAAGGGGGATTCGGATGTTGTAACCCCATTTATTTTTGCAGAAAGAGGAAGAGAGAGAGAGTGTGTGTTTTTTTTTCTGTAGTATAGATATTTTTACGTCTAGTATTTTCAATAAAATAAGTACTTCAATCTCTGCCCTTTCTGCTCTCTAGATAGAGTTTTGCTTATTGCTTTTCTCCTTGTACTTTCACAACCCCGACCCCGGGCCTCGACCACCCACACGTAACATGAAAGATTTCACTTCGATATCATAGGAAGATTCCGGCGAACGTACATAGCTATTTTTGGACCATCTTCTGAAGTAGCTACTTTAAGTATGCATAAAAGGTCATGAAAGGGAGTATGCATAAGAGAATATTTTTCTCCTTATATTATGGGGATATTTTAGTCAATAAAGAGAAAGGTTCAAAATGTCCCCGTAGTATGTTGGGGAGGGGGGCTCACTTTTTCTTAAAAAAATAATCTGTTGTTATAATTTGAATATATAAGCTTGATTTGTATAGGAAGCTCCCCCGCACTTTTTGTTGCGGGAAGGTTCAAAATACGGACAATCAAACATTTAAAAGAAATCAAAATGTACCGAAAAGTTTAGACGAAGCCCCCTCCCCCCGAAATAGGATTTTACAGTGTGGTGCACAGGTTGTTATTTTAATTTATTTATTAATTGTTGCTTGTCAACTCTTTTTGGAGGTTGCCCCCTTTGAAAACCGTTGCTACGGACTTGAATATAAGTGCCTGCAGTGTGACCTAGAAGCCCCCCCCCTTTTCAAAAACTGCTGAATTGGACCCTGTACTGGAGCACTAGAGGGTCTCGAGTTATCTAACACGATGCTAGGTTATCGATTAACTCGATCAATTTAAAAACACACACACACAAATAATTTTGTGTGTGTGTGTGTGTGTGTGTGTGTGTGTGTACATGTTTTCTCTCTGTCTCTTTTAAATAACGGAATGGTTAATATACAACACCTGCAATCGTGTTTATCCGAGCTCGCCAGAAGGCGGATCTGAGAAGATGCGTCGCACTGTGTAGACCTAGGCTATTTGGTCTTGCAAGCACAGGTGTGTGCACTGTTTGCTGATGACGGTATTTGCTACGGACATGAAGGACTATACACCAATTTCATAACGTGCAGTTTTTTACTAGTGAAAATTGGAGTAAATTAAAAGTCGAATGTCTTGGATATGGGGTAACCAATACCTGTTCTTGTTACAACGACCGTCAATGCATCCATGGACGAGTTCATTGGTTACTCTGAAAGGTGGCACAGGTCAACCTTTCGTTAACATTTTCTACAATGAACTGGCTACTTTGAGTGATTGTACTTTCATAGCAAAGTAGTGAAATTTTATTCCCGATTGGCCTATATTTTTGTCATTTAAAAAAATCGGGCTATTTCGATACATGTAAGGGACTTGACATCTGCACTAGATTTATTTATACGGAAGATATCCTATCATTGGAAAGATAGATGGTACACATGTAGCACAGATCTGTAGTACGCAGATTTTTTTTTTATGTTTCTCCCTCTCCCCCACATGGAAAAACGTTGCTACAGGCCTCTATCAAGCTATATTTGGATTGCTGTCAATCAAATTATTTAGCAAACCTTGATGCAAAAAACTAATGCCGGTAAATCTTTTAAAACCTAGTAGTTGAATTAAGTTTTTAATTCAACATGTTCAAGCTGTTAAGCTATCTATATAAGTTTTTCCTACTTATTTAAAATGCTTGTACCATAGAATTTACTTTGTATATAAGGATATATGTATTGAAGAGAAATTCAGATCTTGGTTACGCCAAAGAATAAATAAATACGATGTGCAGATTTTAGAGCGAGGTTTGCCAATGATTGGCATATTCTAATTCGAAAAGGGCGAATTGTTCTAAGGGCAAGCTAGCATTCTCGCGCATGCGTAGCCTGACGTAAGCCCATGACATCCGGTTTAACCCCACTTATATATTTTTTGCGTGGACCTCAGGGTCTACGCAATAAGTGCCAATCGAAATTCCAACAGTCTTTTGGAAAACATGGTCTCCGAAGTCTACATAGATCCATCCTTTTAATATAACTTCAGAGTACTTGTGTGTAGAATCAGAGTGATTTTTAACAAAATAATTCTGCTGATGATCAAGATTTGAAAATTTTCGAGTTCCTTTTTTTATTGAAGAAGCAGTAGTATATGGTATCAAAAAGCCTTTTTAATTTATCTTGAGGAATGGTTATATAACGTATGGAAAAGCAGTACGCTTTGATGTTTTTGACTTTTGAATTTTTTAAAAAAGATTTTAAATTTTCTAAAAGTTCTTTGGAGTTTTTAGAATCTACATCTGATTTTCACCACTTCTAGAATATGCTGTAGCATCGTACGTCTGAAGTTTTTAGATTACAGCAGCTAATATTTTTTTAGGAGTAAAGATAGAGGCTTGATAGATCATATGCTTGACCCGGCAATTTATTTGTAAGGATTTTTATGAAGATAAGGAATCCGGTCTAGGTAAGATAGATCGAACTCACCTTGGTTGACTGGAATGTTAAAAGTATTTTCCAGACTTAGAATTAAAACCCAGTTCTTCTAACATACAGTTAAAATATTGAGCCTTACAAACAAAGATGATATTGTCGAATTGAAGGCCGTTGTATCAAATCAATCTTAAAACATCTAAGAAAATCATGTTAAATAACTGCATAATGATTGCCTTAGAACTTATCAAAAAGAAAGAAAAATGTCAGAAAACATTTTTAACCAGTTTAATAAAACCATCAATACAATAATAAAACAAAGTTTCCTGAACAATCATGTATGCGTTTGACAATTTTCTTCATACAGTGAAATCTGTCACAAAAAATTACTATGTGTCTGTAGACAGGGTGTCAGGTTGCATAGTGTAAAATGTATATAAAAGTAGTGAAATGGGACTGAAAGTAAAGGTCGGAATTCACAGTGAAACGGATTGTCGAATTACACAATTTTATTGTATTTATGCGTTTTACAACCTGCGATCTTCTAATGTAGTCTATGGAATAGAAGATACCCTTTGAGGGCATTTATGTCGGAAACCACAAAAATATATTGACATAGATTCCAAATTAACAAAGGAGACTAGCAGCTTCCCTACAAGCATTTTAATTCACCTGACCATTCTATTTTGTCCATAAATGTTAGAATTCTAAAAAAAAAAAAAAAAAAAAAAACAATCATAGCCCATCGTTAAAAACACCTCTCCCTAGACAACGAGAAAAATACTAGATTGGAAAACTAGACACTGCTTTCCCTTATTGTTGCTTTCAGTAATTCAGAAGTGGCTAAAGAATAAGCTAGATTACATGATCAATATGTACTGGTCCCAGCTGACAAAGCAGGTTACAATTTCGTCTTTATTTGTATGGCTCATCTATTACAATTGCATTTTAGAGGAACTTGGATATATAATTCTACCAGAGGTAATCCATCTTATACTTAAAGTTCCCTATCTGAGGAAGGATTCTTCAAATTCACATGTCAGTTTTTAATTTTTTTCATTCCCAACAATCAGATTAATTTTGAATTGCTATACCTATATTTTATCCCAAAACTTCATAAAACTCCTTACAAACAGAGATACATAGCGGGATCTAGCAAATGGTCTATCAAGCCTCTTTCTTCACTCCTCACAAAATATTAACCGAGTGAAGGCAAAATTTCAGCAGTACTGTGAAACAACATATTTGAGTGGTGTTAATCAAATGTGGATACCTAAAAACTCCAAAGACCTTTAAGAAAATTTGAAATCACAAAATTTTTCCAAAATCAATAACATAAAAACGTACGACTTTTCAACACTTTATACAGCCATATCCCATGATAAATACCAGACTTTTTGACATCATAGTCAACTGCTTCTTTAATAAGAATAGAACACGGAATATTAACATAACTTGTCATTTGTCATCTACAAACTCAATTTGTTTAGAACCATTCTGATTCTACACATAAGTAATCTGAAGTTGATATTTTTTAAAAAAAAAATGCGTTCCTCATTGACAATATATATATGAAGTCATTGGAGACCAGGTTTTTAACAATCTTTTAAACTAATTTACTAATTTTACCCCATTATTAGCACACAGTCATTGATATATTTATTTCATTTACATATCTACTTCATTTATGGGCATTTTATTAGGGTAACACATTGGTGGCAAGCTAAAAACTAAACTTTATGATAAACGTGATGACTTCAACTTTTCTATCGTCAACTTCCCTTATTTCTGTAGCAATATACCCTTATCACCTGTATATGAGGTTTATGCCTTCCAATTGACAGGATGCGCAAAAGCATGTTCATCGTACAAACAAATTTAAAAACGAGGCAGACTACGAACAAATAAGTTGATGATACAAGGGTAACTACGATCTCGTTTTACGTCAACATTTCACAAATTCTATGGTAAATAAATTACCTTGTTAGCAAATATCTGTTGTTAGGTGGAAGCGTTGACTAAAAATCTGTTATTAGGTCGAATGTTGACTGACCTCTTTCATACAAATTGTAAGGACACCATTTTCATATTGAACTGACTACTTATTTCTCCATTTACCCGATCATGACAAAAGGCACAGGGCGGGTGTGACAGGAGACAAGGCACAGATTCCACCTCTGATGTTTTAAGAAGTTCGTGTTTGCTCTGCTCACAGTTTGTATTGTATCATTGGAATTTTTTTAGCTTGATTACTGTTCGTTATCTTCAAATTTCTTAGACATAAGTATCCTTTATTTTACGACCCATTTGCCCCAATGTATTTGCACCTGTACAGATCAGAAAATATCTTCAAAATCCAGTAAAAAAAACGGTCTTCTACGGACAGCATTATCGTCGAAGTTTATTATTGAGTTCACGTGAATATAGTTCAATCCCGTCAGATCGATGGATCATTGATCTAGTAACAGAGAATGTTAATGAATGGCGGGTCATACACGACTGTCCTCAGGGTAACGATTGGCAAACATCGTCAAAGTTATACAGATTTTATACAATAACTGAATAAGCAACATTTTTTTTAGTTTCATTTTTATTCTTACACTTTAATTGCTGTTTAATTTGGAAAATATATATTTTATTTTTCAGGAATTTTTCGGTATGATACTGCTTCTAGATCTGTGTCTTCAACGTCCATCATTATTAGCTCACATGAGCTGAAAGCTCAAGTGGGCTTTTCTGGACACATTTCATCTGGACTCAGTTTGTCCGTCTGTCTGTCCGACTGTAAACTTTTTTCGACTTCTTACAAGCCTTTGATTCAGTTTCAACCAAATTTGCAACAAAGTATTCTTGGGTAAAGAGGATTCAAGTTTATTCAAATGAAAGACTGCAATCGTATCGTTCAAAAGTCTCCTTCTCAAGAACCACTGGACCAGAAAGGTTGAAACGTATGTGAAACCTTCATTACATAGTGTATTTTAAGTGTTGTTAAAATCTTGATCCCCGGGGGTAAAGCTGGGCCACAATGGGCCATCAAAGTTTTACATAGGAATGTAAAGGAAAAAAATCCTTTAAAATCTTCTCAAGAACAGCAAAGGCATGATTAATTATATTTATATGGAAATATCCTCAAACCTATGGATTCAAGTTTATTCATATGATGGCCCCCGGGGTAGGATGAGCCCACAATAAGCGAGCAAAGTTTTACCTAGGAATATATAAGGGAAAAATCTGCTGAAGAAGAACAGCAGGACCATAGTGATTCAGGTGAGTGTTGTGACCCAGGGTCCTCTTTATTATTCAAATAGTCATTTGTTTTATGCCCCTTTCATTAAAATTTAATCTATTTTAAATTTTATAAATTTTCATCCAGGGGCCTTTGTGGTAACAACAAATGAAATAAAATCCATTAATATTGTGTAGTAAATAGAGGATATTTAATGTTTTATAGTTGGATATGGAATTTATTTCACAAGTAGGACAGGAATTTTTTTTTTTGTATTTTCACGAGTGCGAAGCACGAGTGAAAATATAAAAAAAATCCTGTCTCACATTTGAAATAAATTCCATATCCAACTTCAAAACATTGAAGAACTGCGAACGATAGTATTGTTCTCCCGCCTACCTCCAAATCAATTTTTAAAAGTTAACACATTTGAATGATTTTTCATAGTTATAGAGATATTTATATGAAGTTTCATAAAACACTAGTTCTTTGGGAAAAGAAAGAGAGATAACTCTAAAATTTTGGTAAAATTTGTGTTTTTCACTATAGAAATCAACGGAAAACGGAAAATATTTTTAAAACATCTTTTACCTCCGTGAAACAAAAATTCCTTTTTACAGATAATATAGACTGTCAATTTACAAATTCTTACCAAAGCTTTTTGTGTTTCACGGGGGGAACATATGTCTACAGGCAAAAAAACTACAAAAATGCTTATTTTTTCACAAATTTCAAGGAGTTTACAGCTAAAACATTGTATTTTATTAATGATATATGCTTAATTTTATATGCGTAAAACATAAGAAAAGATTTAAGGTACATTTGTTCATATCCACGAATATTTTAAAATGTGTTGATGCTTTAAAGCCCGATTTCAATGGAAAATATTGTCTACCCCCCTTACTTAAAGAGCTGGAATTAGGGGTAATTAACTATTTCACACTGGTATTAAAATTATCAGTCAATTACCATTCAACTGGTCTTTGCATTCAACAAAGATTTTACGGCCAAATTGCCATAAGTATTGAATTAAATGGGTTTAAAATGTAGGCGGGAATCCAGAGTTAGCGAGCGTAGTTCTTTTCTGTTTATTACATTTTCTTTGATTTCTCCCTTTCACGCTGTCTTTTCTTAACACTGTGTCATAGGCTGTGACGTCATAGTTGAGCCGTCATAGATTGTGAGATTGAAAACATTGTAACATGGATTTGAGCAACATATTTGGGAAGAAATTGGCTGTTTTAGTCTCAATCAAGATGGTTTCGTTACTATCTCTACCTCTATCTTAGTACAGACCACAATTTATTTTTTACTTACTTTGATATCCTTTCACACTGTGACAGAATATCACTTTGGTATCTTTTCACACTGTTAGAGAATATCACTGTTATTCAATAAATATATCTCAGTATTTCGCTGTTGAAAATGATAATGGTAATAATGATGATTTTGTTACTGAAATAAATATATCATAAAATCATATTTTAAAACTGCTTATGGTACAACGTCCTCTTATGATACAAATTACATCAATTTAATCTATGAATCAGTCAATGAATTGATAGAAATGTCATTTACTATCAATATAAAAATCTTTTAAAATAAGTACAAAATTCGTCCACAGTGATAAAATTATTCAATATTACCAGTGGACGCATAGTCATCCATTTTTGAGACATTATACCACTGGTGGACTTTTTTAAAATCAAAATTAGTAGTGGTGACCACAAAAATTCTAATTACAGACTTTTAAAAACTTTAAATGATACTGTTCAACATTTTACAGAAAAGAACATCTAATGAGAAGAGAAGACAGAGTTTGTGGCCTCGAGGGATTTGTTTTGTAATGTTTCCTTACGTGTTCTAATACGGACACTGATACTGTATACAGACACAAACTATTGTCGGAAATTATCACTGATTTGTCAATCTTATTAAAAGATTACAAGGTTATACTACCATTAGGCGAGTCAGCTTGGTGGCATCGTAGATTTCTCATCCAAATCAAAGGCATGTGATTTTTGATTTTGTGTCAAAAAATACAATGAAATGTAGAACATTATAAGAAATGATTGATGACATATAAAGCGTGTTCTGAGAATTAATTTTATAGGTTAATTACATATTCTTTGCTCTCATGGGAAAAACCGGTAAATATTATGAATTTGAAGCGTCTGTTAATTACATGCCATTAAAGCATTAGAAATTGATATATGTTTTTCATTTTTATTTATTTTATTCTTTGAGTGTTGTCAGTCATAAATCAGTTGGAACAATTCGGCACAATAAATTTTTCTAGTAGTTCCCTGGTAGAATCAGAGCGATGATTCCCAGCTTTATTTAAAGAGTTTTACTAGACACATCTAATCTAGAATAAAAATTTTATATACTGTCATAAGTTAACTAGTTTAAGTATAAACTGGTGAAACAGTGATCAATTTCATAAATGCAGTAAATAGAACGAATCGTGGACCGGGCACAGCACGGACCCCTGGAAACGCCAGAGGTGGGATCAGCTGACCAGGAGGAGGAAGCATCCCCTGTTGACCAGTCACATCAAAGGACAATAATTAGGACATATCGAAAGATGTGAAAAGGGAAAAATAAGAGCACTCAAAATTTATCTATTCAAAATTCATCTTTTATATCTATTATTTGTATTATGTCCTTTAGGACAGCTGATACTAAATGATAAAAACAGTTGAAAACTTTACCAAAGATTATTTAAGCTAGGTTTTAGTTAAGACCAGACATGCCTGGGGACATGACAAAAAAAACCCATGTTTGATTAATTTTTCTCGTAACAAAACATGTTTTCATGCGAAAATAACAAAAGGATTAGACAGTTAGAAAGTCACTTATAAAATAATGACACTGACATTTTTTTAACACTATAGTCCCAATAATGAATCCCAAACGGAAATACTTTTTTTTCTCATTTTCTTTTTTTTTTAAATTTGATATTTAAAACATAATATTTCATGAATTTGCCTCATATAACTTTAACTGATCATAAAACGTTATTTGTTGACGAAAGGACGTCTACTACTAGATACAAATGTAAATGTGGAGAAAAACCTTAATGATTTAATTCTGTTTGAAACATGTCATTTTATTGGAGATAAAAATTAAATTTATCTTATAACCTGTGTTTCCTACGTCACAATAAGATTTACGTCAAAAAACCTATTGATCATTGACTTTTCATTTAGTTAATAAAAGCACATTCAGATTTGTAGGGAAATTGTCTTATTTTATACATTTAATGATAAAAAATGAGTCATATTACAGGCCCGTAGGAAGCAATTTCAGTTTGGGGGGCACAGCCATATATTTCTTAGTCGACAGTTGAGGGCCGGGGGCACTACCAAAAATTTCCTGACAAGCAAGAAAAATAAAAAAAAAACTAAAAAAAAAAAGGGGGGGTTATTGAGAGGGCACAAGCATAAAGCATCTATGTTTACTATAGTAAACTATATATTGGCAAAATTATTGGGGGGGGAGGGGCGTGCCCCCTCCCCCCCCACCCCCCGGTTCCTACGGCCATGCATAAGGAATAGATTTAAAAGTTACCAAGGTTGCACGTTAATACCGGATATTTTACGTTTTTTTTTTTATAAACTATAGTGTAAACAGTCCCAGCCCATGTTATTAGTCTCCTACCGGTGAAAACGGAGGGGACTATAGGTTTCCTCTGAGTCTGTCCATCTATCTGTCTGTCTGTCTGTCTGTCTGTCTGTCAGTCTGTCCCACTTGGTTTTCCGCACTTTTTTCCTAAACGCTTGCAGATATTGAGCTGATTTTTGGTATGTGAGTGTATCTTGATGAGTTACAGATCAATTTTGCATTTCGTTCCGCTTCATTGATTTTTGACGGAATTACGGCCTTTTCAATTCTTAACGGGAACCAGATTACACTTACCGGTAGGGGACTAGTATTGCTAATGCAATACTCTCAGAATGCTTGTTCAGTTTAACTCCCGTAGCTATGAAATTCATTCTTTAAATGTAATCAGCAAGCAATTTTCTGGACAATTAACAGTGATACAAAATACTGTTCCTCCTAAAACTGTGTTATTGTGATTCAGTTTTACCTCTTTTTCCATAAATAAACAATATATAACATTTCTATAGCCTGAAATAACAGTCTAAAACGCCGATCGATGAGGGTTTCTAAAAGAAAAAAATCAGAACCAAATTTTAAGTTGTTCTCCAAAAAAGTTTTTCTGGTCCAAAGCAAAAACTAAGAACTTTATGGAGTGGACAACAAAAAGGAAAATCAACATTTTGTTTCAATCCATGTCTTAAAATCTTTTGGTTCCAATCATTTTAGAAAGATCACAAAATCAATTATAATTCAGAGATAATTTCTATGAAATGTAAAAGGTAAAGATAACGAACAGTGATCCATCTCAAAAAATTCATAAACAATACAAATGTGTGAAGAGGGCATAAATCACGAACCCCTGGAAATTCCAAAGGTGGAATCAGGTGCCTAGGAGGAGTGAGCATCCCCTGTTACCAGTCACACCCGCCGTGAGCCCTTGTATTGATCAGGTAGACGGAACTATCCGCAGTCAATTCAATACAAAAACAAAGGCCTAACAAGTCACCAAAAATACGACTCAATGATAGGTTATATTTGCTAACAAGGTCATTATAACGACCATAAATTTTATGAAATGCTGACTTAAAACGAGGCTGTTAAAATCCCTGTAAAATCAACTCAGGGAGTAGCCTGCCTCGCTTTAAAATTTATCGTACTCAGAGCAAGTTCGAATTCTTGAGTTGCAAATTAGTTGGGAGACATATAAACACCATATGCAGGTAATAGAATATTACTACATGAATAAAGAAGTTGACGATGGAAAAGCTAAAGTCATCTTGTTTGTCATAGAATTTATACTTGTTAATTGGCCTATATCGTCTATAGTCGGTAAAACATCTAAATATGAAACAGATGTGTCAGACCCTCAGATGCCTTTTATTTCAAGTTCACTGGGATATATCTAGTGGACATACGAAAGAAAATAACTATTGCTAATTGAAAAAAAAACATCGTCGATATATCGAAAGTCGAATTGAAGGCCACAGCTTGTGTTTTCCTCTTCTCGTGTAGAAGGTTTTGAATAAATTCTGCTTTATAGGAATATAATTTTTTAAAATAGGTCAGCTAATAAAGAAGGACAATTAGTGCCCATCGAAATTCCAACAGTTTGTTGGAAAATTGGTCTCCGAAGACTACATAAATGTTGCCAATGAAGAACTCCAGCATCCTTTTAATAGCAACTTTAGAGTACTTGTGTATACAATCAGAGTGGTTTTTAACGAAGTAATTTTGCTGATGACCAATCACAAGACGTGAAAATTTCCGACTTCCTTTTTTATTTAGGAAGCAATTGTCTGATATCAAAAAGTATAGATTTTAATTCATCGCGAGGAATTGTTGTATAACGTGTAGAATAAATCGTAAGTTTTGATGTTACAGACTTTTGAAAAAAGTTGGTGATTTTAAAATTTCTAAAAGTTCTTTCGAGTTTTTTAAGATCCACATTTGATTTACGCCACTTCTAGAATAAGCTGTAGCACAGTACGTCTGAAGTTTCTCCTTTGCAGCAGTTAATATTTTTGTAAGGAGTAAAGGTAAGGGCTTGGTAGAGCATTTGCTGACCCCAGCAATATATCTTTATAAGGATTTTTATGAAGTTTAGGAATCCAGTACAGGTAGGATAGATCGAATTCAACTTGGTTGACTGGTATATTAAAAGTATTTAACACTGAAATATGATTTTGAAGAATTTCTTTGGAAAGTGAACTGTGAGTATATGTAGGATTTCCAGACGTAGAATTAAAACCAAGTTCTTCCAAAATGCAATTATGATAATGAGCCTTACAAACAAAGACGATATTGTTACCAGCCTTGTCTACTGGAACCATAACATATTTTTCGTGTAGTCGCTCTAACTCTCTCATCACTTCCGGTTTAGTAAGAATGGAAGGGTAGATGGTTCGCATTTTGCCTTTTAATTTTCTAATACATGTTGTACAAATTTTCAATATATTCTGAAAACACTTAATCCATTTTGACAAAGTGTTCAGACTGAGACAAGAAATTAGCCCCTGGCAAAACAGATGAGTAGTATTCACAATGAAAAATCTACTTCTTTCTTGTAATTTCTTTCAGGAATGTCAGTATAATTATCTGTGTACTTTGTCTGTGTGACATGAATAATGAAATGAAAAAGGATAAGGATATCAAATTTTATAAACTATAAGTAATATGGTGAAAAGATTTGCTCCCTCTCTCTCTGTGTGTGTGTGTGGGTGGGTGGGTGGGTGAGGAAGTGTGTGTGTGTGTGTGTGTGTGTGCGCGCGCGCTAGTATTTTCTATGTTGAGTTGTCTTTTCAGTTTTCTGATGATTTAAGTGCTTCCGATGTTTGAGGGAAATTTGCATAGAAATGTATTTCATTGACCTCGAATGCTTTGTGAGAGAAATACAAAATCCAACCTTAATTATTGTGTTTTGTTGATAATGAAAATAGGTATTGACCTAATAGCCTAGTGTTTCTATAAGTTGCCATTAAGGAACCTATTGCCTATGCAATTTATGTCTTTCCTTGGATTTTGATTCGTGTTCTATATCAAGGCAGAAGTACAGTAATTATTCATCATTACTCGATCATAGACAATGAAAAAGATAAAGAACATTGTTCAATCTTACTAATGTTATCAAAATACAAATCACAAACATGATTTAAACATGGACTCTTGAAAACACAAGAGTGGGATCAGGTGTCTAAGAGGAGTAACCGTCCCCTGTCGACCGGTCACATCTGCATTTAATCTGCTGCATTGATCTAATAAATGGTGTGATCCGTGATCAAATTTAGTATAAAACTTGGGCCTAACAATTTCTTTTAACATCTCAGTCAATTCAACACAACTAAAGGCTATATTTGCTAACAAAGTCATTGTAACGAATATATAGTTTCCAAAATGACGACTTTAAACGATACGTTTGAAACACCTGTAACAGTTGTATTCGTCAGTAGCATGCCTCAGATTTTAACACATGTTCTCGAGTACCAATTCAATTTGGAGACATATACACTATACGCAAGTGGTAACGGAATCTGTTGCATAAATAAGGGAAGTTGAAGATGTAAAGATGATCATCCAGTTTCACATATTTTAATCATTGTTTTCACTCAGTAAAAACAAATATGGAATAATTTGTGATTGATTTTATTTTGAGTTTACTAGGATATATATAGTCGACAAATAAACATTAATACTCTTTATTAGAACATGTAAATTGTTGTCTATATATTGAAATGTCGAATTGAAGGTCAAAAATCCCTCAACAATTTATCATCAAAATTTAACACTTTTTCATGAGAAGCTTTGCTTTAAAAATGGTTAAATAAAAAGAAACTAAAAAATATATTGATTATAAAAGAAAAGTATTTTTTTGCCTGGATTTTTTTTTTCATTTGATTTTCGACACTTGAGAATTTAACATTATTTACTAAACATTGAAGGAAAAGCAACTCTGTTATTTTTCTTAGAAAGAATCAACTGGGGTTATCTCTAATTTCATAAAAAACTATATTCAATAAATTTATGTTTTATATAAACAAAATATGTATGCTACACCAAAAGTTTTACCTAATATCTTTTTTCCAGAGAATTTTATTGAACTTGATAGTTAGACCATAACTTGACCCCATTTCTATTCAATGTATAAACATTCGTCTTTTGGTTACGTGGTGTGGATCTTCTTATATTCCAAGATTCGCACCCTGACAAAGTACATTTTCTAAATCATGCAAAAATATGTGTCTGGTTTTGGGGGAGCTTGAGATATACCGGTATATTTTTTGGGGATTATGGTGTTTTTTTTTCTTTTACAAAAAAGCCAGGTTTCCACCTTTCTAAATTATACCAATGACCATTACTATATGACAATGGCCTTTGCGATATCACTTTGATAGAACCTAGGACTCTCCTTATCATTAAGCAACCTAAAAGAACATTTCTGAATCAGATTATGGAAAATTAACTTTTTATAGTAATATGATAAATTAAAATGAATATAAATTACAGAACTACCTACAACTACCATTGAAGAAATCTGAAAAAACAATCCTAACAAAACTAAGAATTAGTGCTCATATACTGCATATTGAAATGGGGAGATACTCAAGGTCACCTATTCCTAAAGAAAAACGTGTATGTCATTCTTGTATAGTATACAATGAGAGAGTCTGCAATGCCTGCATTGGACCTTAATGAGAAACTCTTCCAATGCCTGCATTGGACCTTGAGGGACTCTTCCAGTGCCTGCATTAGACCTTGAGAAGTCGCCTAATGCCTGCATTGGCTCTTATGAGAGAGTCTCCCAATGCCTGCATTGGACCTTGAGAGCCTTGAGAGAGTCTCTCAATGCCTGCATTGGCTCTCATGAGAGTCGACCAATGCTTGCATTAGACTTTGAGATAGTCGTACAATGCCCGCATTGACCCTTTAGAGAGTCGTGCAATGCCTGCATTGCCCATTAAGTGAAAGAGAGTCTCAATGCCTGTTTTGGCCCTTTAGATATTCGTGCAATGCCTGCATTGGCCAACGAAGAACAAATTCCCTTGACAGAGTGCCATGAAATTCTTGCATTGACTTTACTATAAAAAGATTTTCAAAATTTTTAAACATTGGTGATTCTTACAAATAATATTTCACTTTCGTAATAATCGTCACTGCATTCCAAGTTTATTTATTTTCCAAGTGTTCAAATAGATTTTGTATTCCTTTAACGCTAAATTGCATTAGTCTGTTACATTAAGAACAATTTCAATTGCATATGTGATTAAGATAAAATTCAAATCAGAATGAGAAGAAAATTACAAAAAATTGAATGAACACATAGTCAATATTTCCGTAAAGACTTTTATCACATGAATTTGGAAATTGGCAATTTAAACCATAAAATGTATTTCATGATACTTTTGTAATCAAAAACAACTTCCTTCATAAATTCGTTAAATTACATTCGCTCTGGTTGTAGAAGCCAAGATTTCTTTCCATATTACCTAAAATATTGATCTTAAAAAAAAATAATTAAGACAAATAAAATTTAGTTGAGATTCCATTATACTTGTTATTGAATTTATTGTTCTAGTTATGATCAATGTAGATTACAATTTTGCGATATATTTAATGCTCAATGTTACATGAAGGAAAACCCTATTATTTACATTATCAACCCTTCAAGTATTAAAATTGCTTGAAGAGTATGTAACTTTATGAAAAAATGCTTTGATGAAACAAGGATATCAACAGTCTCGTTTTAAGTCATCTTTTTGCAAGTTTCACGGCCGATACAATGACCTTGTCGGCACATACAACCTATCATTGAGTCAAATGCTGACTGACGTTTTTCATACTTATTGTTAGGCCATTATTTATACACTGAACTGTCTACGGACTTCTCCGTTATTACCCCATCATGACAAGGAGCACACGGCGGGTGTGACCGGTCGGCAGGGGATGCTCACTCCTCCGTGGCATCTGATCCTACCTCTAAATTTTGAGGTCCGTGTTTGCTCTGCTTCAAATTTATATCGTTTCATTGGACTTTCGAGATTAAATACTATTTGTTATCTTCATATTTCGTTAGAAAAGAAAAACTTCAACATAACTAATATGCTTACTGTGATTATTTTCATGTATGTTAAATGTTTGTTGAATTCATGACTATATGCCAATGTATGATTGCGTTGTCGATAAAAAAAAATTGAAATTGAATATATGAAAATAAAGATGTTTTATGCTTACTTAGAAAATTTATTTTTGAAAATGGTAAAATAACCAATGTATAAATACATCTGTCATCATGTACATGCATGTTTTTGTAATATATCTCTAAAATGTATTAAAATTAAAAAACAAACAAACAAACAAACAAAACAAAACAACATTCAAATATATGTATATAAATAAACATGTTGTAGTATAACGTATTTGTATTGTCTTATGATCATTGACACTGAATACAATGTAGCCTGGTTATTTATATAACTTTTAGTTTAAAAAGTATAAATTTATGTTGTGAAATAATGTTTAAATTGTACATTTATATATGTTGAAATGCCTTTCGGGGCCCTTGATTGGTAAATAAAGTATCTTGTATATGAAAGCAATGTATCTTGCATCAGTCACTCATAATTAATAATTCTGTCAAAAACTTCAAAAAATAAAAAAAAAATTTTGCTATAAATATTTCAAAATTCTGTCTCTCTTTTGAGTATGACTTTGTCTTTAAAACTATCACGGATATATTTATGCCTAAACAAAGACACAGGAAGGGGCAAAATACAACATTAAACATTATATTATGACGAGTAATTTCTGGATCATAAAGATGACAAGTTGGGTTGGGTATGATTGTCTGTCAGCAAATATGTCCGGACCATACGTGAATAATTTTTTACATTTCATTAAGTTTTCTATAATTTGAAAATGAAAGAGTTTATAAGTACTGAGTATTTAAGATGATAATCGAAATATTCTTTCTTAATTTCTTAAAATTCTTCTAATTCCAGGAAAGACATTTCCATTGCATTTTATTAACAATAAAAACATGAATACTTATAGATAAATTTAAGATCATTTCCTCATATTTACATATTTATTTTCATTATACTAAAGCTCTTCCGCTGACTCACATATCAGTTTCGAGAACAATACCGTTACCTGAAGTATCCCGTCACTCAGGTCACGTGCATCAGAGAGATGTTAAACTCCACAGTTTTAATATTTTAAATAATAATAAAATAAATAATTTTCCTAGCTGAGAAACGACCCTGAATCAAAGGTATAGTACGTATACAAAATAAAGCAGGTTTAATGTTACGTATTGAATCATTCTTTCTGCGGATTTATAGATAAAACAATACCTACAATGGCCTTGACTTTTGATGTTTGACTTTCAGTCATATCAGCGTGACAAATAGCCAATTACAAATAATGTTTGCTATACTAAATCATTCTCACCTGCTAAATATGCTAGAAATTGAAATCCTTTGATTCAACGGCTATTATTACTTTAACCTTTGAGATGACCTTAAGTCTTATAGCCACGAGTACAAGTACAACCAAACATCCAAACATTGCTGTATAATTTGGGCGGGGGGGGGGGGGTATAAAAGAACGTAAAATTTCTATATGAAATGTTTCATGGGTTATTTCACTGTTATCAATATTTAGTCATCAAAAGTATGAACATAATAGGCCTCAGGATATTACATGTTTCAATAAATTTTAAAGTTAAAATAAAATAAAGTTTAACTGTTTTAACCAACTATAAGGTTATGCTCTATGTTACAGGACCTTACCTGGTAAATACGAAAGAAAAGGGGACAAAACATAGCTGGGAATTAGATGTTGTTGCAAAAATTTGAAGTGGTTCTTGAAAATTCTGCTCATCCACCTTTTTTTTTTTTTTTAGATTTCTACTTTAAAGTTAAATGAACTGATAAACTGTAGACCAAGGGCACTGAATGCTCCAAACCCAGCTGAGACTTTACTGATTTGTATTACAAGGGAGGAACTGTTCTAAAGATGAAAAAATGTGACATTTATGACGTAAAAGAAAAGTTTATGTGCTTTTCAATAATTTGATTTATTTTTATAACACATCTGAGATTTATCAATGTCGTCATTCAGGAAAAAAACATTTGTTTCCATTACCAGCAATCTGATTTTTATCTTAAGTGCATTATCTTTCTAGACAATTACCTGTAGAAATTCTTAGAAATTGTACGCAAGAAATCATGTTTACCTTTTTATTACATTTTCAACAGTGAAATACCATGATTTATTTATTGAATAAAAGTGATATTCTCTCACAGTGTGAAAGGATACCAAAATGATATTCTCTCACAGTGTGAAAGGAAATCAAAGTACATGTAATTAAAAATTAATTTCTGGCCTGTCATAAGATAGATATATTAACTAAGCATCTTGATAGAGCTAAAACTGCAAATTTCTTCCCAAATATGTTGCTAAAATCCATGCTATATAATGTTTTCAATCACATAACTGCAGCGCTAAGCTATGACGTCTCAACCGCTCAACTATGACGTCAAGCCTATGACAGTGTTAAGAAAAGACAGAGGCAAAGGGAAAATCAAAGAAAATGTAATAAACAGAAAATTCAATGTTTTGTAGATGAATATGGAATTTATTTCACTCGTGAGACAGGATTTTTTTTATATTTTCACTCGTGCTTCGCACTCGTGAAAATATCAAAAAATCCTGTCCCACTCGTGAAATAAATTCCATATTCATCTACAAAACATTGAATATTCTCTATATATCCAAATCTACGTCAGCATGGACGACAAATAATGATGAAGGTTATCTGATTTGAATTTTGAAGATAAAGAATATTAATCCAGCTTAATAACGAAACAAGCTGGGAGCAGAGCAAGCAAGGGGGATAGACATCCCTATAGAGTTATAATAAATCAGATATCTATATTAAAGTAAGAATGGGATTGACATCCCTATAGAGTTATAATACATCAGATATCTGTATTAAAGTAAGAATGGGATAGACATCCCTATAGAGTTATAATACATCAGATATCTGTATTAAAGTAAGAATGGGATAGACATCCCTATAGAGTTATAATAAATCAGATATCTATATTAAAGTAAGAATGGGATAGACATCCCTATAGAGTTATAATAAATCAGATATCTGTATTAAAGTAAGAATGGGATTGACATCCCTATAGAGTTATAATAAATCAGATATCTGTATTAAAGTAAGAATGGGATTGACATCCCTATAGAGTTATAATACATCAGATATCTGTATTAAAGTAAGAATGGGATAGACATCCCTATAGAGTTATAATAAATCAGATATCTATATTAAAGTAAGAATGGGATAGACATCCCTATAGAGTTATAATAAATCAGATATCTGTATTAAAGTAAGAATGGGATTGACATCCCTATAGAGTTATAATAAATCAGATATCTGTATTAAAGTAAGAATGGGATTGACATCCATATAGAGTTATAATAAATCAGATATCTATATTAAAGTAAGAATGGGATAGACATCCCTATAGAGTTATAATAAATCAGATATCTGTATTAAAGTAAGAATGGGATTGACATCCCTATAGAGTTATAATAAATCAGATATCTATATTAAAGTAAGAATGGGATAGACATCCCTATAGAGTTATAATAAATCAGATATCTATATTAAAGTAAGAATGGGATTGACATCCCTATAGAGTTATAATACATCAGATATCTGTATTAAAGTAAGAATGGGATAGACATCCCTATAGAGTTATAATACATCAGATATCTGTATTAAAGTAAGAATGGGATAGACATCCCTATAGAGTTATAATAAATCAGATATCTATATTAAAGTAAGAATGGGATAGACATCCCTATAGAGTTATAATAAATCAGATATCTGTATTAAAGTAAGAATGGGATTGACATCCCTATAGAGTTATAATAAATCAGATATCTGTATTAAAGTAAGAATGGGATTGACATCCATATAGAGTTATAATAAATCAGATATCTATATTAAAGTAAGAATGGGATAGACATCCCTATAGAGTTATAATAAATCAGATATCTGTATGAATGGGATAGACATCCCTATAGAGTTATAATAAATCAGATATCTGTATTAAAGTAAGAATGGGATTGACATCCCTATAGAGTTATAATAAATCAGATATCTGTATTAAAGTAAGAATGGGATTGACATCCATATACGGGAAGGACGAATATTCAAACATTAATGTAAAGGAAGAATAAGACATCTACTTACAGAAATTGACAAACATTTTCAGAAATATTCATCCAGAGATTCATATTCAGTAAGACTTGGCCATGAAGAATGGTTCAGACATACAATTACAGGAATATTAGTTGATATTAATATAAATGTAATGTATGAATGGTAAAGGCATCCAAGTAAAATTTTTGCATAGAAAAAAATTCGTCCTGGTGTCCATGTATAGGTAAAATGCAGATATACATAGCTGGGAAATAGCTCAGACATTCATTATCGGGAATAATAGACAGAAAGTAATTGCTGGGGAGTAGCTCAGACATTCACATCGGAAATAATAAACAGAAAGTAATTGCTGGAAAATAGCTCTGACATTCATTGAAGGGAATAATAGACAGATAGTCATTGCTGGGAAATAGCTCAGACATTCATTATCAGGAATAATAGACAGATAGTCATTGCTGGAAAATAGCTCAGACATTCATTGAAGGGAATAATAGACAGATAGTCATTGCTGGGAAATAGCTCATTCGTTTATTATTGGGAAGAATAGATCAGCATTGTAGGGAAATAGCTGAGATATTCATTATCAGGAATAATAGACAGACATACATGTACAGGAAGACTGGTCCAGATGTTCATGGATAGAAAGAATTGTGTTTGGGACATATATGTTTGGAAAGAATGGTCCTGAAAGGGAAAATATATCGTTAGGGCATCCATATACAGGAAGAATGGATAAGAAAGAATGGGTCAGAAATCCTTGAACAGAAAAAATGGATCAGAAATCCTTGTACATGAAGAATGGATCACAAATCCATATACAGGAAGAATGAATCACTTATCCTTGAACAGAAAAAAATTGATCAGAAAGAATGGATTACAAATCCATATACAGGAAGAATGGGTCATAAATCCTTGCATTTGTTTAGAAATTAATTTTCAAGACAGCCAGATACGGACATCAACGTACAGGAAGAATGCTTAAGACATCTTAAACATATTCATTAGAAAATGGATATTAATCAAAAACATTTTAGGGTCCAAACAAAGGTCAATATCATTCATTATGTGTATTCTTCAACATATGATGCTTTGTTTTTGTCAGTCCGTTATTAACTAGTAGAGCATATTTTATATTTGATATTTTTAAAAACTTTTTTGTTTAACTTCCTCCTCAAGTGGACATGCAATATTTAATAAAATTGGACACGGGATGATAAAGTCTCTCAGAGAAAGATTAATAAATGTCCTTGTAAACAAAACCAAATTGTTCCTGAGAGGAATGTTTCTGTACTTATTACACAGTTGGTAACGTCCCCAGCCTACGACATTTGCAATTGCGTTACGAAAAAAAAGACGGAAAAAAATCAAAGGAAATGAACTAAAAAAAGAAAATTCAATTTTTTAAAATTTTTTAAATTCATTTATTTATTTATTTATCTATTTATTTATCTATTTATTTATTTATTTATTTTTTTTTTTTTTATTTTTTTTTTTTTTGGATATGGAATTTATTTCACGAGAGTGGGACAAGGTTTTTCTTTAAATTTTCACGAGTGCGAAGCACGAGTTAAAATATTTTAGAAAACCTGTCTCATGCCACAAAACTTTGAATATCCTCTGTTTATTTTGTCCCTGCAGGCTCTCTTAGCATGCAACCAAATTTGAAAAGAAACTTAAAAAATTTACAACGCAGTTTATTTTAAATTTTAAAATTGTGCATTTATAAATATTTTTAAGTGGTGACAGGTATACATATTTCCACATTTATTAATTAATTTTAACCCTCCTGATCTGTGACCTCCTATGTTATATAAATCACGTGGCCAGTGAAGTGTGACGGCGATCTCTTTATAACCGCTAGTTTACGTACGAGCTCTCACCTTGTTTCGTAATTTGTCATTCTAATAGAGTCCATATTACGTATCCGGTTCTTGATGAATGAATTGTATAGAGTTTTCTACACAATAACACAGATATTGTGTTATTTCGTGACAGCTATAAGATTTGATTGATGATTATGACTTTTGATAGGGAAAGTGAAACCACGATGACAAACAAAGAGTTAAAACAGGATTTACTGTAATGTAAACGGGACATTCCCCAATTTCTCGGTTGTAAAAGTGGTCTTTATACCAATATATAGGATTAAGTATCTGATTTACACACGTTGATTTCACTATTGTTCGTCTTTTTATATTTCTTCGTCAATATGAGACCTTATAACATATTCCTGCGCGAAATACAAGTGACGACGGGTTCCTACAGACTAATAATTCTATTTACTTTGTATGTTTCTGTTCAGTTTGTTTTCTCGGCCTCGGACAAAAACGTATATTCTTCCAGACTATCGGATCCAACAAAGAAGTCACAAATTCTTCCCTCTGGATGGGATCAATTTTGTACCCCAAGGAGGAAGCGCCCTCATCAGTTTGATATTGAGTGTTTCGTGAGTGCGCAACATTCTGGAAAATGGAAGTTTGAAGAACTGAAGAATCATCTTGCAAAACAAAATGTTAAATTCACTTTTAGTGTAAAATGTCAGGATTCTGCCACAATATCCCTATATTGGCCAATGAAAGCTGTAAACCTGCGCGGGTTAACAGTGGAGAATTGCCGACTGGAAGACTATTTCTCAGGATATGGAAAAGAAAATAGTGTTCCGGATCAATTGGAATATTATGTTTTTAGAAGTAACGTTGTAGTGGTTGATGTGAAAAAACTGATGTCTTTGGTCAATAATCCCATTGATGAAGATTATGATTGTGGGAACGAAGATACAATTCAACACTACATCAACAGAAATACAACGTATGAGGTTTTGGACGTGGAACAACCGACAACGTTTGTTAAACCGCTCGAAACCATTCAAACATCTGTTTATAAAATATCCGATTCAAAGAAAGATGTAAAATTGAATTTCTCAGCACTAAAATTGTCTACCCAGGAGAAAAACCAAATTAGCGAGGCTTTCAAAGCCCTCAATAGGAAACTCTCATCTGCCGAACACAAATGTATATTTAGAAACTTAAAATACATAGAAGGCAGAAGTACTGCACCAATAGCATCTACCAAAAACTCGTATTTCCCGGAACTTTCTGTTTACAATGTTTCACATTCAGATCTACAATCGATTCCTGATTCTTTCACCAAGTGGTACTACTACCTTAGAAATCTACAAGTAATAGATGCTTCTTACAACAAAATAAAAAAGTTCAGATTTGATAGTCTTGCTGATGTTTGGGATGTGCCTTTGCTAAAAGTGAATCTATCCTATAATAATATTACCGAAATAAAAGCTAAACAAGTAGAGGAGCTAGTGCAAACTAAAAAGCTCTACGTAGACTTTAGTAATAACCCCATCAACTGCTCCTGTACCGATACTACAAAACAGTTAATAGCGTTGATTAAAGACGACAAAAAATGGTCTCATCCGACATACCAAAGATACAAATATGTCCGACATATGCGGTGTTACTACCCAGAAGGATTACGTGGAAAAGCACTGTTAGATATAGTAAATAAAGACTTGGATTGTGAATATATAATCGTGGAAAAGATGATGGTGGAGAGCATTGCATGTTTGGGTGCTATTGTTCTCATTCTAATTGTCCTTCTGATACTTATTGTTGTGTTGATTTGTTGTAGACGATCACGTCATAGAACTGTTTGGAACATAGAATCGGGAGAAAAGGGTGCGTCAAAGTTTGACGAACCTACTGAAGTTTATAAAATCGTCATTCCAGACGTCTTAAAAAATGCTAATGTAAAGTGTCCACCTACTCCGTAAAACAGAAGAGAAACGACAACAGCTTTCTAAAATGCCTCCCAAGTTTTTTTGTTTTTTGAAAAACTTTTAAAACATCGAATCTTGCAGTTTGAGGTAGCTACAAGCTGCGTTGAACAAATCAAATTTATGTTGTATTGTGTATGGTTTATTTAGCAAATTTACTTTTTGTAAATTACAGCTAACTGTAAAATCGTGTGTTTTCTGTAATAGATTTTGCCTATTTATTCAGATCATGAAATCCACGTAGAATGAAGACTTACCATTATACCATTATCTAATAATCGTTATGTTGTTTGCTTATGTTGATTATGAATGTGTACATCAACTTCCCATTTTTACTGTGATAGATATATTTTTATTTATTTTTTCAATTGAATTGCAATAAAATAAAAAAAAAAAAATAGCATTAATTTGTGTTTTAAGATAGATAAAAAGGTGTGTTTTTTCCATGTCAATTATACTCATGAGGTTTTCTTATTTTAACATTTTTTGAATCAAATTCTGTTACTATAAAAAAAATTAAACTTAATATTTTGTTTAAAACGAAATGCGTGTTACCGTCATAGTTTTGGAACTAATTATAGTAATCTATTAATAAAGATAAAAAGGTTAATTAAGACAATGAAGTATTGATTAGTAAGTATTTATTGTTTAATTAATATGTCACTTTGTGGTAGCCTTCTGATAAGGTCTGTGCAAATATATTTCTTTGTTTAACATAATAATTAAAAATTTGGGGGAATTTCCCACATTTTCTCATATCGTCGAGCAGGGTCAAAAGGGTGACAAAATAGAAATGTCAAATCATACGGAGTAATGAGTTTAATTAGTTTAATTAATTATCGGAAAGCCTTTTGCCTGCTAGGATTTTTTTATGAAAGCATTTTTTAAATAAAAAAACAAAACTTTTTTAGATTAAACATTAGGTATATAAACAACCGTGGGGGTTAATAAGTGTCCATAATTACAAAATCTATAAATTAACTATGTACATGCATATATTCTAGTTTTTTTGTTTTGTTTTGTTTTGTTTTGTTTTTTTGTTTTTTTTGTTTTTGTTTTTTTTGATACCCAAAGTACATACTGGAAAATTATTCATTTACAGAATATTAAGGAAAAAAAAGTTTGTTCAAGTGGACACGATGCAGTGCCATAAAGAACTTAAATAAATTCATTTCTTAGATGACATGTTAATATGTGTAACATATCACAAACTGAACATTTAATTAACACGTGCCTCCAAGGATTGCTAGTACTGCCAAAACAATACTTAAAGTCATTACACTAATACATACTTTACAGATAATTTGGTCTCTTATATGGGTTTGTTGGCAAATATGTACGTAGACCAAATTCACACTATCTTGAGAAGCATATTTTTTTAATTTTTATAATTGAAAAATTAATTTTAATTGTATCAAATATGAACGAAAATTTGAAAACAATTCATTTCTATTTCATCCAAATTCACTAAGTTTGGAATAAACAATTGAAATTAATTTTTAAATGTTTCGTAGCTTAATGCTATTTTGCTAGTTCTTCATAAAATTTTCATTTTGATTACAATCATTTTCTTAATAACACTTTTCAAAATTTGTTTGAATCTGTGAATTCCAGACGGTCCTTAAGGATTATACATTCCTTGACACAACTATCGTTTTGTTATCCTAGATAACTTACAGCGTTAACACAGACCCAGCCTCGCCTTCATGTCATACCTCTGATTTACAGAACTAGGGGAAGTTATTTGTGCCTGTTGGCTCATAACTTTTTTTTACTTTCACTCAAGGTCGCTTTTTTTTACCACCTTATGATTACGGATTTAAACAAACAACAACGACTCATAACAAACATGGATTAATTCCTGATTTATTCATCATTTTATGGAATGTTGAAAGCAAAAAATTCAATACTGCTTTTGTAAATGTTGATTTTTTGTCTAAGGAAATTACTAATCTATTTTTCATTCATCTCAGTGTTCCTTGCCGCTGGATCTATATTCTCTGAGTTTTCTGGAAAAAATACCACGTTTTCAACAGACTTGCGTAATTCTGAATTCGAGGAGCTTCCGGTAGGATGGGAAAATTTTTGTTTCGTCACAAACACCAATCACTCTTTGAAGATGTTCGATTGTCACATAAGAAGTAATACCTCTGGTGACTGGAGTTTTAATGTTTTAAGGATTCATATATTTAACAAATCTTTTAAATATGGTTTTGATCTGAATTGTGAAAACGGCGCAAATATTTCCTTGCCGACACCAATGAAGGCCAAGAACCTATTGTTCCTCCGTGTTAGAAATTGCATTTGCACAGACTTTTATTCTGAAATACTTAATCCATTCCTGTATACATTTTCCGATGAAATGCAGGTTCTCCATATAGAAAACGTGGAATTTATAATAGATTTGCAAAAATTTCTTACATTTCTTGAGAGAAGAGTTATTTGGCCAAAACATATATTCTGTTTTAAGGAAGACACTATAAGACGCCTTGTTCTGAAGAATGTTTCCTATATATTTGACTATAGAGAGAGTGATACTCTTAACAGCAGCTACGTCCGCTTTATTTTAAATGAAGTCATTCCAAAAGCAATTTATGACATCAACAAGCTTGAATTAAGGTGCAACTACCAAAAATTACGTGAAATCGACTTGAGCATCAGTTCAACACGGTCCAGTGGTTACATGTTCATGCTGACGGGGTTCCATATTTACCCAGAGCTTCAGACCCTAAACTTGTCTTATTCCGGTATAAAACAAATACCTTTGAAGAATTTTCATCAATGGAGATTCTACTTTCAGAATTTGTCCTTTCTGGACCTATCATACAACAACATAGAGGAAATAGATTATCTGCTTCTGGACCACGACTGGAATGTTAAGGAGGAGCGTACTCTTTATGTTAATATCAGCCACAACAACATCACACAAATACGTGCAGAGATTGTAGAAAAGCTCGTTAATTTTCCTCACTTGTTCCTTAATTTCAGTTACAATCCTATCAACTGTTCCTGTACAGAAGTCATGGAAACCTTACTACGACTGGTGAATAACAAAGCCAAATGGTCGCAAACAAAATATCGTCCTTATCTCTTCCTTCTAGATATGGAGTGCGAATATCCAAAACATTTTAAGGGCAGACATCTGAAGGAGCTAAGTTCAGAAAACCTACATTGTCAATTTGATCGCATTGACATCCTTATCCTCGAACCAGTGATTTTTCTATCGGTTTTTGTTTTGATTCTCATTATGGCCATTATTTTCTTGACAAAATACAAGGAAGAAGTAGAAATTCTTTTCATACGATTTAATGTCTTTCCGTCTTGTGTAGGATTGACGCGTGCTGAAGAGAAAGTTTACGATGCGTTCGTGGCCTACAGCAGTAAGGACACTGACTGGGTCAGAAGTGTGTTCGAAAGGACAAACAGTAATGTACTCCAACAGTTTAATTTCTGTATGCATCACAATGACTTTGTTCCAGGAAGAACTATTCATCAAAATATAATTAACAGCATCCAATTAAGTAGACATACCATTATAATTCTGTCCAATCACTTCCTGCAGAGTGCCTATTGTATGTACGAGTTTCAGGAAGCTTACAAACAAAGTCTGGAGGAGAGCACCTGTCTACTTATTCTTGTTCTGATGGAGGAAATTCCGAAAGGAAGTCTGACAAGAGAACTAAAAACGTGCTTAAGAACACTAAACTACATAAAGAAAACCGACTCTCGATTTTATAGTAAGCTACAGAGTGCCCTGGCTAGTAACCTACAGTAGTTGTCGGGGTATTTCTTTTCTAATTTAAGGTATGGAAGAAAAACAGGGAAGCTCAAAAATCTCCTTGTGAAATTGTTACGCAGTTAAAAATACCTGAAGAAGATTCAAAACTTATTAATTTTTAAATATTTATGATTTACAAAAATAAATCTTCGTCCATTCTCTGAATGAAATATTAACAAACAGAAAAACGAAAATTGCTGAAACTTTCCAAACTTATCATCTTTGAAGATCAGGTCCGCAGCATTTTGTGAATGGACATTAACCAAAATAACTCCTTCTATTAACGGTATTTTTGCAATCATACAGTCACAAAAAAACGTGCTTGCCTGTTATTGAAAAAAATTGTAGTATAATATAAACCTAAAGACTTTAAGCATTAATGTATAATATGAAGGAAAATTAATTCAGCAAGAGAAAAGTGTTTTTTAATTTTTTTCCATCAATATTCTCTGATCGTGAATACCTATATATATATATATATATATATATATATATATATATATATATGTATATATATATATATATATATATATATATATATATATATATATATATATATATATATATATATATATATATATATATATATAAAATCAATTTTCAATTTTTTAAGGATATCTGATCCTCATCCAGGAAGGATAACTCTTAAAATTATTATTTAATTAAAACAGTCTCAACATAAGCTTTAAATTAAAAACTTTTCGTGCAATAATTTTCAATTTATGCATCTTAAATGATACAAGGTTCTTCGAAGTCCAAGAAACGGTCTTGTAAAAAGTTGACATTTGTACCCTATAAAAGAATTTACAAAAAAAAAAATACAGTTTTAGAGAAATAGGAATTTCTAGAATCTAGCCTTAGATACCAATGGTTATTAGCATGATATGAAATTAGAAGTGATCTGTGATGTCTTGCAATGATAGAACACGTTTTATACTCTATGTATTATATAATAAAATAATTGAAGGAAATGGGAGACCTATACAAGTATAAAAAAAAAAACATGCCTATTTCTTTGAATACCTAGATACTTATATTTTTTTTAACCTATAACATTACTTTAAACCTAAAATATATTTGTTGATCAATTTTCAATTAGAATATACATAGTTGAATAGTTGATGTTTTTATTCACTTTTCCTGAATATTTATTGGATATTTGATAATTTTCCGATTACTAGTATAATATGATTAACTATAATGATCAACTTTGAAGAAATACTGTGGGTATATTATACATTACTTTGTGAATTCAGATATGTTTTTGTGAGCATTTTCATTTACTTAATTGCTGATTTTATGAATCGGGCTACCTTGTGTATTTTATGTTAAGCCTACAAAACAGTTTTTAAGTGCATATAATTTCACTTCTGAAGCAAAAGTAGCCCTTATTCTCCATTTGGGAAAAAGGATGATTCATTAAGGTTAAGTGGCACAGAACTTGTGTTGTTTTTTCTTCAATTAAAATGTTTGGCCGACGGTGTGCATAATAGTGTGTAAATGTCCTGCGCTACCACACATGTCTGTGCATAAACATCTCAACAAGGGATGATGGGCCAACTTCCTATGTAACCTACAATCAATCCATGAACCCAACCTGCTTTTTTTAAGGAATTACAAGAGATTATTTTCATATTTCCATATCCAATAATTATTAGTAATGACACTGAAATGTCATATATCAATAAAATGAAGGGCACCACTTTCTTCCAGATACTGTTCACACATTCATGTATATAATTCTAGCAAATAAAACACCCGAATATGCATTCCGTCTATTTCATATCCCCTTTTTTTGACGAAATGATTTCTTTTGAATCCTCATAGCATAATTTAAGATCCTCTTGTTTCAATTAGCAATTGTTACCGGTACTTCCATTCAAATGTCGACTCGATATATATCCCAGTGAACTCGAAACAAAGGACACCACAGATTCTACCACATTTGTTTCATATTTGGATGTTTTACTGATTTTAGACTATAAGGGCCAACTAATAACTAAATTGTATGAGAGACGAGATGTATTCAGCTTTTCCATTGTTAACGTCCCTTTTTTATGTAGCAATATTCCAGTGTCACCTGCATATGGTGTTTATGTCTCCCAACTGATTCGATACACAAGAATATGCTCTGAATACGATCTCTTTTTTTTCAACCGAAGCAGGCTACTGACAAGCAAGTTGATGTTACAGGAATTTCAACAATCTCAGTTTAAGTCAGCATTTCGTAAAGTCTATGGTCGTTATAATGACCTTGTTTGCAAATATAACCTTTCATTAGGTCGTATTTTGACTGAAATATTTCATACAAATTGTCATTTTTTATACTGAATTTGAGTCTACCTGATCAATACACTGGGTGGGTCTGCGGCGAGTATGACCGGTCAACAGGAGATAATTACTCCTCTTTGGCACCTGATCTACCTCTGGAATTTCCAGGGATCCGTTTTTATGCCCTCATCACAGATTTGTAGGTTTTTTGAGATCGATCACTGTTCGTTATCTTCATCTTTTTCTTTTATTGATTATTTGCATAACTTTTTCCCACTCGAGTACACACCAATGATTTCTGCCCCCCCCCCTCCTCCTTCCCAATAACTTTGCCGATATATAGCATACTATAGAAAAAAGGTACATTATGTATGTGCCCCTCAATAATTACGTATTTTTATTTTATTTTTTTTTTTTATAATTCATTTATTTATTTATCTATTTATTTATTTGTTTATTTATTTTGCTTGGTAGTGCCCTCAACTGAAATTATTTGTTATGCCCCTACAAAATGAAATTGCTTCCTATACGGGCCTTTTCTTTGTCTTTAAACATTTTTCCTGGGGGTATATACCACGTACCCTTTGTCGCAAATAAAATAGATAAACTCGGTACTTACAGCACCATAAAATGAATTTTGTCAATATCCAAAATAATTTTTTTTTCTTTAGTGCATAGAGTTTCCTTAAGCATGGACAGATATTTGAAACTTGATGAAAATGTGTATTATTTGAAATTACAAGTGAATACTTTCGTTAATTTATGTTACTGCTTCCTCGCCAAAACAATGCGTATAAACAGAGCTAGAGGAAGTGATCAGTATTTAACATTCCTACGATACATCCGACAATATGTCAATTATCTTTTCTACTGACATGAAATTAATAAGATAAAGGAAGTTTTGACTCACATGAAGTACATTATGACAAGTCTATTCTAAAGATTCTAGTAATCAGAAATTTTAGAGCTTGAATAGAAATACTTTTTAGACATATCTATATTGAAGGACAATGGAGTATATATATAGAGGATATTCAATGTTTTGTAGATGAATATGGAATTTATTTCACGACGAAGTGGGACAGGATTTTTTGATATTTTCTCAAGTGCGAAGCACGAGTGAAAATATAAAAAAAAATCCTGCCTCACGAGTGAAATAAATTCCATATTCATCTACAAAACATTAAATTTTTCATTTATTACATTTTCTTAGATTTTCCCTATGTCTAGATGTCTTTTCGTAACACAGTGTCATTGGTTGTGACATCATTGTTGAGCGCTTGAGACGTCATAGCTAAGCGACTGTGAGATTGAAAAACGTAGTAATTTACATGGATTTTTTAACGACATATATGGAAAAAACTTTGGCGGTTTAACTATTAGTCTCTGTCAGAATGGCTCATTAACTCTATCTTATAACAGGCCGGGGATTTTAAAAAAAAAAAAAAAAAAAAAACACTGAAGGGAAGGAAAATCGTAAGTTTTGCCGCACTTCTGATATTCTCACACTGTGAGAATACCATTCTGATATCCTTTCACACTGTGTCAGAATATCACTTTTATTCAGTAAATAAATTACAGTATTTCACTGTTGAAAATGTAATAAAAAATTCAACTTTTAAGTGCTGTAAACTTTTTGCCAAAAATTTATGGAATCTCTTTCTTCTACCTTACTTTCTCACTTAATATATTCACTGAAGATTACAACTGTCTATTAATGATTCTGAGAATCTACATCAGCAATTCACCGTTTTATCAGTTTTTTTTCTGGCGACCAATAAAGTTCTTTGTACGGTAGGTTGCAACACACTATTTATCAATCGAGTTCTGAGTACTTTCTAATGATAATCCAGTTCATTTATTAACGCAAATTTCTTCAGTGAAAAATCTATTTTGTTCTAATTAATAATGAATTATACTCTATTAATGAATATTAAGATTACTTTAAGATATGAGGAAAAAGTTTATGCAAAACTTAAATAGTTTAAATAACGATTTAAAATAAATCATATCTATAAGAGATGCAATATGGGTTATCTACTACTTTTAGTAAATTACATCATCCAATTGTAATTGTAAACGAAAGAAAATTTGCCAAAATTACTTTAAAAACAATCTACTGAACAAACTCGTTATAATTTCAATTAGTTTCATTGAATGTAAATCATATACGGTACCAATTTTGATGCACCAGATGCGCATTTAGACAATTTATGTCTCTTCAGTGATGCTCAAGCCGAAACGTTGGAAATCCAAAATATTTAAATAAAAAAGACTTTGAAGAGCTGAAAAAGGTGCCAAAGACTGGAGCCAAATACGTCGAAGGATCAAAGCTATGCATGAGGGAGATAATCCTTAATTTTGAAATAAATTTCTAAATTTTACCACAGCAATTAAATATAAATCGGCTTGGCCAAGATCAGGTGCCCATGTTGGTTGCGGATTAACAAAAAAATGAAGTCAAAAGAAATGTTTTATAAGTATGTTCTATGTAACACTACATCCTTTTGGCACATTTTCGAAATGTCTGTCCATTTCTGTCAAGCTGTTAAAAAGATTTCACTCTTACTATAACAGAGACCCAAGTGGTAATTAAATCAAGGCTATTTGGGGGGGGGGGGGGGAGGGAGGGGGTGTTACGGACTATATTGCTTTATATTTATTTATTTATTTATTTATTTATTTATTTTTTTTTTTTTTTTTTTTTTTTTTTTTTTATTTTATTTTAATTATTTTAATGTTATTCATTGCTCTTTACAATGCAGCAACAGATATTTAGATTAGATGTAACTGTAAAGAGTTACTTCTATATAACATCATTCGGGTGGAAATGGGCACCTGATCTTGGCCAAGCCGATATCCGTATTTTCAAGCTAGTACCGAAGTACTAAGCTACTGGGCTGTAGAGACCCTCGGGGACTAACAGTCCACCAGCAGAGGCCTCGACCCAGGGGTCATAATGTGAATGTTGTAACATTCTGGGTTTTTAAATCCTCTCTCTCTCTCTCTCTCTCTCTCTCTCTCTCTCTCTCTGAAGTCCATGCAATTTAAATGGCAAAAATACTTTTCAAAATAATCTCTGAAATCAATAATTTTAATATATTCGTATTAGAACTTACTTATTGATCCACATACCATTATTCTTATTGAGTTGGTCACTGGACATTACATAACGGATAAAGCCGATTTTCTGCTTCGCGGCTTAGAGCCAACAGAATAGGGTTAATCGTTAAACACAATAAAATAAAAAAGGAGGTGCTTTTTGGTTGCAATGACCTATAAATGAAGCCTGGGATCTAACGCATGTAGGTATATTTCTGATTTTGTAAATGATAATTATTGTAATTGGGCCCTCATTATTGGTTTTATCTTATGTCCCTCAATAATTTTTAATGTAATCTTAAAACGATTGCATGTTAATAATCATGAAATTAGTGAAGGACACTTAAATTCAGTGAATGTTCTAACATGTTCTTTGTCTTGTGATATACTCAGAAGATTCCGTTGAGGGATTATTTCATCAAATGCCCGTTGATTGCCAGATTATTTTAGCTGCAGATTCAATGTTTAATTTCTAAATATCTCGTATATGGCATAACCATCAGTCTTGTGGCCTGCAATTTTCCTTAGGAACAAAGTGGTTCTGTTGTTTTATTCATAAAGCATTCAATTGTAGAAAATGTTTATCCATCAAGTTTCTAACAAAACCCCTTCGTGATTAGTTCTTAACATTTGAATTGATCAATTTGATTGAGAGCAATGACAACAATCCATTATTAAAATTCTGCTGTTTTAAAAATTCAATAAAAGTTCATTGCCATATTTTTAAATGATATTAAAGCCACGTCAAATGCTATTAAAATGTTTCACTATTCAATCATGAAATACTACTGGCTTAACAATGCTAATTTCCAATGGGCATACTTCTTACAGATAAAATGTATGCATAAAAATATGTACGAGACATTTACCTAGGATCTATACAAACTGCATGTAAAAGGTGAAGAGAATAAACATTGATCAGTCTTTAAAAAAAAAACCTAAAATCAATACAATCTGTAATGAGGGCATAAAGCACCGACCCCCGGAAAAAGTGGGTTCATGTGCTTAGGGGGAGTAAGCATCCCCTGTCGACCGGTTACACTCGCCATCAGCCCCATGTATTGATCAGGTAGACGGGGTAATCTGTAGTCAAATTCAGTATAAAAATAAATAATTAACAATTTGTATGAATTATTTCAATCAAAATACGACCTAATGATAGGTTGTATTTGCTAACATGGTCATTATAATACTTTATATTAATATAAATATAATATATTTAATATAAATATTGATACTTAATACTAATATTATTAATAGAATTCACGAAATGCTGACTTTAAACGAGGTTGTTGAAATCCCTCTAACATCAACTTGTTTGTCAGTAGCCCGCCTCGTATGGAGCATGCTCTTGTGTATCGAATCAGTTGGGAGACATTAACACCATATGCAGGTGATGGTGGAATATGGAAAGTTGACGATGGAAAAGTTGAAGTCATCTTATTTCGAGTTCACTGGGAACTATCGAGTCGACATCTGAATGAAAGTAAAAACCGCTAATTGATACAAGAAGCACAAGGGCCTGACCGGTCACCTCAGTATAATACAACACTGTAAAGGATCCATAGAAGTATAAATTAAAACAAAATAAACTGACAGATGAAGCTATGTTGCCCAATAGCAAGAGAAATAAGATAATCAGGGATCAACAAAATAATAAAAATACAGTATTCCATAACAACTTAAAGTAGATATTTTTACTTGTCTGTACTTGTCCTCATTTCCACCATCACTGTGCAGACTTAACAGAACAAAAGTGCTTGATCACTTTTAGTAAACCCTTCTCATTCCCTCTCACATTGGTCTTTCTTGGTCTTTGAATAAAATTTAATGTACAAAGATAAGGTATTTTTATATCGATTTTATTTATCTATTATTTACACGTCTACCTGGCCAATAAAAACTATGAAACTGCTTTTTGTATTATATATTATTAAAAAAAATTGTATGCTCATTTAATTGACCTTTCGATTACATTATTTAGTGTGATTAATTATAGGTAAATAGCTAAGAGGAAAAACTCCTCTCAGTAGAATACAAATTAATAGAGCCCTGCCCAGCACCAAAACACTTTACCTAGTGGTCCAGTATTTTACAATTCTGGTAAAATTACACTTGTTTATTACATCTTTGTACTCTGTTTCATGAAGTTGACTGACGTCTTTCATACAAATTCATACATATTGTTATTATACAAATTCATTCATACAAATTGTTAGGCCATTATTTCAATTTCATACTGAATTGTCCATGAATTTTTCCGATCACCCAATCGTGACATAGAGCACAACGTGAGTGTGAGCGGTCGACTGGGGATTCTTACTCCTCCATGGCACCTGATACCTCCTCTGATGTATTTAGCGGTCGTGTTTGCTCAATTCACAATTGATATTGTTTCAATGGATATTTGAGTTTGATTACTGTGTATTATCTTCACATTTCATTATAACTGCAAAACCTTTTTTTATATTCTTGTATCATCATCATTGCAATGACAGGAAATGTTATTATCAGCCGCAGAAGAGGCCGATCTATTTGTAGTTGTGTTTGACCATATGAGCATATTGTGAATTGAGGCGTTATTTTTTAATTTAAACAACATTTTATTCACAGATGTAAGAGTGAATAGGATTGGGCAGCAGGCTCAGCCTATTTTTGCCCTCTCCCTACATCAAGGTCAAGGCAAATACATAGTAAATTAATTATTAAAGCAGAAGTAAGAATGTACAAAAGAAGAAAGCAAAAACAAAAATGAACAAAGTTACAGAAGGCAAAAGAAGCAAAATTACAAAAGGATAGAAAAAAGAAAAATAATAAAAAATAAGCAAGAGTACAAAGTAGTACCGGTTTGGAAATATTGAGAGTATTACAATATACCACATATGTATATGACAGTGATTATATAAATCGCTTTGTTGCTGCTATAAATATATGTACAGCTTCAAATATTTGTATATTAATATCAAGTCCATGATTAGAACTACCATTTATCAATAAATCACATTCAGATATATGGTCACAATTTATAATATTATGTATTGATTGAAAAAGTACATTTCTTGGAATTGTATATCTTGGACATACAAAAAAGTAATGATAGGCATCTTCAATACTGCCAGCACAATGTTCACACATTGGAGTTTCTGCTAAACATTGATTATATAAATCTGCCATCAAATTACTAGCATTATTCCTTATTTTTTCACTGCCTCGATGAAATAATTCTTTGTTGATAACAAACATAAAAGTAATGAATAAAAATTTTTAAAATTTGCTTTATACTTTGTCTTAATGGTTGTTATTAGGTTTCAGTTTGTTTTTCATTTCTTATCAGATATTCACTAATTTATGATTTTTTAAAACGTTGTTGCATGATGGGCGTGCATAAGATATAGAAATAAAACGTATTGAGTTTCCGGATATGAATACAGTGCCTAAAATAATTAACAATTTGAAAAAGTTTTTTCAGAAGTGAATTGTGTTTTGAATACATTAATAACAGTTGCAAATGACATAACGATTTTTTTCTGCACTTCATATATATTTTGATATAGAACATCGGTTGTATCACATGACAGAGATCCAATGATATCAACACGTGAAGTTTGTACGTCCTTTTTTGTAGCATTCAGACATTCATAATAAGTCATTTTAGATATGTGCTGCATTTGTATTCGTGTCAATTTTGTGATGATACTATCCTATTTTTACATCCTTGAATTTATTTTGTTTGATCACACTGAAAATTAGAGTATAAAAAATTGTACCATACATGGTAGTTGATTTTTTTTATTTTGAATTTTTACTTTAGATTCGATTTTTGCAAAAATTCTTTAAAATGCTAAAATGATATATTTTTGCGGCCGGTTTGATGCTTTGCATCAATTTAACTTGTTAAAGTTGAATCTGAAATATTGCCTCATTGCTCACTACGGAAGCCCATTTAGGATCTGTCGAAAATTATCGAAAGTTCCTTAAGGTCTTCTTTGTAGTCAGATCTGTATATTCTAGACATTTGCTATAAGATGTACTAATTTTCTGTAACAGTCTACAATTTTACAACGATTAAGGGAGTCAGTGTCATACATTCTTTTCTCTTCCCTCAAATTTTATGACAATACAAAGTTGCAAGATTTATGATTTTTTGGTTGCAGGATGTCAAGGCGTTCATACATAGCAATCGCCGTAGTAATAGGTGTGGGAGTGGGCGTGATGTCCGCCTACTACTATGGAGGAAGCAGAGACACCATACAAAAGGTCTATATCATGCCAAAAGTGGACAAAAATCCAGGAACTCCGGTCCATTCTGTAAACAACTACATTAAGAAACCAGGTGTGAAAGGTTCAGCACCCAAACAACCAGGGGTATTTAAGCCTAAATCAGATACCAACTGTATTGTGACGATTCCAGAAAAATACACATCGAATGGAGAAGAACCTTTTAAAATACCAAACGAAAGTGAACTCTTATCCCTTCCTGATAACATCGTCAGGTGTTTATACCACCGCTATGTGACCACTTTGCAGTATTTCTGTGGTTATAAACAACGTTTTGGTCAAATTCCCAGAAACGGGTGGTACATTTGCTCGGACCCAGCCTTTGCTCCAAAAAATAATTGTGTTGTTTTTTCCTCCAACAAGAAGTTTACGGACAATTTTTTCTTGTCCGATATAAAAGCAAGGTATCGTTGTCGAACGTTTACCACCCCGCTTTCCCAAACCAATTCTCTCCAAGGCTGGATTACGAAGACAAATACATCGAATGATATAATTGATGTACTTACCCTTTCAGTAAGTACTTATCCCGAGTTGGAGATAATTGATAAAATGGTGAAGGAGCGGTCCATTGGAAGAGTGAAACAGCTACTGTTGGAACTCCATTTCGATCCTGCAGTGATGAAAAAGTCAGATTATGTGACACTTCTAAAACGTTTAAAAATGCTCTTTGGAGCAGGTCTGCGTATAATATGGTTCGACAGACTCTTTCAGTGCGCATCAACCAACAAATATAATAGATGTTACGCAGTCTATTTTGTTCAAAAATCGTTAGCAGATACAACAAAAAAGTTCAAAGAAATGAGTTTACCCTCAGAGGACAATATTCGCCGAATGAATGGGTCGTACATTTCAGATTTATACTACAAATACTTAATGACAACTCAGTTCTTCTGTAAACAGGTCGTACGGATTGGGAGGGTGGTTGACGGAGGCTGGAACGTTTGTCATGACATGATCCTAAAAACTGACGTCAACCGATGTATCGTCTATTCGTTTGGTATAAACCACGATTTCTCCTTCGACGATGACATGGTCCGAACATACAACTGCAATGTATACTCATTTGACCCGACGATGAAAAGGGAAAATCATAAACATTCAAGAAAAGTTTGGTTTTATAACAGAGGTATAGGGGGTGAATATCGTAAGTATGGTACTGGTGATATTGCGCCGCTGAACAAAATAAGAAAAGATCTTAATCACGAGAAGGTCCCCATAACTGTCCTTAAAGCAGACACAGAGGGTGCCGAATGGCCATCGACACCACAAATGTTACGAACTAACCAACTGTCGGACGTATCACAGTTTTACCTGGAACTTCATTCATATGGAATGGTGGCAGCTCATTTGATACTTCTTAAACAATTACATGAAGCTGGCTTTCGTTTATTCTGGTTTCACACAAACCCATCATGTGTAATAAGATACAAGAAAAGGCAACGCACGGGGTGTATGGAAGTTTATTTTATTAACACACGATATCCATTTACGATTTAGATATTGTTTTTATTTTACTGTAGTATACGCAACATGAGTAAAGTGAGAGACTCTGAGGGCTACTTTTAAATTTACTTTCAATTGAGATTTTGCCTCGGGAAATAGACTGGTTTCGGGATTTACGTTGTTTTGTATATATCCAACTTAAAACCAAAGCATTTAACTCTCAAAAGTAAAGATGTGCAAAACAATTGTTTTAGTGACAATGAAATATCATAGGCGCTCTCTAAGTGAACTGATAAATAAAAGTGGAAATTATAACTATGCTGTGTAAATTGCTGATAAGTCTTGATTTGTCAAACAACTCTTCAGTGTACTATCGATTGACTCACCATTAATGTAGCCATTTAAAGCAGACTTGGCGAAGTTAAATATTTGATTACCGTTACCTGTATCGAGTTCAACATTTTCAGTACACTCTAATTGAAAAATATATACATGTATACCATCAATAAACAGGTCTTCAGTATACACACGATGTCCGCTATCGATGGATTGTTTGACGACTTATTACTTATTTTAAGGAGTATCGTAATTCTGGATGTGTTCATTGTCCAGAAATCTAAGCAATTTTTGCGAAATATTCTTATATATTCTTTATTAGATAAATGAACAAGAAGTAAAGGTCAATTAAATTTGCTTGTGTGTTTTTTTTTCTTTGCTCTTTTATTTCTAACCTCTTAAAAATCATAATTTATGTACAGTACCTGCTGACCGTCAAGTGTACTTACTAGTATATCAAAGCAAAAGAATTTGTGATATGACTTATTATGAAACTCAAAATTAATCAATTCTTTTTAGTAAACTTTGATCTAATGAAATCATGCTTAAATGTTCAATTAAACAATACAAATTGAGAGAAGAGCAAATATGGACCTCCAAAAACATGGGAGGTTAAGATGCCATGAAGGAGTAAGCATCCCCTGTCGACTGGTCACATTCACTGTGGTCCCTTTGTCTTGGTCGGGTAAACGGACTATTCCGAAGACCATTCAGTATGAAAATAATTGTCTTAAAATTTGCATTGAAGAAGTTGTATAATATTCGACCTAACGACAGGTTGTTTTTGCAATTAAAGTTACATGTATTTATCAACCATAGAATTTGCAAAACTTTGACTTTAAATGAAATTGTTGATACCTTTGTATTATTAACTTATTTATCAGTAACCTGCATCGAATCGACAAGGGGACATAAGCATCATATGCAGGTGATAAAGGTGTTAAATTAATAAGAGAAGCTGAAGATACAAAAGTTGAAGTCATCACGTTACTCATAAAGTTCAGGTGTTAGTTTGCCATCAATGTCTTTAATCCAGTAAAACATCCAAATATGAAACGGAGTGTCAGACTCTGTGGTGTCTTTAATCTCGAATTCCGTGGAATATATAGAACCAGTGTATGGTTGAAAATGATATATTTCAATATTGAATTGAACGCCACAGCAAGCGGTTTCTTCTCATGTAGAAGTTTATGAATAAATTCTACTTCATAAGAATACAAAACAGGTCTGCTAATAAAGGGGCTAATTATTAGTATCCATAGGAATTCCAACAGATTGTTGGAAGATCTGGTCTCTAAAGACTACTTCGATATTGACAAAGAGGACAATGTAAATTTTTTATATCAACTTCACAGTACTTGTATGTATATTCTGTATTACATTTTTAAAGAGTCTGTGGATGACCAACCACAAGATATGAAAATTTTCGAGTTCTTCTTTTTTTTTTAATGAAGAAGCAGTTGTATATTTGATGTCAAAAATCCTATTTTTACATTTATCGTGGTTGTTGAAAGTGAAGATGTTATTTATTTCTTGCAAAATTTGGGGGGGGGGGTCAAATTTTCTAAGTTATTTCATGTTAAGGGCTTTTTAACATCCACATTTTTTTTATATACCGCTTCTTGAATATGTTGCACGTACTACTAAAGTTTCTCGTTCACAGCTGCTGCAAAATGTTTGTGAGGTGTAAAGACTTTGATCACGCTATGTATCTTTGTAAGAATTTTTATGAAGTTTTGGAATAGGTATAGGAATGGCATCTCAAAATCAAGTTGATTGTTGGAAATATCGAAAATATTTAAAACTGACTTGCGATTTTCAAGAATCCCTTCCTGACAAACTTAAGGGAACTATTGGCACAGATGGATTACAAAATGTAGAATTAAGTCAAATTCCTCTAAAATGCAATAGTAATAATAAATCTTATTACTCTTATACTAGTATGTTGTTACATGCTTCATACCTGGTTCTGGTTTACTTACTTATTTTCTCTTCTTCGTGCTTGGAGCACACAAATGGTCTTTTTAACGAATACCATTATATCTTTCTGTCAGCGGAAATATGCTGTGCCATGCTCCAAGACCATCCTTGGTCTTTCATTTCTTTTACTCTTATGCTTTTATCACCGCCATATCTCCTTTGGTCGTCCTCTGTTTCTCTTTTCTGGTGGAGTCCAGTTTAGAACTACCCTATATATTTCTGATTTTTTCATTCTTAAGACATGGTCAATCCATGTCCATCGCTTTTCTCTAATCTGGTCAGATATGGTAGCTGTGTATGCTCTTTCGTACAGCTCCTCATTGCTGATTCTGTTTGGCCAGATTATCTTAAGCATTCTACGGATGCATCTTGTTTGGAAGGTATATAGTTTTTGTGTGATTTGTTTGTCACCTTCGAGGACTCGGAACCATAAAGAAAAACAAGAAGAATTGTCTTGAATATTCTATTTTCATTACGGTCCTGATTCCTTACGATTTCCAGATATTCCGCAGGTTTGCAAAGGCGACATGGGCTTATGCTATTTTAGATCCTACATCAATAGTGAAATCTTCATTGGCTGTCCAGATACCAGTATACAAAATTGTCTACTTCCTGTATTCTATGGCTGTTTGCTGTGACTTCTTTGTCTACCTTTGTATTTATCTTCATTAGTTTTGTTTTGTTGACATTTCTATTAAGCCCTATTTTCCTACCATACTGGGCTGGGTCATCAGTTTTACTTTGAATATCCTTAAGTTACTGTACTAGTAAAGGGATGTCATCTACAAAGTCAAGGTCTCCTGATGACTATTGGAATGTCCAGGATATTCCTTTATAGGCCTGACTGGTTGTGATTTTCAGCCAATCTTTGAGAAAGTAAGGAGCAAAAGTGAAAGCACATTTCTGTCGCTCTCCCTTTGTTTTGGGAAACTGCCTGTCTATTCTGTTCTGCAGATCCTTTTTGCTTGGAAGTCATTGTAAAGAATCTGCATGATTTTGTTTGGGATGCTATAATGTGTCTGGAAGTTATACCCATCCATTTCATTTAAGATTTATCTGGTAGAGATGCGGACAATCCGGCTCTCCATACTTCTTTTAGAGCTGAGGATGCATGGCCGTAGGAACTGGGGGGGGGGGGGGGGGGGGCACGGGGAGGGGGGCCGTGCCCCCCAATAATTTTGCCGATATATAGATTACTATAGTAAACATAGATACTATATGCTTGTGCCCCTCAATAAAAGCGTCTGATGACCTTTTTTTTTTTTTTTTTTTTTTTGCTTGTCAGGAAATTTTTGGAATTTTGGTAGTGCCCCCTCAACTGTCAACTGAAAAATGTATGGTTGCCCCCCCCCCCTACACTGAAATTGCTTCCTACGGGCCTGGGATGTCCATTATCTGGAGGTCAGTTTCCTGCCATCCATCATAAGTTCAGTTTTCTGAGCGGCTTCTACCATTCCCTCGTTTCTTTTATCCTCGGTTTTTGTTTCTGTAGCAGATAATTCTTTTTCTTGTTAGGCTTGCTAATCCTAAGGAAGAACCCTGCGCTTGGGGGACAATCGCTTTTCATTCGGGTTTCCTTCCCTTATAATCACAGGTTCCAGGGATTCGCTTTTAGGCCCTCTTACTCAGCTACGGTGGCATTTGTGTGTCACTGAAACGAGGAGGTGTTACATGTAACTTGCTGGCAGAACCTATTTGAGACGTTGGCCGTCAATTCGAAGTTTTGTTAGTGAATCTCCATGACCTATAAGAAACACCCATCGAGACCCTGACCAGCATTTGACCCGATTAGTATAGGTACCGGTGTCTCTGTCGGTCGTGTAATCTATTCTTCTGAACTCAAACTAGAGGAACCCCCGCAAAAGCGTGGAGAATTGAATTTTTTACCACTGGTGAAAGAACAATTTCAATACATGTATATCTTAGTAGTTACTACTGAATGAAAGCCTTATAGCAAGAAGAAATACTTCAAATTATCCTTTGTTCAAAATCCGCAGTTGTATTTTTTTCTTTTATCTTTTTTTTTTTTAGCAATAATAACATTTGTTATAGTATTTTCTTCAGAATGAATAAGAGACAAATTCATTATATCAGAATTTGTAAGATTTAACGATTTTTCACCATTATAAACAGTTTTTGGATTTTCCCTTTATTTTCAAGTCAATATCGTAAAAATAAAATTTTGCACTTGATATCAAACAAACCAATTTGATTTACTGAGTTAAACAATTAAAATAATATATATATTAATATTGTACTTCGGATTCGTTGTCATGATGTCCTGTTTCCATTTCCGTCAAGGATAAAAAGCAAATACATGTATACAAATTTTACTGATAAATTTATTACCGCAACTTCCTAATAGTCTTTCTATGTATAAATATATTCACTATTTATAATTTTATCAAACGTTATTCCATTACTTCCATGCCTATTCACATCAAAGTTTTTTTTTTTTCAATATCATCGCCTAGTTTTTCTTTTTAACATCGAGTTTGATACCATGACGCTCCTGAGAATTCCATCAAGATTTAGTATACATGTACATTGTACGTAATTTGGGAAGAATATTTAGATTAAATTAATTTTAAAATGTTTTGATTCGATCACAAATGTTTTATCCTGAGATATTTTCTTCCAATGCCCAGACTTTAACGCTAAGTAAAGGATGATTGCACTTAAGGACATGCAGAATTTGCGACAAAATAAACTTTCAAAACAAGCATTTTTCTTTTCATTGCAAGAATGGTCAACATCCATTCTACAACTTTATGTAATTACGTTTAATAAAAGTGTGTATTTACGAAGTTCGAATCTGTTTTCAAAGGCAGGGGTCATCACAATTTCTTGAATCTCCGTTCGATAATGAGGACGCCCACTTTTTTACTGACTTTATACATAGTTTGTCTATTGTTCTACGTTTAACAGTAGATGTATATTTGCATAAATAATGATGTGTCAAAAGGAGATTAATAGACAAACATGCCCTCATGGTTAAAAAGAGAAAAAAAACTGCTTCTTCTTACATTCGCTCTCTGTATTGTAACCAAGGATTGTGACATGTTGAATATTATAATTCACCACGTGATTTCTTACCTCAGTTAACTTTGTGAATACTAAATTCCGTCACGTGACTTGTAAGGAAGCATGTTTTGTGCTAACTAGGACATTGTGTTCGAACAGGTTAAGTCATCTGGCATTGATATAAAATTTGCTTTAATTACATTGACGTGCTCATATTGTTAATTTCGTTCTGGAACCTTTGTCAGAAGTGTATTAGTGCCATACAGAATGGAGAGGGAGATTGGAAAGAGAGATCACGTTCGTTTTTCCAAACATGTCATTGTTATTTATGTAGTCTAATTTTAGAGCCATTCTTACAATGTTAGCTCCACCTCTCATGCATATCTAATGTTCAATCAAGGGCAGGTAAGTGTAAATTCACTATATTTGGAAAGCAGTAATGGACAGAAAACATTGAATCATTTTATTGTATCACAGTCTAAAATCATTTTAAGATTCAAATGTGGTTCCAAATTGCCAGTATTCTTTCATAAACATACAAAAGTGAGATAAGGTTTAGATATAAAACCAACAGAAGTAACCGAAAAAGACCCAAAAACAGGCGTTAAGTGCAGTCATCCTTAAAAAAAAAAACAAGACTCGGAAAGAATGACACCACCTACGAAAGCCTATTAGGATCAAACTACGGTAAAAAAAAAAAATTTAAAAGGCGTTATAACGCCTTTTCAAAAGGCGTTATAACGCGAAAAAAGGCGTAATAACGCCTTTTGAAAAGGCGTTATAATGCGGAAAAAGGCGTAATAACGCAAATAAAGGCGTAATTACGCCTTTCCAAAAGGCGTTATAACGCGAAAAAAGGCGTTATTACGCCTTTTAAAAAGGCGTTATTACGCCTTTCCAAAAGGCGTTATTACGCCTTTTTAAAAGGCATTAATACGCCTTTCAAAAAGGCGTTATTATGCCTTTTGAAGGGCCATTATTATGTTTTTGACAGGCCCGTGCTTTTAAAGTGTGTGTGTGTGGGGGGGGGGGGGGTCCCATAAAATTGACAAGCAAACAAAAAAACAAGACCCCCCCCCCGAAAAAAAAATAATAAACTGCCTAAACTTGAGGGGAAACTTTTTCTAATTTTTCGGTAAAACTTTTTTTAAATGCAATGACTTGCCCGAGTTTAACCATACTGCAACAAAATGTTAAGGGACCAAGCAATCAATTAATGATTTTTTTTATATTTAAACTATAGCAAGACTATTCTCCCAAAAAGTGGGGTGGGGGACCCCCCCCCCCCCCCCACTCACATTCGTACTACCGGCCTGTTTGAAAAGGAGTTGTATCCAAAAATGGAAAGGCGTTATTTTAAAATAGTAAATATATGAAAGATTGAACCAAAGCCATCTTTATGCAATATTTAGATTATACATGTATTTATAATATTATAAATTATGTTATAAATTTTTGGAAAGACGTAATAACGCCTTTTAGAAAGGCGTAATAACGCCTTTTGGAGAGGCGTAATAACGCCTTTTAGAAAAGCGTAATAACGCCTTTTGGAAAGGCGTAATAACGCCTTTTAGAAAGGCGTTATAACGCCTTTTGGAAAGGCGTAATTACGCCTTTATTTGCGTTATTACGCCTTTTTCCGCGTTGTAACGCCTTTTCAAAAGGCGTTATTACGCCTTTTTACGCGTAATAACGCCTTTTAAAAAGGCGTTATAACGCCTTTTAATTTTTTTTTACCATAGTTTGATCCTAATAGGCTTTCGTACACCACAACAGGATTATGTGTATAAGTATTTATATAAATTGTGGGAGAGAAATTCACATAATGTTCACAGAAGCATTTAAATTAAAAGTTTAAACCTAAGTACAAGGTGTGCCTCTGTACAAGTGTATTGAGAGACACATGTGTAGAATAAATAATTCAAATCCAAAAAATACCATCATCAATAATAACCTAATGTTAAGGAATAAGGAACAGAGCTTAGTAAAAATGCAGACCTGTTCGATCATTTTTAACAGGTGATCTATCATGTAAAAATTGTTGCTACTTTTTCTTTACGAGGATAATTTACAGTATTTTTTTTTTACTGATTGATCTTTACACAATGACCAGAGAAAAGTTCAATAAGTAAATTTACAAATTTTAATATTCATTTTTACATGAAAACAGTTAATATTCATTTTTACATGAAAACAGAGCTGCATGAGGAAAAAAAATCGTTATTAATTCTTTAAATAATTATAAATATTGGATTTAATTAAAATCACATACGATATATTGAATGAAGAGAGAAAAAATATTTTAAATCTAAAAGTCTAAATGAAAAATTTGTATAAGACCCTGCCCATAAAGTGATAAAGTTCAGTGGCGGATGCAGGATTCTTGAAAAGGGGGGGGGGGATTTGAGGGTCGGGTTGGGGCCCAGGGGCCACACCAAAAAATCGATTTATTGAATCTAATGTATATTTTTGGACACAATGGGGGGGGGCTCCCTCTATGGGGTGGGGGGGGGCCCTCCCTCTAAATCTGCAAGTGAAGTTAGTAATAGCGAGCGCAGCGAGCGGCGCGAAGCGCCGCTCGTCACTGCGAGCTCTAACGACAACGCCTGGGCGAAGAGAAAATTCGGACTACTGCACATTCATTCAATAGAATTTTTTTCCGCAGTAATTCTGACCCACAATGCATCGCTTCTTGTTCTCGCTGCTAACTTCGTTCACGCGGTGACAACAACTAAAAATTCACACAAAATAAACTCACCTTAAGTTAATGGATATTGCATGCAGATAGTAGATTAAACGTTCTTTGTTAAAATATTTGCACTTTTTAAACTTTGTTTATGGAAATGCAGCTAACATACGACGTCATGTGACGTCACAGTCTAGACGTTCCAAATGTCTCGTGCGGTTTGAAGAGGCGGATCATAATAATGAAGTGAACACTGCGCTCGCCCCAACGGTCGCACCGTCAACATATTATATATTTTTTTATTTTATTTAATTTGTCAAAAACCACACGTGGCGCAAGTCATACATACAGTAAACAAATATATAGTCACACAGATTTTCTTATATTAAATGCATCACATATGAAGTTACATATATTTCTTGTTGATTTAACATCTGCTGGATTAAGAATTTCATATATAGTAGATATATAGAGGGAAAACAGCGGTTGACCCCAGATTGACAAAGGGAAATGTGAAAGTCGTCTATACAAGTCATGGCATTTCAAATTGTAATTCATTGCTAGCGCTCTCAAGCGCTAGCAACTACGTTAGTCTATGTTTCTGAAATACGCATGCTCGACTTCACGGTCGGGGATTCTGGGAAAACTACTGTAGATAGACTGTACGATAACAATTTCGTTTTGTCATACAAAAATAGAAATGATCCGAATTTACACTGGCCTTTCCTGTCTGATTTACGCGATATACATTTCGTAGGTTAGAGACAGTCAATACCAGTCTAGATCCGGATTCTGATTTTTTTTAAATTTATTGTCTAACCTACACATAACAGTACAAGAAAAAATTTGGCCATATAATGCCAAGATTCTAGACATCTAGCTTTCCTTACAGTTTTACGACCTTAGTGGATAATTCCGGCAAGCTCGGAAAAAAACAACAACAACAAAAAAATCTTTTTCAGAGTATGTCGGAAAGACTGACATGTCAATTTAGTGTTTATCATCTGAAAATACATATATGATCTGAAGTTTTGTGTTTTGTTGTCTAACCTGCACGTAAATGAACAAAAAGTAACAGTAACTCGGGTCTTATAAAACCAAGACTGTTATTTCTAAAGTTGTAATGAATACATAGCTTTTCTTATCTACCTTTATGGATCTTTCCGGCAAGCTCGGAAAACCGCGGCAACCTCGGACATGTTTTCCGAGCTTGCCGGAAAGGCCCGAAGGTGCTCATTGGTTCTACTGACCTTTTTGTTTTTCACCTCGAAATTGAAATTACAGTAAAATACAGAATGCTTAAAGCACAGTTAGGAGTTATGCCATTGCCGACGTGAAGCACATCTTAGATTCACCATTCTGAATTGTGACACACCCCCCCAAACTCAACCCGCAGTGCAACCAATCTACCTTCCTATTAATAATTAATCGATTCAGCAAATTTAACAGATGGTTCAGATATCTTCTTCTGTATTTTATTATGCTACAGCGCTAGCTCACCAATCTTTTTATAAGATAAGCTTGTAATGATCTTATGACAATACTGTTTATTAATCCCAACGAATTGAAAACGCAGTGGCGGGGGAGGGAACCAGACTGAAAAAAGCTTGACCTACAAAAAATTCTGTAAACAAACATGGCGCTGTCCAGTAAGCAGATGGAGCAGGTATTTCGCATGTAATGTATTTCTAAAAATAGTCGAAGTGTGCAAAATCAGATTAGCATAAACTTCACAGGTACTTTGGTTTTGGTTATGTAATAAACATGTATGATATCTATAAATGTCATTGTGTAAAAGCCATATTTATAGGTATACATATTTTTTTCTGCCCTATTTTTATAAAAACTAACAGAGAACTCTGAAGAACTCTAGCTATATTTGATTAATTCAAGTAAATATGCTACACAACTGAGCTGATAATCACTTTATATATCATATTCTAATAATAAAATTAATAAAAAGATTATTATTTTATTTTAGGAATGATGGTTGATTTTAGTCTGTGAAATATTTTTTGTCATCCCGATCCCGATTGAATTTCCTTAACGTCGTTGTTTTATCACAATATTTTACAGTTCTTTTTTTCATTTTATGTTAAAAAATTATGTAGAACGCTTATTCATTCATTCTATTCTTGTCCCCCAAAATAAATAAAATTAATTTTTATCACCTTTATTACAAAAAGTATGATATAAAGTCTTCAGAGGTTAGTATTTCGTCGATTGTAAGCATAAAATGTATGAAAAATATTTGTTAAAAATACTATTTTGTTTTTGTATGACATATTAAATATAAGAAAACATAAACAAATCACTGAAATACAATAAATAATTATTCATTAGGGTTCTTTAACTTCTCTAAGGTTCTCTAGTTCTTGAGGGTTCTCTGTTTAGTAGTACCCCATATTTATTAACCAAGACCCAAGTTCAGTTGTGATAAAGCTAATCTGGACAAAGATTCGGCTCGATTCTTCACCGATGCGTCAGTCCAAATATCTAGCCTAGCTGAATCTCTGCTGAGATTATGATAAAGCTTCACGGGGCTGAGTCCTTTCACTAAAACTGTGGAGGTACTCTTTTGCAGGACAGGTTAATAGTGTTTGGCGAAGTTTTTGTTGACATATAGAACCCTGCAAAAGAGCAGTACAGCAGTTATTCTCTATGGAGAATAGGCCCACATGTAAAAATATACTGTGGCACACACTTTAAAATACATATTTTTGTTTTTATTTTAATTCTTATTTTCTGTAGTTTGAGAGAGATGGTTACTTGTTAGTAGAGGATTTCATCACACCAGAGGAATGTAACAGTCTGTTGTCAGCCTGCCATGATCTTGTGGATGATATGAAGCCAGAGGAACACAATACAGTATTCACTACTTTAGAGATGAAAAGGGTACTGATTCACAAGAGTTCCATAGCTCTGTAACATTATACAGTTATGGAATGGGTATGAGGGAAATAGCATATTTATGGTTCCCCAAGGGAGGAAACTATTTCCCTAGTTGGTCAAGCCACCAAGGAAATAGTTTCTTGCCGAGGGGAACTATAAATTGCTATTTTCCGAGTACCCATTCCGTAACTGTTTTATTATGCCGAAAGTCTAAGGAGATTTAGTAATCCAGATACTCAGACATTTTTAGCTTACCTGAGCTGAAAGCTCAAGTGAGCTTTTCTGATCACATTTTGTCTGTAGTCAGTGACTCAGTCTGTCTAGCTGTCTGTCCATCCATAAACTTTTCACATTTTTGACTTCTTCTCCAGTACCACTGGGCAAATTTCAACCAAACTTACCACATATCATCCTTGGCTGAAGGGAATTCAATTTTGTTCAAGTGAAGGGCCACACCCTCTTTCAAGGGGAGGAAATTCAGAAATAGTGAAAATTTGGTTCATGTTTTAAAAATCTTCTTCTCAAAAACCACTGGGCTGAAAGAGTTGAAACTTATAGGAAACCTTCTTTACTTAGTGTAGATTCAAATTTGTTCATATCAAGACCCCTGGGGGTAGGGTGGGGCCAGTATGGGGGATCAAAGTTTTACATAGGAATATATAGGAAAAAACTTTTAAAATCTTCTACTCAAGAACAGCAAAGACATGATTAGTCATATTGATATGGAAGCATTCTCAGGTGCTGTAGATTGAAGTTTGTTCAAATCATGACCCCTGGGGGTAGGGTGGAGCCACAAATGGGAATCAAAGTTTAACATAGGAATACATGTATATAGGAAAAAATCTTCTTCTCAAGAACAGCAAAGCCATGCTTAGTCATATTGATATGGAAGCAGCCTCAGATAGTGTAAATTCAAGTCTGTTCAAATGATGACCCCCCCCCCCCCCCCCCCCCCCCCGGGGATACAGTGGTGGCAACGTTATTGTTGACAAACCAATCGTGTGGAATCGTTCGTGTAACGTGCGTGATCGTTCGTGTAACGTGTGAGATCGTGCATGTATCAGACTCAATCGTTTGCGGTTGTAATCGTGCGTGATCGTGCGTTAAGAAACGTGTAAATTTCGAGTTGTAAGTTTTTATCGGAATATTATTTGTTATACAAGCATTTCGCTTGTCTGGTTTTTTTTCCAATCCAAATAAAATAAATGAAGCGCGATTTACATAATTGAAAGCAGAACGAACTAATTATCGCTTGGAAATAAGCAATATAGTGAGTCTTACAATATTGTGTTCTCGTCAAAGAGCGTGATTGTATTTGATAAACCGTTCTTAGATGTTTAAGAATTTTTTCTCTGATGTTAATTATGTTTACTGCTAGTTATGGTCAAGATATTTTTAAAATCAATAGATCAAAAATAGATATTTTTACAAATAAATAAATAAACAATTCTCAATGCTTAAGTAAATATTTAGTCGGCAAATGTACATGTACACGACATGATTGTCGGGGTTTCGTTTATCAGTGTTTATCTCTGGAGCTTACTTTTAATTATTTTCATAATTTCTGCAAATAAATGATTTCTAAAATAATTGTTGAGTTTAGAGATTCACAGATGGAAACATGGATATAACTTATAATTTAATTCATTTTCATGCCTTTTTTTTCAAACTTATCCCTTTCTGCATATTATGAAATCCAATTCAATCAACATGCACGATCTACCTACATGTACATCTTCTGATAGAATGAAAAAAATCAGTTTTTTCTTTAGTCGGAGAATTGCGTAAATAATTATTTGTAATCTTAAATAATTTATAAGTCTTTATATATGTATTTAGTTTCAGAAATATCCATTTCTATTTTTTTTTTCATTTTTCGAAGTCGATGAAATAATATCAATAATGATTTTAAATCTAAAATAAGTATTAAGCCTTATTTCGTTTTGAAAATATCCATTCCTAAAGAATTTGAACTATTTTTCCTGAAGAATCGCGCGTTTGCATTAGCAATCGTGTAAGATCCTGTAACGTGTAGAATTGTGTGCGTGAAGGATCGTTCGTGTAACAGATTTTATTGTGTGTTAATCGTGCGGAATCGTTCGTGTAACGTGATCGTTCATGTAAGTTGTCAACAATAACGTTGCAGCCACTGTAGGGTGGAGCCACAATGGAGGATCAAAGTTTTACAAAGGAATATATAGGACAAAATCTTCTTCTCCAGAACAGAAAAGCCATGTTTAGTCATACTGATATGGAAGCATCCTCAGGTAGTGTAGATTCAAGTTTGTTCAAAAGATGACCCCTGGGGGTAGGGTAGGGAGGGGCCACAATTGGGGATCAAATTTTTACAAAGGAATATATTGGACAAAATCCTCTGCTCAAGAACAACAAAGCCATTTGTTATATTGATATGGAAGCATCCTCAGGTAGTTTAAATTCAAGCCCCCTCCCACCCACCCACCCCAACCCACCCAATGTTAACTTTTCAATACTGAACTGATTTTTGCTTTTTCCTAGCCAGTGTGCTCAGGTGAGCGATGTCGCCCATCGACCTCTTGTTAGACAGTATGGAGGCATTCAAATAAACACAAATACATGTAACTAAAATTTTGTTTGATATCTAATGCATCAGTATTGAAGAAAATAAAAACATGCATAAAAATTAAAACAGTTTCAAGGATAGCTTAAAGAATTGGTCGTCATTTTGCTTTAAATCCAGTATGATTTTGACATCGCAAGTCAAAATGTTTCGATGTCATAGTTACATAGCTAATAACATTTTGATTGGTTAAAAATATTAATGCGGGAGTAGTCCTAGGGAGTAGCTCCAATTTTACAAGGAGTAGTCCTCAGATGGGGGAGTAGACAGTTTTATGGTATTCAGTTTACATAGAGTAATAACAGTAGAGGTATAATAATATACAGTATTCACTTCTATAGTAATGAAACGGGTACCGATTTACAGGAGTACTATAGCTCTATAACATAATACTGTATTCTCCACTCTAGAGATGAAATGGGTACTGACTGATTTACAGTATTTCTATGGCTGTGTAACATTATACTGCATTCTCCACTCTAGAGATGAAATGGGTACTGATTTACAGTATTTCTATGGCTATGTAACATAATACTGTATTCTCCACTCTAGAGATGAAATAGGTACTGATTTCCAGTATGTCTATGGTATGTTACATGGTATGTAACATAATACTGTATTCTCCACTCTAGAGATGAAATGGGTACTGATTTACAGTAGTTCTATGGCTATGTAACATAATACTGTATTCTCCACTCTAGAGATGAAATGGGTACTTATTTACAAGAGTTTCTCAGCTCTGAACCAGTTTTGATTGTCACTACGAGTTTAATGTGTTTAACTTGATTATTTATAAAGATAAATTATGTTGCATGTAAAATAATTCTGTTTGTTGGAGCTGTTATGTCTATTTTGAATTATTCATTAATGCTTCAGTGTAATTTGATTGTAGACCTCTGATGATTATTTTATGACAAGTGGAGACAAGATCAGATTCTGTTATTATTCGTTAATACTTCAGTGTAATTTGATTGTAGACTTCTGACGATTATTTTATGACAAGTGGAGACAAGATCAGATTCTGTTATTATTTATTAATACTTCAGTGTAATTTGATTGTAGACCTCTGATGATTATTTTATGACAAGTGGAGACAAGATCAGATTCTGTTATTATTCATTAATGCTTCAGTGTAATTTGATTGTAGACCTCTGATGATTATTTTATGACAAGTGGAGACAAGATCAGATTCTGTTATTATTCGTTAATGCTTCAGTGTAATTTGATTGTAGACCTCTGATGATTATTTTATGACAAGTGGAGACAAGATCAGATTCTTCTTTGAGGATGGCGCCAAAGACAAAGATGGTACTAGCATATCCACTTAAAGTCATTAAGAATCCACTTTAAATGATATCATATGACTACTAGGTGAAGGTCCCACTTAGTTCAATTTCATTGGGTCTTATTTTCTTATTTTAGGTAATCTGCTTGTGGATAAACACAAATCATTAAATAAAATAGGACATGGTAAGTACAAACTGTGAATTCCGTCATTCCTCTTTTGTCCCAGGGACTAGTGATATTATCAATAGATTATATTTTCCACATCCTCTCTTGTTTTTATGCCCCCGGATCGAAAGATCCCGGGGGTATATTGTTTTTGTCCTGTCTGTCTGTTTGTCTGTTTATCTATTTGTCTGTTTGTCCGTTTTTCTGTTTGTCCATTTGTCTGTTTGTCTGTCTGTCTGTTGTCAACTTTAACCTTGCCCATAACTTTTGATTGGTTGGAGCTATGACTTTCATATTTCACATGTGTATTCCTTGTGACAAGACCTTTCTTTTGGTACCATCATATTTGACCTTTTGACCTTGACCTTGGAGTTTGACCTACTTTTGCAAAATTTTATGAGACTTTAACCTTGGCCATAACTTCTGAACAGTTGGTGCTTGGGGTTTCAAACTTCACATGTGTGTTCTTTGTGACAAGGCCTTCCTTTGGATACCAACAACTTTGACCTTTTGACCTTGACCTTGGAGTTTGACCTACTTTTGAAAAACTTTAACCTTGGCCATAACTTTTGAACAGTTGGTGCTTAGGGTTTCAAACTTCACATGTGTATTCCTTGTGACAAGACCTTCCTCTGGATATCAACCACTTTGACCCTTTGACCTTGACCTAGGAGTTTGACCTACTTTTGAAAAACTTTAACCTTGGCCATAACTTTTGAATGGTTGATGCTAGGGCTTTCATACTTCACATATGTAATCCTTGTGACAAGACCTTCCTTTGGATACCAACCACTTTGACCCTTTGACCTTGACCTAGGAGTTTGACCTACTTTTGAAAAACTTTAACCTTGGCCATAACTTTTGAATGGTTGATGCTAGGGCTTTCATACTTCACATATGTAATCCTTGTGACAAGATTTTTTTTTGGATACCAACCACTTTGACCTTGACCTTGACGTTTGACTTTTATTTAAAAAACTTTAACCTTCGCCATAACTTCTGAACAGTTGTATCTAGGTCTTTCAAATTTCACAGGTGTATTCCTCGAGACAAGACCTTTCTTTGGGTATCAACATTTCTTATCTTTTGGCCTGGATTTTGACTTGCATTTGAAGAAACTTTAACCTTCGCCATAAGCTGCCACACGGGGGCATCAGTGTTTCACAAACACATCTTGTTGTTTACAAATTTTTGTTTTCCTTTCTCCATTACAGCCCTCCACATTCTTCACCCAGCTTTCCGCAAAATCACCTTCGACAACAAGGTCAAGGTAAGGGGCCTGTTTTACAAAAGAACTTAGGACTAAGACCCAAATTTAAATATGCTTGTAACTTTAAAATTTACATTATATTGAAAATGATAAATGATTTTAATTTCTTTAAATGGAATGTAGTAAAATATTTTTATGTTAGCAATTTTAAACAAAATTATTAATTTTGAAATATTTTACAAACAATTTAATTTTTTGGTCTTAGTCATAAGTTCTTTTGTAAAATGGGCCCAAGGTCTACAAAATAAATCCCAAAATTTTACAAGCAGGAATTCCACAAAATCACCTTCAACAACAAGGTCAAGGTATACAAAATAAATCTCACAGTTTTCCAAACAACACATAGCAGTAATGTGATTGGTTGACCAGTTCTGTGGAATTCTATCTAACAAGTATAAATTATCATAGATTACTTCATATACCAACATGTTCATTTCCCCCTGATTTCCTCTGTTATATTCTTGCCCACATTCTCTTATAGAATTAATTTTAAAAAGAAAGCTATTTTATTTAGGATGTTGGGAAGAGTTTAAAGTTAGAAGATCCTGTAATTTGTCAGAGCATGTACATCTTCAAGGTAAAGTCAGCCATTTGATATTGTTTTACAAGTTGTACTGAACCAGGAGTTGAAAATTCTAGAAATTTTCTTTTCTTTTATTTAACAGCAACCAGGAATTGGAGGAGAGGGTAAGTGCCATTATTTTTCTGCCCACTGGATGTGTCCGGTTGACTAAGGAGTCTTTCTATTTTCAATTTTGCAAAAATATGATAATTTCTATTCTATGATCTGTGTACATGGATTTCTTGCCTGGTTTTTAATTTTTATGATACAATGGTACTATGCATACATGTATAAATACACACCTTGTTATGTGTATGAATTAAAACCCAGGTACCTGTGGTATTGTTAGTCATTCTGATCACCAGTAAAATTATAAGGTTCTGCTCCTTTAATTTTGTCATTCACACCTAGAGATCAAGAGGTTTATTAACACCTGTTATGGTTTTTTACTTTATGGTCAAGATCATTGATATAAACACACTGCCGGGTCCTACCGGGTATATGACTTTATCAGTTTTCTCCTGTATCCAGTTTCTGAAGTATCATTTACTGAATTTTGGGGGGTGGGGGTTAATTAGGATGACTTTTCAAACTCTAATATTTATGAAGGTGAGCTGTGAACTTTTAAAATCAGATGACATGTAAGGAATGATTTTAATAGTTACCCAAGTCATGCTTTAAACCCTGGTTAGAACAGTTTACACTTTTTAATAAACCACTTTATGGTTCATATACGTAAACTAGCTGTCTAAACCTGGTTATACAGTATAACTTGGAAAGCCTTAAATTTATTCCTTATAATTGAATTTTCTAACATGTATTGTAAAGAAGAAAACAATTTCCCCTCCAAAATACCTTCAAATTGTACAAAAATTTAAATGCAACATCAAGTGGATTGATAAGTTTTTGACGTCAGTTATATTGTGGTATAAGCAACACAGGATAAATGATACAAACTAATTTTTTCAGCCAATGAAATGGCATGTTACCACCAGAATTAAATATTTATGCTTACATTTATCAGTTTGGTGTCTCTATTTTTAAAAATGAAGTGGTTCCTCATCAAGATGCCACTTTCCTGCACACAACCCCAATGAAACTCTATGGAGTTTGGATTGCCTTGGAAGATGCCACATTGGAAAACGGTTGTCTCTGGTTCATTCCTGGTTCACACAAAGGTTTGCATCATAAATGTTTGCTCTATTGTCTTAATCTATGCATATTTGTTAAGGTGAGCCTTTCAGAGTTTGAACACCAAGTATGAAAGAATTAATAATTATAGTGTTGTATCAAAGTTCAATCAAATCAGATTGTGCAAGGGAGGAAAATTTTAGAAGAATAATTCCTACCAAACACATCATGGATGGAAATTGTCAAAATACATGCATCCTTACACAATGTAGACTGAATTCATTACGTTAAACACTGGAGATTGATTGATACTTGTGATGGGCCAAATTTAATGACGGCACTATGTTCAGTCTAAGCTTGAGCACTGTAGACCCTTCCACCTTACATTTTGTACCTGATTCTTTTGTTCCATTATGTAGATGGTTTAAATGGTGGCAGGCAGATGATCAGGAATCCAGACCAAGGTGAAGGTCAGCCCCAGACTGTGTTTACAGCGCCACCTGTCAAGTATGATGACAGCAAATTTATTCCAGTACCAGTTAAAAAAGGTACCAGTTAAGGATTTCACTGTATGTACTTCATTTTTTTATTCAAAATTTATTTTTGCTCAGTTTGAATTTGGTGTTTTGTCTCCTCTTCATATTTAAATCTTTAAATTCTGTGTCATTTAAATAGACACTAGTACAGGCAAAGGAATGGAGACTAGAAATATCTCATAAAGAATTCTTCATCTTTATTTATGTTAAAAAATCTGTGCCTAAGGTCCTTTGTTGTTATTCATTTCACAGGTAGTATGGTAATCATCCATGGAGAAGTTGTTCACAAGAGTGAACAGAACAAGTCAGCTAAGTCTCGTCAGATCTACACGTTTCACATGTTTGACCAGAAAAACACAACCTACAGCAACCAAAACTGGTTAGTAGTCATGGAGAAATTTTAAAAAAACTTGTGTCATTTAAATTTGAATGCAAAAATGTTCTGAGCAATTTACATCTCTCCAGCATTTATGTATTCAATTTTACTGGCCAAGTTTTGTACTGTCAGATTGATTTAGTTAGACAATAAAATGCTGTCTTTGTTTGTAAGGGAATTAATGTTGCAGAAAAAAATAAACATAATATCAGTGTTTGAAATAGTCATATCCCCAACCACCTGAGATGCACAAATGCAGCGGGTGAACAAATTTGCATGTATTCTCTATAGATTTGGGATCAAATTTATGGGGACCTGGTTTCAGTCACTTAATCGTTAAAAAAAATTTATTTCTTGGGCTAGTAGATCTTTGGCAGGATTGACAACTTTAACTAGCAGTCAGCCCTGCAAGTCTGGTTTATTTTGAGGTGAGTTTCAAACACTGATAATATATTTGTGTAAGCAGGTTATGTAAATTTTTTCTGCAATAGCTGCGACATTAATTTCCATACTAACAAAGAAAGAAAGACATTTTATTGTTTATATTTATGTGTCTGTATAAAAAATCCTATAAAGCAGGATTAAGTTCATTAAATATTGTATTTTTGATATGTAAGGCACTGTATGTTTCATTGATGGAAGAGCCGCTGCTCAAGAAATCTGTAGAGGTGGTTTGCTTATAGGCTATAAAGTATTGATAAATGACCATGGTTTTCATAAGAAATAAAGGAGATGATATCCTGTGGATGTAAATATTCTTCTATATCCATTTACACAGATTTTCTACCTACCTAATAATCATGGTTTACAAATGTTTGGATGTGTTTTAGGTTACAACCTACCACAGACGTGCCATTTACACCGTTATATCCTACACCACCTGCCTAACTGTGCCATCTAAATGACCACCACTGTGGGTGCCACCTATTAGGATACTGGCAACATCACAATTATCCAGCCAGTACATACTCTTCAAGAGAGACGAACACAATATCTATATATATTTACTCCACAATATCTATATATTTATCTAGATTTACTCATTGATTTTTTAAAATTCTTTGCTTTTAATTTTTTCCCCACATACAATTGCATCCCTGCAGCTTTTACCAATACTGGCAGTATATGATCAATTCCATTGATTATCATGTATAATAATTAACTTAATTATGCAGTTATATTTATATATATTAGCTTTTAATTGATTTTTACTTCCAATAACCCAGGATGGATACTATGTAAAGAATCAGACACAAGAGAGATTGATTGATTGATTGATTTATTGTTTATTCTCTGACCTATTATTGAGAAATCTTGTATCCAATACAAATCTTGAAAATGAACTAGTTGTTCATTTTACAATCAATAACTATTTTGCATAAGAAACATTACTGTAAAACTTGTTATTCCAGACAGTGTACATGTTTTTTACCAATGAGGGAAATAAAATGGAAATCTTGATAAAAGAAAATCGCTGGGGTTTTTTCTAGGGATGTCAAAATCACTCTGATGACTTAGTTTACAATTAACAAAGAGTCTAGTGAAGCTATACTGAATTTATCATTGCAAAATGTTAGAAATCTGAATCGTTTTCTTATTTCTAGGCCATTATATACAACATTGTATATGATTATCTTGTGTCACATGTCCCTTCTATCATAGCACACAGCATTCAAGTGTTCAAGTTCCTACTTTGTACAAATAATTGTATACTGCACTGACCTGTGCAACAGTTGTAAGTTTTCTTCTCAGCTACATTAAGGAAGGCCTGAGTTCACATTTGTGATGCACTGTATGGGAAGTTTCATTGTGATGTCATAAAAGATTTAACAAGCAACAAAAATCAATTTAATATCCACATGATGATGCATAAAAAACAACTTGCATTCATTTATTTTATCAATTATTTATAAAAGCATGTAAAATCACAACATTTGAAAAGAATACTGTCGAGTAATTAGAAGCAATTCATGAGACATAAATGATGTCACTAGCCTTGACGACGCAGTACTAGTGATCCAGAGGAGTCGATCCATTGGTTTGATGATTACAAAAATGCTTAAATAAATATGAAACCATCGCCAATGTTAAAATCTTCTTTAATTTATTTAATACAATTATGTAGATTATCAATTTATCTAGGTGCTATGGAGCTGCACAATGACAGAGAATGTAAAGTTTATCGGTAACACGATAAGTGTATTCCTAATTAACCTCAAAAGTGCAAGGGCATAGACTAGAGTGTTTGAGCTGAAATACGGAATATCAATTGCTTATATCATGTATATTTTAAAAAATGCTGGGAGCTGATTCTGGTCGGCATAGCAATTTTTATTCATAGCAGAATTTGAGCGAAGTGGGAATTTTTACTTATTGTATGCATTTCGAGCAAAAATACGAGTATTTCCGAAATAGTTCAAACTAGCTCTCAGCACTTTTTGGGTAGCCGATGTAAATCTGTTTTAATGTGTAACAATTTTTCCTCCAAAAACATGCGTATGCTCTTGGACTAGCGTCATTTTCTACATTCAGTTTAACAATTCTATTTTTATACCAGTCACATGACACACAGCTGATACATGCGATGTAAATGGTACCGAGTACGGACCTAAACCTATCCATTATGGATATCTATATTGCCTTTCCTACATGTATACAGTTACTTTGTCACAAAGATTCTTTAAAAATAATACATATTAAGAAGGTATTTAGATCGCATTTTCCATTTCCTTCATAGCCGAGTTTCTCTCCTGCCGTGGAAGAAGTAAACAGCTAACTTTGTCACTACCAAGTTTTTTACAATAGCTAAGTAGCATCCGTCTACACAGGTGACAACTGATTACACTGAATAGTGACTAAATGAATGGCTTATATAGGGGCCCTCAGATATAATGACTGAATAAAAGAATATGGCGGACAAATTCCTTTTACAAATCATGTTCAGCTTAAACCAAATAGGTAGAAGATGGATAAAGGTAGACACCTTTAGTTTTTGGGGTCACTTTGTCAAAGGTAATGACCAAAGCTCAAATGTTGATGGCATTTTGCAGAGTACTACTTGAATATAGATGGAGAATGATCTGTGAAAAGATTTTTGGTCTCATTGATATGACCATTGTTTATTAATTGGACATTTTAAAACCTAGACATGGTTTGAAGAAGACAACTTTAATTTGCTGTTTCTTAAAGAAATATCCATCCATAATCTATAGGCTTCAAAATGATCAAGCTTCTCCTAAAAAATTTTAATGGATGACACATAAATTCCGTTTAAAGGTCAAGATCAAAATAGATTGCTGTCACATGGACTTGTTTTATCTGGTACAAAATTTTTTTCCACATGCAGACTCAATAATGTTACAAACAATAGCTGCTCAGCATATGAAGTATAACAATGCAGTTTTTACCAAATATAATGATAACAAGAGGCCCATGGGCCACAACGCTCACCTGAGTAACTTTAGCCCTGCTGTTCTTCACCAGATTTTCCCGTTGTAATACTTATTGTGGCCCCACCTTACTCACGGGGGTCATGATTTGAATAATGTAGAATCTACACTACCCAAGGATGCTTTCATGTAAGTTTAAGCTTTTCTGGTTCAATGGTTCTTGAGAAGAAGATTTTTAAAGATTTTTCCTATATATTTCAATGTAAAACTTTGATTCCCCATTGTGGCCCCACCAAACCCCCGGGGGTCATGATTTGAACAATTTAGAATCGTCACTCCCCAAAGATGCTTTCACATAGGTTTCAGCTTTTTTGGCAAAGTGGTTCTTGAGAAAAAGATTTTTCCTATATATTGCAATGTAAAACTTTGATTCCCTTATGCAGCCCTAACCTACCCCCGGGGCCATGATTTGAACAATTTAGAATCTACACTACCCAAGGATGCTTTCACATAAGTTTAAGCTTTTTTGGCCCAGTAGTTCTTGAGAAGATTTTCTAATGAACCCACCCTATTTTTGTCTTTTCTTGATTATCTCCCCTTGTACAAAAACTTGGCCCTTTTTTTAAATCTTTAAACTCCCCTTCACCCAAGGATGCTTTGTACCAAATTTTGGTTAAAATTGGCCCAGAGGTTCTTGAGAGGAAGTTGAAAATGTGAGAAGTTTACAGATGGACAGACAAACAGACGGACGGACGGACAACAGGTGATCAGAAAAGCTCACTTGAGCTTTCAGCTCAGGTTAGCTAAAAACTAAAAGATGTCAGGAAAATCAAGAGGATATCTTTGTTTAGAACTTTTTTTATTAATTTATTTTTCTTTTAATACAATTACAGTGATTCTACACTTCTAATTCATTCCATAAAAAAATATACAACAATGGAATTCTAATCAGCTACATGCATTACAAATTGGAGGTACACCATTCTTACCACCACCAAATGGTAGCAATAAACAAGCTATTAAATCTGAAATTCCAACAAACTTAATGCCACAGACTATTAAATATTTGCTTAGTAATCATATATACTTCAGTAATTCATGGTAGACAGAGCCACTAGTAAGAGGTAGGATGTAGCCTCAGAGCCGAGGACAACATGACATTGTTACTAAGACAATACGTGACTTAGAGGCTGCTCTCCAAAATCTAATCAATTCACGATTTACAATCATGATCACATCATACAAGTAAAACCAATCTATCAGATTCCTCAGAATTTTTTTTTTTAATAAATCAGATGGAATAATACTGGAATATATGTAATACAATGTACACATACTGGTTGGAAATCAAAAGAAGGACTGTATACAGAGTGCCTTAGACAATAATTCTGACCACAACACTAACATCTGATAGAAACTCCAGCATATATAGAGCAATTTTTCCTCGATTAACTTACTAAATAAAAGCAGTGTTGAATGCTTTCAATAAAATTAATGCACTAAACATTTTGGGGAAAAAATGTCTGTGGTCTTCAATTGATGATTAATGGGTTAAAAAAAACCTGCTGTAGGATTTTACTAAAGGTAAAAATTATAAAAACACTAATTCAAAGAATGCCATATTTTCTGTAGCACCAATTTATATAGGTCAGCTTGCATACAGAACACACTCTTCTGAAAATCATATCACAATCATACTTCATTTATTTCATCACAGTTCTAAATCACATAACAAGACATTCTCTGCATAAAATTGACAAATTGTTTGACCTGAGATTTAAATCAAGCTCAGCCATACAAATCCCCATACATGTATACAGGTATCTGAACTAGTGCCCAGATTTTGTTACAATTTTGACTGCACACTTCCTTCTAACACTGTCTTCATCTCGTACAGAGACTGTCTGATTGAGTCTATAAATTTCCTAGATTCCGTCTCTGGACAGCAGTTGAAGGCGGAAACTCCAAAAATAATCTGTTTCTCCTGAGGATTATAGCATACTCCATAACCATCGGGAACTGTGGGGCCGAACACCAGACAAGCCTCATGCTTGGCTGGTACCTAGAGAAATCAACTGAAAGTTTACTGTGTGTAATGTTTTCCAGAAAGCAACCAGAAGTCTCTGATGAGACTGTAGCTCTGCTGGTTGTACTTGTAAAAGGAAGATAAAAGTAGCACTTGGACTTGAACTTTGCAACAGCAATAAATAGAATAATGATCATTGGTTTAGTCTGTTTTTGTGGCAAGATTTCTTGCAATCAGAATAAAACTGTAGGAGGAGTAGCCTTTTAAAATAATTTTACAGAAATTTCGATTTAAGTAACCATGGCAACATCATTCAACAAAATCAAAAAGCAATAATGACAATTATGTATCTCAGTGTAGTCTACTTGCATGCCAAGTTATACTGAAAACAGACAAAACATGTAGGAGGAGTAGCGTTTTGAAAGTATTTCAAAAAAATTCTATTTTTAGTAACCATGGCAACACCGTTCATCAAATCCAAAACTGGTATAGAGAATTATGTATCTTAGTGTAGTCTACTTGTGTGTCAAGTTATACTAAAATCAGACCAAAACTGTAGGAAGATAAGCATTTTGAAAGTTTTTCAAAGAAATTTCTATTTTTAGTATCCATGGCAACACCGTTCATCAAATCAAAAACCGATATACAGAATTATGTATCTTTGTGTAGTCTACTTGTGTGCCAAGTTATAATGAAATCAGATCAAAACTGTAGGAATAGTAGCATTTTGAAAGTATTTCACAGAAATTTCTATTTTTAGTAACCATGGCAACACCGATCATTGAAATCAAAAACCGATAAACAGAATTATGTATCTTAGTATAGTCTACTTGTGTGCCAAGTTATACTAATATCAGACCAAAACTGTAGGAGGAGTAGCATTTTGAAAGTATTTCATAGAAATTTCTATTTTTAGTAACCATGGCAACACCATTCATTGAAATCAAAAACTGATATACAGAATTATGTATCTTAGTGTAGTCTACTTGTGTGCCAAGTTGTATTGAAATCGGACAAAAACTGTAGAAGGAGTAGCATTTTGAAAAATTGTTTACAGACGGACAGACAGATGGACGGATGACGGACACCTTACTATCGCATAAGCTCTTCTCGTCTCTGACCAGTAGAGCTAACAAAACGAAGTTGAGAAGAACTTGATAACCTTACTAATTGAGAACCAATAGTTTACCTGACTATTTGAGAACTACTTGTTTATCTGTCTAGTTGAGAACTACTTGTTTATCTGACTAGAGGAGAATTATTAGTTTATCTGACTATTTGAGAACTACTTCTTTACCTGACTATAGTTGAGAAATAATAGTTTACCTGACTAGTTGAGATGTTATGATGACTACTGAGAGAGTAAGCCATGTCCATATGCAGGGCTGGAACCTTCATATTATTCTGGAGGGCTATCAGTTTAAGTCCCAGTAAGTGTCTGTCAATACCTTGCCCCTTTATTGCCTGTAGAACAAAGAATCATATCAACACTGGTAATGCAGATACTGGGATTTAAAAACTCAGAAACTACAGTGTAACAATGGTTCAGTTTAGTCAATCATGCAAGGTTGTCTTCAAAAATGGAAATACATATTTTGCTCTGAATTTTACACTCTGCATATCTTTGAAAATAATTTCCTGTGAAAGAAAACTGATATCACCAGACCTCTGCTACATAGTTTTTATGCTCAGCGACAGCCTTCCTCAGAAGTTCGGCTTTTTTCTGTTTAGATAATGTTGAGTCCATCATTCCTTTAGAGAACTCCAGAGACTCCATGGAACATGACCTGATTGTGTCCGTTCTACCCAGCTGAAACTGACGCAATGAAGCAGTCTCATACGTGGCGCAGGGCTTGGAATATAACCTGTGTAAAAGGAAAAGGTTTAATATGAATAACTTTTTCAAATTTTTAAAAGACAATGCAAGAAGAAGCATCGTCACATCATTATAAAATGTTACATACAATTTAATTTTTAAATTCAAATCTTAAAATTTTAGTGTCCAGCACATTCTACTCAATCAGATTTTTCCCCATTAAACAGCTATTATAAAATTTATAAATCTCTATCAGTCAACACAAACTGACATAAAACACGTTTAGATTTACCTGTAGTAAGCCAGCTGGAATGCCATCTGTAGATAGCTGTCTGGACTAAGCTTTTGGCTCTTGGGGAAGTTTTTACCATACTCCGTAAATTTGAACACATTTAAATCTACATCCTTGACTAACCTGAAATATAAATCTTACGTGATGTACAGTGACAACTAAAGAGTATTTCGTCATTCTCCTATTCTTTAATAGAGTGATATGGGCCACAATTTTGTGTATTTCTTTAATAGAGAAAACTATGTATTTTGCAGAAAAGTTGTTTTTCCTTCTCAGAACAAGAAGTGATACCCCCATAATAGCAGCTCATAGCCAAAGTGATATTTTTTTTCAAATGTAGGTCAAATTCCAAGGTCATGAGGCAAAAAACCCAAATAAAGGTCTTGTCACAAGGAATACACATAAAATATGGAAGCCATAACTCCAACTATTCAAGCTATTGGCAAGTTAAAGTTTTTGCAGGCAAACACAGACCAAAAACTATATTTCCCTGAATTTCTGATAATGGGAGAATAAAAAGTTGAGATGATTTAGAAAATTGTAAAATTTTAAACATCAAATTTCTTGGAGAAAAGGACATTTTTAAAATTAAAATGCAGTTTGGTGACCTCTTAAACCCTCACCATACAGTAAAACACGCTTAATATAACAAATTCACACTTAGAGTGAAGTGATTTTCATTCTCTAACGTTAGAAAATTATCATGAAATCAAGAGATATAACAAATTGCATTTATAATGAAGCAAAACTGTTCATCCCTGGCACTTGGCTATGGGCATGTTTCACTGTATACTGAATCTTCACTGAATCAAAACAATGTGAGGATGAGCACACAGACACAAATTCAAGCAAATCAAAAATAGGCTTCACTCCACACAAAAACTCTCTCTCTCTTTAGAGAGAGGGAGAGTGGGTGAAAAATTTAAATGTTTTACATAATTTTTGTGAATTGATGGTATGGATAATATCACAAATATGACATTGAAAGATAATTTATGAGAAACAAGAGGCCCATGGGCCACATCGCTCACCTGAGTAACTTTGCCCATGCTGTTCTTTACCAGATTTCCCGCCTTTTAATATAACTATTGTGGCCCTGCCCTACCCCCGGGGGTCAAAATTTGAACAATTTAGAATCTACACTACCTCAGGATGCTTCCAAATATGTCTCAGCTTTATTGGTCCAGTGGTTCTTGAGAAGAAAATTTTTAAAGATTTTTCTTATATATTTCAATGTAAAACTTGGATTCCCTATTGTGTCCTGCCATACCCCCGGGGGTCAAAATTTGAACAATTTATAATCTACACTACCTCAGGATGCTTCCATATAAGTTTCAGCTTCTGGCCCAGTGGTTCTTGAGAAGAAGATTTTTAAAGATTTTTCTTATGTATTTCAATGTAAAACTTGGATTCCCTATTATGGCCCCGCCCTACCCCCTGGGGTCATGATTTAAACAATTTATAGTCTACACTACCCCAGGATGCTTCCATATAAGTTTCAGCTTTTCTGGCCCAGTGGTTCTTGAGAAGAAGATTTTTCAAGATTTTTCTTATGTATTTCAATGTAAAACTTGGATTCCTTATTGTGGCCCCGCCCTACCCCCGGGGGTCATGATTTGAACAGTTTATAATCTACACTACCCCAGGATGCTTCCATATAAGTTTCAGCTTTTCTGGCCCAGTGGTTCTTGAGAAGAAGATTTTTAAAGATTTTTCCTATGTATTTCAATGTAAAACTTGGATTCCCTATTGTGGTCCCGCCCTTCCACCGGGGGTCATGATTTGAACAATTTAGATTCTACACTACCCCAGGATGCTTCAATATAAGTTTCAGTAATTCTGGCCCAGTGGTTCTTGAGAAGAAGATTTTTTAAAGATTTTTCTTATGTATTTCAATGTAAAACTTGGATTCCTTATTGTGGCCCCGCCCTACCCCCGGGGGTCATGATTTTAACAATTTAGATTCTACACTACCCCAGGATGCTTCAATATAAGTTTCAGCTTTTCTGGCCCAGTGGTTCTTGAGAAGAAAATTTTTTAAGACTTTTCCTATATATTTCAATATAAAACTTGGATTCCCTATTGTGGCCCCGCCCTACCCCCGGGGGTCAAGATTTGAACAATTTAGATTCTACACTACCCCAGGATGCTTCAATATAAGTTTCAGCTTTTCTGGCCCAGTGGTTCTTGAGAAGAAGATTTTTAAAGATTTTTCTTATGTATTTCAATGTAAAACTTGGATTCCTTATTGTGGCCCCGCCCTACCCCCGGGGGTCCTGATTTGAACAATTTATAGTCTACACTACCCGAGGATGCTTCCATATAAGTTTCAGCTTTTCTGGCCCAGTGGTTCTTGAGAAGAAGATTTTTCAAGATTTTTCTTATGTATTTCAATGTAAAACTTGGATTCCTTATTGTGGCCCCGCCCTACCCCCGGGGGTCATGATTTTAACAATTTAGAATCTACACTATCATAGGATGCTTCCACATAAGTTTCAGCTTTTCTGGCCCAGTGGTTCTTGAGAAGAAGATTTTTTAATGACCCCACCCTATTTTTGTCTTTTCTTGATTATCTCCCCTTGTAAGGGGACTTGGCCCTTTATTTTAACAATTTCCTCTCCCCTTCACCCAAGGATACTTTGTACCAAGTTTGGTTAAAATTGGCCCAGTGGTTCTTGAGAAGAAGTTGAAAATGCGAAAAGTTTACAGACGGACGGACGACGGACAGCGGGTGATCAGAAAAGCTCACTTGAGCTTTCAGCTCAGGTGAGCTAAAAATATATGAATTTGTTTTTGTATGGGATAAAAGATAGTTTTGACCTGAATGAATTTGTGTTTTTGTGTGGAGTGAAAGCTATTTTTGGCCTGAATGAATTTGTGTTTTTGTGTGAAGTGAAAGCTATTTTTGACCTGATTGATTTTGTGTTTCTGTGTGGAGTACATGAAACTGTTTCTGACTGAATAAATCTATGTTCTTTCAGGTCAAAAACAGGTTTCGTGTACCCTTGGTACTCCACACAAAAACACAAATTCATTCAGGTCAAAAATAGCTTTCACTACATACAAAAGTATGATTGACCAACAAGTTTCACAGAAACATTCAAATGTGCATATTAAATTGAGATCTTTTAATAAATATGACTCATAAAATCTTTCATCACCCACATGCTTGTCTCAATATACATGCATTTGTTGAAAATACCAATAATTTTACTGAGAGAGTGATTATTTGCTCAAAATAATTTTTTTTCAAACTTAGACCAAATAGTTTCAACTATAGTTGAATTTTGCTTTCTTGGACACCATTATCTCAAATACCAGGCTTATGTTGAAGTGGTCTGGAGGTCCCAACCACTTTTCTTTCTTCTTTTTTAACCTTGTTATCTCGAATTTTTGCAAATCAAAAGTTAAATCTCAGACCGCTGAGTTCAAGATAATAAGGTTTGACTGCATATAACAATCAAACTTTGCGATAGAAAATGGAAAAAATATGAAAATTAAGAGAGACTGATTATATGAGGTACTTACGAATCAATGTTGTCTACAGCTTCCTCTATGTTTTCTTTCAGCTCAGGAAATTTGAGGTTAAAATTGAGTTTTCTTGGTGCTTTTATACCAGGGGATGGTGTAGATGTTTCCTCATTCTTACCACTATAAAGTCAACAATAAATAATGCTACCAAGCACTTAAAGGATGTTATATACTCTACATGAAATTATTGTACAGTTATAATTGTTTATTTTTTTAAAAAAAAGTCATTTTAAATTCCTGCATTTGTTGAAAGAAATAAGCAATGGACCAATCCTGTTCCTGGGCCACAAAGCTCACCTGAGTATGAGATAAATATGTCAAAGACTTACACACCTAATTGTAACCATCAACTTAAAGTTCACAATTTCAAGAATTTAAATTTATATTATAGTATATCAGACCTGTTTACCCATATTGTCGTCTCTCAGTATTTTTTTTAGATTTGTCAGTTTTTTAGATTTGCCTGTAATATTCACTTTCCATCGATTTTACATATATTTCTAGAGAACACTTAAATTTTTTATTAAAAAACATGGTTTGATAACATTATACCTTGCTTTCTTTCGAGGGGTTTCTGTCATTTTTTAAACCACCGCGTTTTGGCAACCCGATATCACTGAAGTGTTTGAAATCTTTCTCTTTGTTAGCGATTAAAAAGCATCAAACTGAGACATATCATAACGAAAACTAACTGCTGAAATCCAAATGACAGATTTCCGTATTTTCATTAAAGCAAAACTTGAGACGTATTTTGGACTCAAAATCCGTACAAAGTATGGCGAAATCGTAAGAGTAAACAGGTCTGGTATATTGAGGCTTGAGGTCAAGATAAAGAATTGTAGCCTTGTTATTTTTGCAGTAGTTTAAATATTCCTGTTTATCAAGGCCTAACTCTAGTTTTTGAGCCATGATTAGAACAAATTTGAAACTGCATTATATGGGAATTCTGTCCTTTTTAAGTATAATATTTCTTAATTATCTCCCAAAAGGTGTGGGCCTTCAATTTGAAAAAAAACTGAATCCCAAATCACCTAAGGATACTTGTGTCAAGTTTTGTTGACATAGGCTAAGTGACCATGGTGAACAAGTCAAAAATAAGTAATGTCAATCTTTGATCAGAGAAGCTCACTTGAGCCTTTGGCTCTGGTAAGCAAAAATTTTTTTAAAAAATTATACCAATACATGCATGAATCACTGAAAAAGGAAGGGGGAGGGGGTTATTTTCCCTACATAAGTTTCTAAGGGACCTCAACTCCTATCTCTGGGATCAAGCAGGCTGAATTCCCTCAACCAGAATTTATTTATAACTATTACAACCACATTTAGGTAAGGCAATTTGCATTAAATAACAAGTAACTTGAAATATTACTGTGATTCCTTCTTCTGTTTTTGACTGTTGATGTCTATATTAGTACTTACCAGTAATCGAGGATGTGGTCTACAATAGATATAATGGGGGGCCCCTCGGCTGTCGTGTGCTCATAATTCAGTCCACAAACCCCGTTCTTCCCAACAATGAACTGCAAATAACGAGAAGTGTTAATGAAACAGCAGTCCCTTACAGTATCTCTGTCATCTTTGTTATCACACAACATGAGAATGTAAAAATAGCAGAAATTATTATTTTTCTAGTATAGAGCTTGAAAATTGCTGAGATTTCAGTACATGTACTTTAAAACTTGCCAGACCTGGAGTGTTTTATCACACCACCTATTGGCAGAGTTGAATTGACTCCCTCCTCCATGTAACATCATTTTAGCTGCTGTGCTTTCTTCCTCCCCTGGAGCACTATCTGGGAGTTTATTGTCTATACAGATCAGACAGATGCTACGCTGTATTATTGACAATGAGGTCTTGGTTTCCTTGTCTGAAATAGTCAAACACATTTTCAGATAATGCAGGACAAGTGAGTTTAAGGGAGGGAGTGAATTTTTAATACAGGAAAGGAATTGCTCTGTAATTATTTTCTTATTTTATCTTCTAACTCAGATATGAACATGAATCTATTTCTAAACAGCAACACTGATTATTTATGGCCACTATTACATTACAGAGTTTTGTTATTGGCTACCTTTGAGCAGAAGCTCGTATGATTTGGCCCATTTGTTCCTGTTTTCTGTGGTAAGAAGTCCTATAGGAACCTCTGGTGCTTTAGATTGGTACACAATATATTTCAGCTGTTCATACAGTTGATCTGTGCTCAAAGCCTGGTTGTTACTGCCATAGGCCTCCAGGAAAAAGAACTGTACCACACAAAGAAACAAGATGAAAAAGATGAAAGTTAATCAAACATTTCTTGTGTCTAATTTTGTATGCTCCCCTGATCAGAGATTAAGGGGCTGTAGTTTTTAATTTGTCCATTGTCTGTCTGTCTGTCTATTTGTCTGCAAAAACTTTAACCTTGGCCATAACTTATGAACAGTTGATACTAGGGCTTTTATATTTGTATTCTTTGAAACTGTTGTTTGGGTACCAACATTTTTTACCTAATGACCTTTAACTTAAAGTTTGACCTACTTTTGAAAAAATTAAACTTTGGCTATAACTTCTGAATGGTTTGTACTAGGGCTGTCATATTTCATGTGTATTTTTTACGACCTTTCTTTGAATACCAACATTTTAGACATTATGACCTTGATCTTGGAGTTTGACCTACTGTGAAATTACTGATTTTCTTGGGGGTTTCATATTTATTGTTTTCGTAATATGGAGAGACCCATGAATTCATATCCCCCATGAAATCATATATGAAATCAAAGTTCATACTGCAGTATCATGTTTCTTTTTTAACCATGAAATTATATCCCCTAAAACAGTTATTTTTCCTTGTACCACGAAAATTTGACTCCACAAAAACAAGCGATTTTACAGTTCTCTTTGAAAAACTTTAACCTTAGCTATGAGCTGCTGCTATAAGGGGGCAGCAGTGTTTTACAAACACATCTTGTTTTCTTTTATTTTTCCACAAAACACTTTCAGATAGATATTTTTTGTCCTGAAATTGTAATAAAACCAAAGTTCACATTTTGGAAAAAAAATCCATTTCTTCTTGTGCTCCATGTAATTTTGACTTACAGCAATGTTATAGGGCATGACAAAGTACATAATTTACAGCAATGTTATAGGTCAGGACTATATACTTGACTTACAGCATTGTTATGGCAAACTACTAAGTACAAGACTTATGGCATGACTAAGTGGATGACTTACAGCATTCTCCTGGGCAAGGACTATATAAATGATGTATGGCATTGCTATGGACCACAACTAAGTACATGACTTGCAGCATTGTTATGGGCCAGGATTAAGTACAGGACTTATTGCATTGTTATGGCCCAGGATTAAGTACATGATTTACAGCATTCTTATGGGCCAGGACTAAGTAAATGACTTACAGCATTGTTATGGGATATGACAAAACACATGACTTAAGGCATTGTTATGGTCCAGGACCTCTATAAAGGCAGAAATATTCATAAGGATTAAGTACATGACTTATGGTATTGTTATGGGCCAGGACTATGTGTATAACTTAAAGCATTGTTATGGGCCAGGACTATATGTATGACTTACAACATTGCTATGGGCTAAAATTAAGTACATGACTTATGGTATTAAGTACATGACCTACGGTATTGCTATGGGCTAAGATTAAGTACATGATTTAGGGCATTGTTATGGGTTAAGATTAAGTACATGACTTTTGTTATTGTTATGGGATAAGATTAAGTAAATGACTTATGGTATTGTTATGGGCTAAGATAAGTACAGGACTATATGTATGACTTACAGCATTGTTATGGGCCATACTTATGGCATTGTTATAGACCAGGACTAAATATATAACTTAGAGCATTGTTATGGACCAGGACTAGATATACGACTTACAGCATTCTAATGAACCAGGACTATATGTATGACTTACAGCATTGTTATGGGCCAGGATTAAGTACATGACTTACAGCATTGTTATGGGCCAGAATTAAGTACATGACTTGCAGCATTGTTATGGGCCAGGACTATATGTATGATTTACAGCATTGTTATGGGCCAGGACTATATGTATGACTTACAGTAATGTTATGGGCCAGTACTATATGTATGACTTACAGCATTGTTATGGGCCAGTTCTACATATATATGTATATGTATGACTTATAGCATTGTTATGGGCCAGGACTAGATGTATGACTTACAGCATTGTTGTGGGCCAGGACTATATGTATGACTTACAGCATTGTTGTGGGCCACGACGAAGTGTTTTGGAGGATTGGCCTCGTCTGGAGGGTAACAAACCCAGGAGTCCTTCTTTTTACCTGGGATACGGCACCCACACAGGATCTTATAGTACTGCATCATACACAGGGGCTGTTTCCCCATCTTCTCCACAGGGAGGGTTTGTCTGAGAGATAGTAAATGTTATATCAGTGGATTAGAATATATCAGTAACACATAAAGAAATACCTAAATTTTATCATTAATGCAAGTGTTTACCAAAAGTAAAAGCTGTTAGCTTTGTTTCTATCTAATTCAAAAACACAGTACTATTTTTACTATAGAGTCTCTGACATCTTCTACCCCCTGAACTGTCTTACTCACATAGAAATTAAACTATATGATATATCAATACATCTTTATCGACAAACTGATGTATAAATTACATATTTTTAAAATAAAGGACAAGGTATGGTAATGACCAAATTTGGACTCTTATTAAAAAAAAACACAGCTAAAATCGTGATAGTTTGCAATTAAGAACTTTAAATGTATTTCAAAAAAGTTTCTCATCTCTTGCTCTATGATTCTAGAAGACTTTTAAGTAAGCAAACTTTATTTTACCATTTGTTTGTCCTCTCCCATGGAAAGTTATATCTTTTTTCAAACAATTTTTTTTCTTTTTTACAAAAATCACTTTGTGTCAACTTTGGCTGAATTATAACATGGCTGTTCCCAATGAAACATGAGAAAATATCACAGAGACACATAGATTGTTTTAGAACAAACTTTGATTGAAAGCATTTTACACATACAACTAGGTTAACCATATAACAGTCATTACTTACTTGTCTATCATGGTTTTGTAATCTAAAAGACCAGAAATCAACTTGGCTGTGAATCTGAAAAAAAAAAGAATAAAATTTTATATAATGTTTAATATTTATATATCCATTTATAGAATCACCCTAAATATTATAAGAGAAAATAAAAAATCTAATGATGAAAACAACAAAACATTTATCTGAATATGCTGCCTCTACCTGAGTTGTCTCTCTTTGTCCATGTACTTCTGTTTAGAGACCATAACTGATTTGTTAGCACATTTTATGGAACACAACTTACCTAAGTTGTATCTAGTTGTCTTTGTGTTTACAGAACACTATTACCTGAGTTGTCCTTCTTTTTTCGTGTAGTTTTGTTTACCTGAGTTGTCCTTCTTTGTCTGTGTGTTTACAGAACACTTATTACCTGAGTTGTCTTTCTTTGTCTTTGTAGTTTTGTTTACCTGAGTTGTCCTTCTTTGTCTGTGTACTTCTGTTTAGGGATCACAACTTACCTGAGTTGTCTCTCTTTGTCTGTGTAGTTTTGTTTACCTGAGTTGTTCTTCTTTGTCTGTGTGTTTAGGGAACACTTATTACCTGAGTTGTCTTTCTTTGTCTGTGTAGTTTTGTTTACCTGAGTTGTCCTTCTTTGTCTGTGTGTTTACGGAACACTTATTACCTGAGTTGTCTTTCTTTGTCTGTGTAGTTTTGTTTACCTGAGTTGTCCTTCTTTGTCTGTGTAGTTCTGTTTAGGAAACACAACTCCTGGGCTGACATTTACAGTCACAGGCTGACGGAATTCCAAGTAGGCAGTGTTAGTCCACCAATCAGAGAGCTAATAACAAAAGGATGAAATATCAAATCAACACTAGAACTACAAAACTTACAAATCTACAGAGCAAATGTTTACCACTAAAACACCATCAATGGAAATGTTAACTACAAGTGACTCTCGATCTCTCGAAGTTCAAGGGACCGTAAGAAAAGTTCGAGAGATCCGGGGGGGGGGGGGGGGGGGTTCGAGAGATAGAAAGTGAATAAAATTCGGAAATTTCAGTTCCAATCATCATAGTTCTACTATTATTCATACCGGAAGTATATGTTGATAATGTCATTACACGTTTTCAAATTTCATTCGTATTTTACAGGTAATTCACTTGATTTCAACAACAATGATCATGTTTTGAATAAATAAAATGATTAATTTAAGTTTCAATATTTATTTGTTCTCATTTCATGATTACCTGAATAGCAATTGTCGATTTTGATAACCCCCGGATGCGAGCTTGACCGGCCCTTCACAAGATTGCTCGTAATCGGTATACAATTTTTGAGATAGGATTTCTTGTGCAATGTTTGCCAAACTGGGATTGCGCAGACTCTAATTATATTAAAGTTCATAATATATGGAAAATTACTGACACGTCCATAATTATTTTCTCAAAATTATCCTCTTGTCCACTCAAAATAAGTTGTGAAGCGATTTGTTTATAATTTACCAATTAACCAATTAATTATATAAACACTCGGACGACTCACAGGTGTAGCATCATCTATGTAAACACCCAATTAACACGCCCATCCCAGCCCCAGGCGTTCACTGTTATCCAGCTAAGTCCAAGCTGAATTAATTTAACGCTTGATTGACGTGTATACATGCGCAATCCAAACTTCGAGAGATAGAGAGTAAAAAACAATGAAATATGAGTAACGGGCCCAGGTCTTGGTTCGAGAGATAGAGAACTTCGAGAGATCGGGAGTTCGAGAGATAAGGAGTAAATTTGCTTAGTTAAATAGAGGAAAAAACGGACCGGAGGTTCACTTCGAGAGATCGAGAACTTCGAGAGATCGGAGTTTGAGCCATCCAGAGTCACCTGTATATAAAATACTGTGTGTGCTGATCCTATCTATATTACAATATGTACCAGTCCTATCTAAATTACTAGGTGTACAAGTCTTATCTGTAATACAATATGTATCAAGTGTTTCTGTATTACAATATGTATCAATCTTATCTGTATTACAATATGTACCAATCTTATATGTATTACAATATGTACCAATCCTATTTGTATTACAATATGTACCAATCTTATCTGTATTACAATATGTACCTCTGTATTACAATATGTACCAGTTGTATCTGTATTACAATATGTACCTCTGTATAACAATATGTACCAATCTTATCTGTATTACAATATGTATCAGTTGTTTCTGTATTACAATATGTACCAGTTGTATCTGTATTACAATATGTACCAATCTTATCTGTATTACAATATGTACCAATCTTATATGTATTACAATATGTACCATTGTATCTGTATTACAATATATACATATGTACAATATGTACCATTGTATCTGTATTACAATATATACTAGTTATATCTGTACTATAATATGTGCCAGTTGTAAATTTTTAAAAATAAGTACCAATTTTACTTATAAAATGATACGTCCAGTCAGATCTCTATAACAGTGTGTACCAGTCTCTGTCTACACAAATTTTTTGGCCAAGCCACACTCCTGTATTTTCCAGATCCACCAGACTTACCCAGTTTGTTTCCTTTTGTGCTCGTTTTTCCAACAGACTTTGTAACTTTGGACCAGGGTCTCTTTTAAAGTCTTCTACTACCTGAAACAAATCCAACTTTATTAAGCTCTCTATATTATTAAAAGAAATCATCTTACTGTATTTGAATTATATCTGTAACATGTAAAAAATTATCTTTTTTCATATCATTTATATATTGTTTTGTTTTCAAGAAGTGGAAGACCAAAATATTTCTGAAAGAAATATGTTCATAACAGCAATCTGCCTAAAAACCTCACAAAGACCATACAAGTGATCTATAAGCCACCAGGCTCACCTAAGTTAAATCTCTTAGGGCATTTATTGATCCTGAATGTACACTATATGACAATATTTCTTTATATGTTTTTTTTACTTGACAGAAGGAGTGACTTTTTTTGATGCCCTCATCCTTATTTTCACCAGTGCTAAATGATCTTCTGTAAGAAGATACCACTGCTAAATGATCTCCTGTTAAAAGAAACCACTGCTATATGATCTCCTGTTAGGAGACACCACTGCTAAATGATCTCCTGTTAAAAGAAACCACTGCTATATGATCTCCTGTTAGGAGACACCACTGCTAAATGATCTCCTGTTAGGGGACACCACTTCTAAATGATATCCTGTTAGGGGACATAACTGCTAAATGATCACCTTTAGGGGATACCACTGCTTAATGATCTCCTGTTAGGGGACACCACTGTTAAATGATCTCCTGTTAAAAGACATCACTGTTAAATGATCTTCTGTAAGAAGACACCATGCTAAATGATCTCCTGTTAGGAGACACCAATGTTAAATGATCACCTGTTAGGGGACACCACTGTTAAATGATCTCTTGTTTGGGGAAACCACTGCTAAATGATTTCCTATTAGGAGACACCATGCTAAATGATCTCCTGTTAGGGGACACCACTGTTAAATGATCTCCTGTTAGGGGACACCACTGTTAAATGATCTCCTGTTAGGGGACACCACTGTTAAATGATCTCCTGTTAGGGGACACCACTGTTAAATGATCTCCTGTTAGGGGACACCACTGTTAAATGATCTCCTGTTAAAAGACATCACTGTTAAATGATCTTCTGTAAGAAGACACCATGCTAAATGATCTCCTGTTAGGGGACACCAATGTTAAATGATCACCTGTTAGGAGACACCACTGTTAAATGATCTCTTGTTTGGGGAAACCACTGCTAAATGATTTCCTATTAGGAGACACCACTGTTAAATGATCTCCTGTTAGGGGACACCACTGCTAAATGATTTCCTGTTAGGGGACACCACTACTAAATTGGCTCCTGTTGGGGGAGTCTTTGTCTCATTTCAAAGAAACTGAATCCTTTCAACAAAGGATGCCATATTTATTGCAAGTGTGGTTATCGTTGGCTCAGACACTTGAATCTAGTATAGAACTCAAAATTAAATCAGTGTTCTAACAACATGGGAAATACATAAATTCTATTTATAGCATTTATAACCAAAATGAATGGTAAAATAATCTTTCTTTAGTATGTTAACTTTTTTGAGTCTACTCTCAGATTTCTATATCACACAATGCATTGTACTGCCTAAACTTTGAAAGCTAACTATGTAATTATACACTCTATGAAAGGGATCAAAGTCCATTTTTAAATGCTCTACTTGACTCTTGGATGATCATAATTTTTACATGCTTTTAAAGCAATCAATACATATGTAGGCTTTACATTAAATTTCTTGTCTCCAAACTGAAGATATACATATGTCTGTATAACAGTGAGTGACCCATAATTTGCTATGTCAACTGGACAATGACCCATGACTATGAATAAGATAAAATGTTTGTATATATATATATATATATGTATTATTACTCAACAGAAGGGTCAATAAATGACAGACATCAGTGAAACTCTAACAGAAGACCACACAGTATTGCTGTGAATTGTATTTTTCTCCCGTACCTTTTGAGTGTTCACGTACTCTTCATCAGTCAACAGAGGTCGGACTGATCGGAGGTATTTCTGGAGGGTCTGCTCTAGGGGTGGGACAGGAAGCTTGGGGAGGGAGTCCTGTACAGAAAACATCCTCCCCACAAATAACTTCCCATCTGTCTGCATCCTTTGGAGGTTACAGGACACACGATGGACCTGTCAACACAAAACATTACTAATTAAACATTTTTACTGTGTTAATTTACATTAAAAACACCCAGAAATCTTGATTAAAAGGCCAGCATCAAATTTTTAGTCCAAAGACTGATTTTTTTTTTTACCCAATAAGCAAAGTAAATAAATATAGCTTACACCTCACATGTACATGTCTCAATCAAATGTCAACATAGCCGACACACTTTCTGCATCAATGCATTCCAAAGAGAGATAACTCTACATTCTCAATCTAATTTGTGACCTTGTGATAAACTGTCTAGGGTAAATATGCACTGATGCAAATTTAAATGTAATTAGAGGTTTAAAGATAATACACTTTGACCCTCAAAGTTTGTAGGACTTACCAAGTCTAAAAAAGTAGACAAGAGGCTCATGGCCCTAATAGAAGTCAACTGAGTGTCATTATTAATTTTTTGTCACATTATGTTTTTTTAATTATCTACTCTTTTATAAACTTGAGTCCAAATGCACCACAATTAGGTCTAAAGGCCAATGTTTTAGACATATTGAAATTTACATTACATGAGGATATTTTTATAATACTGGGTAAATGACAATTTTTAATTTTTTTAAATCTCTTTCAAACACAATATAAAACTGACACCCACCCCAACTTTGATTCTACACTGCATTTGTATATAGCCTTGTATCCATGAGAAAAGATTTTTTTTTAAATTTCCTACAGGTTTCTGGTCCCATTCCTGCCAGATTTAACAACCTTGAATTCATTACATAAGCATGCACGCTTGTAAATAAATTTGATAAAATCAACAGGCCCAGGGTCATGAGGCCAAACAAAAAAATATGTGTGGTTCCGGTTACACTTCCAAAAAAATTAGGGTAGGTAGGTAGGGAATTTTTTTTTTTTTTTTTTTTTTAACAAAATGATTTTCTTAATTTTTTTCTAAATAATACCTATCACTGCTTTGCAAATGGCATTTAGATGAGGTGTGATAATATACTAGTTAATATTGGTAGGGAACACCTACATGCTAGCTTGCTTTGGATTTAACACTATTAAACACTTGCACTATGTTTCGCAAGGAGGCTGTCATTGCTGAAACTAAAACTTAAACTGGAGCCATTGATGGAAATCGGGGAAAATTCCAGAAAAAATATGAAAATTGCCAAAAAAAAGTTTAGGGTCGGGGGTATAAAATAGGGAAGGTCGGGTAACCGGAACCACACATATTTTTTTATTTGGCCTGATTACACTTAAACTTAAGTCAAATATTCATTTCATTCATTTATAAGATATTTATAATTTCACAACTTAAATTCTAAATTTATAGATAGAAGCTGTTCAGTGATGCAATATTAGATAATACTTTAATTTTTGACTGTTAAGACCTCTACATCATTTCAGTACAGTATACAGATTTTGACTTAAACTGAAGATACATCATGATCTCAGGGTCTGATCACCTGAGATTTATATGTCCAAGTAAAACTCATAGTTGTTCAACTCACTTGATTTTTTTCAGGTTACACCCAATTTTTTGACCTGTAACCACTTATTTTTTATGACACAGTCAGTCATGCAATTTCCAGATTTGGTTTGTAAATTAGTTTGCATGTGTAATTTCCAGTTATCAAGCCAATCTTGGATTTGGATCTACTTAAACAATGTTGATGGCTATGTACAGTATTTACAGGCCAATTTTACCCAGTAAGAGAAGGTGTTAAAAATTTTCTGTGAGTTGTTTTGAGAAATCAAAGTTTGAAGTCATGATAAAATGGCTTCCTATAGGACAAAATCAGGGCCAGCAAGGAACATCAATGAAAAGATATTTAAAATTACCTTTATGTACATATATTTATATTTCATATTTCTTTGTCCAATATAAAACTCCAAATGATAAAAGACATGATTTTTTTCATAGAGCTATTGGTTCATCAAAAGGCATGGTTAAAAAAATCATGTGTGGGGTGGGAGTGAGAGACATAGAGAGCTAAAGAGAGGGAGGCAGGGCTAGGATCAAGCGCATGAATTTATGGAATCATGTAAATATAAGGAATAACTGTAATTGTTTTGGTTTTATGATGAAGATCAAGCAATTGGCTTGTTTAATAATTTTATGCATAAACGCCTTTAAAGTTTATGCAAATTATCATGCAAGCCAATTGCTTGATCACATCATAAAACCTAAAAAACTATACAGTCATTCCTTCATTGGAGTTATCTTTGTGCAAATTATCACACAAGCAAACTGATTGAACATATCATAAAACAAAAAAAACAAAAACAAGGGAATTTCTAACAAATTTGAAACTAAATAATGTAACTTAAAGGAAGCTTTCTTATAAGTTTCATCTTTTCTGGTCCATTAATCTTGTTGTCTATTTCTTAATTATCTCCCCTTGAAATAAAGCATGGCTATTCATTTGAACAAATTTTAATTCCCTTAATCCAAGGATGTATTCCAGCTACCCTTTGATCAGAAAAGTAGTAGTTTATGTCTGTCCACTTGTCATATGCACAAATAAAATGATCCAACAACACTTTTGGTTAATAGCTTCAGATAGCTTGCTGGTCTGAAAAAATTGGGATGAATAACCAGAGAGCTACATTGCCACCCACTGAAAAAAGTGTATATTTATTGTGCACAAAAAAGTGTTCTCATGCCTATTTGGCATGCAGGACATGTCATATCCAAAAAACAAAAATGTAAGAAATTTCGAAGTACTGGGGAATTGCGCCCAATCTAGACAGGCCCGGAGGAAGCGATTTCGGGGGGGGGGGGGGGGGGGGCACAGCCATACATTTTCAGTCATATTTGTCTGTTATGGGCTCTAAATTAGAAAATAAATGTTCTGTTCTGTTGGGGGGGGGGATATCAACTACCAAAAATTCCTTGACAAGCCAAAAAAAAAAAGGGTCATCAGACGTTTTGATTGTGGGGGCACTAGCATATAGTAGCTATGTTTTCTATAGTAATCTATATATCAGTAAAATTATTAGGGGGGTGCACCCCCCCCCCCCCGGTTCCTACGGCCATGCTATATGGCTATATTAAAGGAGTCCTTATAGATGGGGTACACTTGAGTTAGGTGACAGATTTTCGGACTATTGGGGAAAGAAAAAAGTCTCATTTACTGTCCAAATCCTGGTATTTGCCAATGCTCGACCTTATAACATCAAAAAGTGGGGGCCTACGGTTTAGTCGGTTACGTTTGTGCATATAGACGATGACATACTCCAACTAATATAAGGTGCACTTTATATTTCTGTGGTAACTCTAGGAACCTGCATTTCTGCATCAAAATAATATAGTATTTGGACACTAAAACTGGCCAAAACTTACCCAATTCCCTCTAGCAAATCGTAACATTTTGGCTTCCACTCTGAAGTGTCACCGTTTCCAGAGCGCTTGAATTCGTTAAGTAAGCGCTTATTCAAACAAATCATTAATCTGACGAAGACGAAATGTTCTTTCTTTGGGGTAAATCTCAAAAACTATTGTGTAAAGTACCTCACCTTTACGATACTGCAATATCTATATCTTATCTTGTTTAATACGTGTAAGCGCACTAACAATAAATACTTCAAAATATACTTCACTCGATTGTATAGAAAAAGAGCCACAGTCAGGAGGTAAAGGGTTAGAGAGGGCCGGTAATGGACCAGAAAGCTTGAATTGAATCTCGGGGGGGGGGGGGGGGGAGATGAGTATTACAGTGCCCACCCAACCCCACCCCAATAATTTTGCCGATATACAGAATACTATAGAAAACATAGCTACTATATGCTTGTGCCCCCTCAATAATGACCCGACTTGTCAAGGAATTTTAGTACTTGATAGTGCCCCGCAACTGAAAATGTATATGGTTGTACCCCCTCAAAGTGAAATTGCTTCCTACGGGCCTGTATCATGAATGAATTCGACGTCTTTTGGACTTCCATGCCTTCTCCATAATTTGCTAGCTGAGTGAGGTGTACGTATTTTGAATTAATCTTATTTAAAACTAAAAAATATAGAACTAAATATGATTTAACTTAGTTAACTGGTTTCCTCAGTTTACCAGAGACCAAGAGACTTCTCTCTCTCTCTCTCTCTCTCTCTCTCCAAACTTCTAACATTATTTTTCACATCTTTATGTGAGTCAAACCGCATCTAGAAATACACATGTTCAATCTTATCAACATCCCATTATCACCTGAATATGGAGTTTATATCTTCCAGTTGACTCGATATGCAAGAGCATGCTCTACGTACGAACAATTTCTAAAACGAGGCAAGCTATTGACAAATAAGTTGATGAAACAAGAATTTTAACAGTCGATCTCGCTTAAAGTCATCATTTCGCAAGTTCTGTGTGGTCGATACAATGACGTACTTGTCAGCAAATAAATCTTTCATTAAGTCGAATGTTGACGGACTTTTTTTCATGCAAATTGTTAGGCCATTATGTTCACACCGTATTGTCTTCGGACTTTTCCGTTAGCCCGATCATGACAAAGAGCACATGGCAGGTGTGACTGGTCGACATGGAAAGTTTACTCCTCCATGGCACCTGATCCTACCTCTGAGGTTTTCAAAGGCCCGTGTTTGCTCTGCTTCTAGAGGTTATAGAACTAGAGGTTATAATTTACAAGAGAAGAGGCGAAAATAATGAAGTAAAATTCAAAACCACATATCTAGGGACACAATGGGAGTGCATGGCATACGTTTTTTTTATAAGTCTATAGTATATTGACCACGGAAGTCCATATTTCGATCCAATCAATTGCAACGATATTTCCAGTAAGTAATAAATCTTGGCAATGTACTTATTATACTAATACCTATAATTTGTGTATACCTATTAATTTAACGACATTTGTAGTAGATAAAACAAATGTAATGATTATGTATTTTATGTATTTTTTATTTACTAAACATATCGTTAAAATCGATTAATTCCTGTGATATCAAATAACTACATACAGGCACTGTTAGCCCCCCTTTTTCAAACATAACATTTTACTATTAAAAATGTTCATTTAAAGGCTGGCTGACCACCACCCCCTTTTTTTGTTGAAATGTTGTTAAATCATGGTAGTCTGGTAATGAATCAAGAAAATTTGGTTGTGAAAAGTGGTTTGAACCAAACCCCACCACCAACACCACGAAATAGGATTTTTGAGTTTGAACAATCCCCCACCCAGCCCTCCCATTCCCTTTTTTCTTTTTTTCTTTTTTTTTTTTCTCGGCAAAGTTTTTTGTAATTTTTTTCTGCTTGGCTGCCTCCACTTTTAAAAACAGTCAGACGGACGTACAGACGGGGCTTCGGGGTACCAATCTCTTATCCGCAATCTTTCTTATACCACTGAATGAAATTTAATGAAACTTTCACAGATTCTTTATTACATAGTGCCATTGTGCACCTTCTATTTTAATTTTTGATCTGACACTTATTTGGGGTCTCCCAGATCAAAACATGGACTTTGCCATTAAAAACATATGGGAGGCGGGGGTATCATTTAGTCAGCTCAGTGCCCACAGTACCTTTAGTTTTATCTCTGCAATAAGCCTAAGCCAAAGTGTTGTCCCTCGTTTTAGCATCGAGAGATTCAGATTCAAGACCTAAAGACTATTGACAGAGGCACCCCCGGTGATTTTAATTGATTGGTGTGAAGCACATGTAATTTAGTATGATTACAATCAGAGCAAGAAGGGGGAGCGATGGCAGAGGTGGACATGACTTAACAAAGAGTATACATTAGTTATGATTTTATTGTCAATAATAGCTTTATAAGAATATGAATAAAATATATATTTGCTATGATATCGAGTTTAATGAGAGAGAGAGAGAGAGAGAGAGAGAGAGAGAGAGAGAGATGAAATCTAAAAAGAAAAAAGAAAACCTTATGTTTAACGCAGACATTGCCCATTTTCCTTCCTTGTCGAGTCTATTTTAAAGCTGATTTACAACTTTAAAGAACTATCCTTTTTTATATAAATAATATGCATGTGTCATCTCGTCCCGATTGTTTATAAAGAAGTTCGTTAAACTTTGGACACACAAGTTTTTAATGTATCATTTAGTAACTACCAATTATAAACAAACAATAAGGATAAAGAGCTTCCTGAATGAACATAAGAGGCATGCTGACTGACGTACATACCATAGGATAGAAGCTGGTTTTGAGACGGAATTCAGAATATAAAGAGCATGTATCCACGTATTCCTGCTTTTCGTTCAGTATTCTTTGTGATTTCTCTTGGATCAGGCGCCATTCCCTCAACCAGAAGTAACTCGTATGTTGACTTGGAAACTTGGCAATGCAATGTATGTGTACTTGTGCGAAATTTATATAAGATAATAATTCTACCTAGCTTTCCTCATGCACTTTCACTAAAAATTGTACTGTATTTTGCGGCTGCTATGTTGCAAATTTTGTTTTTACTTTCACGCAGTAAATTGAAAATTACAACATGCAAAAAAAACCCAACTCCATCAATAATTTCCAGTATGGGGTTAGCTTTTACTGTTTGTTTGATTTGTTTCGTTTTTAGCAGCCACGTTGTACTTGGGGGGGGGGGGGAGGGGAGGGGGGCAGCCCCTCCCCCTTTCCAAGTCTTTTTACCGTTAATTTGTTAATTTGAAAATATATTTTGAAATGAAGATTGGTTGCCCCCTTTTCTGTAGTATGGTCAAATCCTCCCATATATATATATATATATATATATATATATATATATATATATATATATATATATATATATATATAACATTTTTGTCTAAAAAGTTGAAACCTAACATCCCCCTCCCAAAAAAGGGTTTTCGAGTTTGGAACAATCTTCTTTTTTTTTTTCTTATTTACATTTTCTCCTAATAAACAAAGTAATCATACAGATAAGCATCTAAATTATATTTATGAGATACATGTACTTACACACACACACCATCCACACCCGTCACTTATTTGGGTTCATACTTTTCACTTAGATAAAATAAATAATACAGTATTGTCACTTTCCTCTCTCTCTCTCCCTCTCTCTCTCTCTCTCTCTCTCTCTCTCTCTCTCTCTCTCTCTCTCTCTCGTCAAAGATTTCTCAGGTTCGTTGTCAATTATTCCTTTTTCCAAAAAGAAGAAAAAAGAAAGAAAGACTAAGTGCCTGGTCCTCAAGTCAGGGGTCCTGAGTCAACACCTGACGTTGTTAGGATGATGTGTCTGTGTAAAACTGAATTCCATCATGATACATATTATATAGGCCCCTATTATTAATTTATTTTGACAAAAACCATGCACATGTGGCGCAATGCGCAAGTCATACATACATTAAACAAATTTATTATACTTTCATGTAAATTAGTTGAGTCTGATTTGTCGAGAAACATTTGTTAAAAAACACTATTACCCGCTGAATAATGAAGCCACGCCCTCCATCGTGGTAGCAGTCAACATTGCTTGACAACGGGTGATATTCCAAAAAATATTGACTGCGCAGAATTTATGCGCGCAAGGTTCACTGTAATAAATATTTATATAAAACCTTCAGTATAATATAATAAATATCGCATGTAGTTGAGCGTAACATTGAAAGTTTTCACCCCTCGGTTGACAATGGTTTTCTTGGAGTGAAAATTTTCAATGTTACACTCAACTACATGCAATATTTATATAATACCCTCCATGCACAAAATAATTCTAAACATAAAAGTTCAATGACATTTGGGGGGAATACATTTAACTTATTTTCAAGCAACAAAATTCGTTTAAATCTCTATCTAAAAAACAGCATTAGATAATGTAGAAACAATCACACATTGTACAATATAATAGATTTTTTTTAAAATCTGGACTGCATATATAACACATTAAAAAAAAAATACATTTTGAGACGACTAATTTGTGATCAATTCGGAACATCTCTTGAACTATTAGTTGTTGATTACTCATGCGTAGTCCGGTTGTCGTATGGTAAACAAACAAGTACAAGTTAACAGCACACCTTTAGAATGTCAGGTACACGAGGGAAACGTGAACAAAATAATATTTTTTTTAACCTGTAAAGATGATTTTTGATATATGATGGATAGAAATGGGATGTGTTCAGTCAAGAATTTTTCCAGGTAGAGTATAATGAGTTTGCAGCTTGACAGAGACGAAATGTTTTTAGTAACTGTAGGAGGGAAAGGCAAAATTTGTGTATCGCTTGAGAGCATTTGCTATATTTCTAGGGAACTCTGACAAATACCGAAATTCTTAAAGTTAAGAAGTGGTATGTTATGATTTATCTTTTGACGTATTATTTATGTTGTGTATTTTAAACAGATACAGTACATGCAGTATTTTATATAATTTACAAATTTAATTTTTTTGTGTACTTTATGAATAATTAAAAAATGTTTCATATAAAAAATATACTGTACCTGTTTAAAGGAATATAACCCTTTCCCAGATTAATATTACAAAAATACACTTCTGGAAGAAGTTTGTAAAGGATTCCAAAAATTGTTAAATCATATATTGAACTATACGAGCATAGGCAGTATACAGTGTATCTGCACCCACCCCGATACATTTTTATTAGAAAATTGTTATATACCCCATGGGTCATCTTAACCCCCCCCCCCCCCCCCCACTGTCTTGGGAATTCTTGATGAGAATCACTTCATTTTGAGACAAATACAAATTCATTGACTTTGGAATTTCAATCTTTTTGTCTATATTCATTTACAGAATATGTTACTTTACATCAGTGCATGTTCATTAAGTCCGAATTTTGGGGAGAGAAGGAGTTCACTAGATATATGTCACCAACTAAATGTTTTATGAAACGATATCAGGCGGCAAAGAACTTTAATGTTAAATATTGAGAGACATGGTACAGACCTAGGGGGGCTAATTTGATGGAATTAAACTTTGTAAATGGAGGCAACAATACTACATTTATAGCTATTACCTATTATATAGCTAATTATATTTATTCAATATATATCAATGATTTTAAAATGGCAATAATTTTCACTGTGGCTTTTGACAAGGTCGGCAGAAATCCATAGTAAAAAAAGGGGTCTCCTTGCTTGGTTTTTAAAAAACTCATGAATTGGAGAAGTCATAAAATGTGACTTTAAAATTTTAAGTGTTGGTTTATTAACACTATGTATATCAATAAATCTCAAAGTTAAACATTTCTTATATCTTATACACTTCAGATTTCTTGTACCTTGTACGTAACCTTTTGTTTACAGAAAGATTAATGTTGCTTAGTTGCATAATTAATGCCAGCACTGGAGTAAAAATAATTCCCAGACACAGTTTGGGTTTAAATATTCCAGAAGATATCTTTGAATCATAAAGCTAGACACTGTAGAATTGACAGTTTTGACAATGTCTTTACCACATTATTGGGGCCAGAGTGTAAATACTTTTCACAACATTTTTACAAGACTTACGCTCTTAAACTATTTACTATTTAAACTTTACTTAAAAATAATTGTTGGAAAATATCAGATATATCAATTTTTTGGGTTTAAATATAGCTAATATTGCATAAACATACTTATATGTTTTGATTATATTTCCAAACTTTTTAGATCATGAACACATTGAATTTGATACTCCAGGTACATCAAGATGTGATAACAATGCACATGGTTATTTTTTGTTGATTTACAACAGATTTAAGATTATAGTGCACTGTTCTTAAATAATAATAATTCTGTCATCTAGGAAACTGAAAACAAACAAAATTCTAGAGTCGTCTTCATCAACAAATCCATTCCAATCTCATTAACATACACGAATGCTTTGTTTTCATAAAACATTTCACGGCTGATCAGCGTTTAAGAAAATTGCATGTCACTCTGTGAGAAATGAATATATTGGATTTTTAAGCCTTATTGCACTTTCATACAAGAACATAAATGTTTTATTCTCTTTGTAAAATATTTTTCATGGGTTCACAAATTGCTTCACATTTCTAACTGATATGCTTATACTCTGATTGATTTAATAAAAAATTGGAATTAAATATTAGCCATGACATTTTTTTTCCCCTAAAGAATCTACAATTAGTATAATGATATTTGTATTTTTATGCCATAAAATTATAGTTTTTTTTAGTTTTAGCATTTAATTATCCAGGATTGTGAAATACAGACAGAGCATGTGATAGAACATAGACACACAACAAAATACATGACAGTACAAAACAGCAGATATATTTTATTGTATGCTTTTGAATTCATTTTCAGATGTTTACAAAGATAAAGATAAAACACCTACCAACAATCCTAACGTCTTACGAGGAGACGTGTCACTGAAGTTTGAGGCCAAGGTTAAACGCGAGAAAACATTACACGATAAAATGGTCAGCAAGACTTTCGCTGCAGAGGTAATTGTAATTAAGTCAATATAAAGTTAATATTATGACATTTCGTATCTTTTGGACATTTAGGGAGCAGAGTATGTATATAAAGGTGTGATGAGAGAATGAGATGAAATCTTTATGTCTTTGTCACAAACTTATGTTTTCAACTGTGAAAATTACTATTATTTACCCATTGAATAAAAGTGATATTTTTGAAAATAATATATTTTCACTGTGAAAACTATCAAAAGTGATATTTTTCACTGTGAAAATATCAAAAGGGTGGCAAAACTAGAGATTTTCATTCCATTCACAAATAGTGTTATAAAGAAAATATACTCCCTATTAAGATATAGTACGAGTAAATATTAACCATCCTGACACAGACTAAAACTGCCAAAGTTTCTCCATTCTCAATCTCACAATTGCTTAGCTATGATATCTCACAACTGCTCATCTGTGACATTACAGCATTTAATTGACTCTGTGTTAAGAAAAGAAAGAGACAAATCAAGAAAATTAATTAAAGAAAATGTAATAAATGGAAAATTCAATGTTTTGTAGTTGGATATGGATTTATTGCACTTGTGAGACAGGATTTTTTAAAAAAATATTTTCATTCATGCTTTGCATGTCCAACTTGTGGGATAAATTCCATATCCAACTACAAAGCATTAAATATCCAATATATACTCACTTTCCAGATCTAAAGGTCTGGAAATAAGAAGTAAACTCTGATCCCATTGATTTCATATTGTAATGAGTTACTTAAATATGTGTGTATTTAGAATGATTTTGCTTCTAAACTCTTAAATACATAATATAGCTAAAAATTTTATTTCCAGTTAGTCCCTGTACGTTACTAAACATTGCACATCTTAATATGTATAAAACATAAGTACTCTGAACTGAATGATTCTACTCTACAGGACATATCTAATACCGGTATGCACAATCATGCATTCTGCTGTACATTTAAACTATTTTATGTTTTATCTTTGTCCCTGTAATCAAAGTTAAGGAGAAGAGAGGTCAGGGGTCAACATTTCTGTCTGTCCTCTAAAAGTTAATTGGTGCAGTGGTAGGTCATGTAATGTTTGAAGCAATCATGAGTCAGTGCAGACAAAGTTCAATAATTAAACGTTATACAGTGATAGTAAATTAGGACGAACAAGGAACCAAAAAAAAAATCCTACTAAAATAAGTACACATTTTGTATATTTATGTGTGCAGGACTCATCCTGTCTCTCTGCATGTTTACTGTATACTACATGTACCATTAAAGGATATTTCATGTCAGTCTATGTACTGAAATCTGTCTGTCTGTCTGATTGTTACATTTAAAGACCCAATTTTTTACTGTACGGTTACCTGAGGAGAGGGAGTGGTCTTGATAGTACTGATGTTATTTACCTGGAGAGCCCCAATACTCAAGATGTCAAAAATCCCTATACACATTGTAGTACATGTACAGTAAGTCTGTCTTTGGTAATCAGGATCAACATTACGCGTTTTTGTCTAATTTTGAGAGACACTATTGTAAATAATTTTTATATTTTGATATAAAATTAGTTAACGTTTTCATCGATATCTTTTGAAGGAAAAAACATTATATAGAAATATCTTCTTTTTTATTTAAGGAAAAAAGTAAAATAAAAATAAAATCACGAGTGAAAACCACAAAGCAATCATATCAATATTCTTTAATCGTCAGTAAAAGAAATCATCATTCAATAGGTGTAAATATTGAAATAAAGTGATTTCATTTATCGTGTGGACAATCCACCATGTACCATAGCCAGAATATTATTTATTTTTCTGGCCAACAATCGTGTCCAAAGTATTCACCACTGCAATTTCCAGGGTCCATGTTTTTATGCCCTGTTCACAGATTTGTATTGTTTGTAAACTTTTCTTAAAAAAAAAGAAGAAAAAAAAAGATCGATCACTGTTCGTTATCTTCAATATTTTCAATATACGTTAGAGGAAATTCGAACAATGATTGTAACATTTCTTCCACCGAGTGGTGTAGATTGATTTTTAATTTATAATCTGTTTGACTTTAATAACAAATTTTGCTAAAAATAGAACGACACTTCCAAATTGCAATTTAAAACAAAACCTCGAATATCCGCTATAGTTTTTCTTCGGAAAGTTCTAACGTTGAGTTGTCTTGGATGTCATATCACTTACAAGTACCAAACAACAATGGAGATTGAAAAAATAAAATCATAAAGTCAATGTTTAATTATCTACTCTCAAATATATTTTGAAATATAATTACCAAACAATATTTACAGCATTCTGATTTTTTTTTTTACCAGAGTGTATACATACAAAGCGACCATGCGGTACATGAAAGCGTTTTACATGTGACCAGGTAATTGTTTCCGAAACATGCAAACTCAGATTATCAGGTAGCACAGGTAGCTGGCCTGTCAATCAAATCAGTAGCTATTGTTTTTTGAATGACTGACAGGCGCTATATTATTGATCTCGAATTAGGTAAATTTTGGGGGCGTTAACATAAAATTGGGTGTTTAAGAGTCACTCTGCCTCTCTGTCTGACTGATAATCATACTATAATCACCATGTCTGTCTGTCTGTCTGACTGATAATCATACTGTAAACACCATGTCTGTCTGTCTGTCTGTCTGACTGATAATCATACCAAAGAATCACCTTGTCTGTCAGTCTGTCTGACTGATAATCATACGATAATCACCATGTCTGTCTGTCTGTCTGACTGATAATCATACTCTAATCACCATGTCTGTCTGTCTGACTGATAATCATACTATAATCACCATGTCTGTCTGTCTGTCTGACTGATAATCATACTTTATTATATACCCAACTGTCTGTCACTCAGTTTTACTGTTGAATTTATGCAATCACGTGACGGTGTGATCCGACATTCACCACACTGTGGTTTTCTGAATCCATATCACCCCTCTCTGAAACTGATGACGTAGTACACAGGTAAATGACGTTTTTATTCTCACGCATCAAAATGTTCCTTGACAAAATGGTTTGTTTACTGTATAAAAGTTAGGTAATTGATCCAAAAAGTTTCCTTTTATTATATTTTGCTAGTTGTAAAGGGGTATATAATAAATTTATCATTATAACAGTAACTTGTTCCGAAGAGCCGTATCACGTCTCGTTGACAGGCGCGGATCATCAGATCAAACTCGACGCTTCGCGTCTCGTTTGATCTGATGATCCGCGCCTGTCAACTTGACGTGATACGGCTCTTCGGATCAAGTTACTGTTATAATAATATATATGTTATCACCATGTCTGTCTCTCTGTCTGACTGATAATCATACTATAATCACCATGTCTGTCTGTCTGTCTGACTGATAATCATACTCTAATCATCATGTCTGTCTGTCTGTCTGACTGATAATAATACTTTTTTATATACCCAACTGTTTGTCACTCAGTTTTACTGTTGAATTCACACAATCACGTGACGGTGTGATCCGACGTTCCGAATCACCACACTGTGGTTTTCTGAATCCATATCACCCCTCTCTGAAACTGATGACGTAGTACACAGATAAATGACGTTTTTATTCTCGTGCATCAAAAAGTTCCTCGACAAAATGGTTTGTTTAATGGATAAAAGTTATGTAATTGATCCAAAAAGTTTCCTTTTATTTTACTTTGCTAGTTGTAAAGGGGTATATAATAAATTTATCATTATAACAGTAACTTGATCCGAAGAGCCGTATCACGTCTCGTTGACAGGCGCGGATCATCAGATCAAACTCGATGCTTCGCGTCTCGTTTGATCTGATGATCCGCGCCTGTCATCTCAACGTGATACGGCTCTTCGGATCAAGTTACTGTTATAATAATATATATTTAATCACCATGTCTGTCTGTCTGTCTGACTGATAATCATATTATAATCACCATGTCTGCCTCTCTGTCTGACTGATAATCATACTCTAATCACCATGTCTGTCTGTCTGTCTGACTGATAATCATACTGTAATCACCATGTCTGTCTGTCTGTCTGACTGATAATCATACTGTAATCACCATGTCTGTCTGTCTGTCTGACTGATAATCATACTGTAATCACCATGTCTGTCTGTCTGTCTGACTGATAATCATATTGTAATCACCATGTCTGTCTGTCTGTCTGACTGATAATCATACTATAATCACCATGTCTGTCTGTCTGTCTGACTGATAATCATACTCTAATCACCATGTCTGCCTCTCTGTCTGACTGATAATCATACTCTAATCACCATGTCTGTCTTTCTGTCTGACTGATAATCATACTGTAATCACCATGTCTGTCTGTCTGTCTGACTGATAATCATACTGTAATCACCATGTCTGTCTGTCTGTCTGACTGATAATCATACTGTAATCACCATGTCTGTCTGTCTGTCTGACTGATAATCATATTGTAATCACCATGTCTGTCTGTCTGTCTGACTGATAATCATACTATAATCACCATGTCTGTCTGTCTGTCTGACTGATAATCATACTATAATCACCATGTCTGTCTGTCTGTCTGACTGATAATCATATTGTAATCACCATGTCTGTCTGTCTGTCTGACTGATAATCATATTGTAATCACCATGTCTGTCTGTCTGTCTGACTGATAATCATACTATAATCACCATGTCTCTCTGTCTGTCTGACTGATAATCATACTCTAATCACCATGTCTCTCTGTCTGTCTGACTGATAATCATACCAAAGAATCACCTTGTCTGTCAGTCTGATAATATTACTTACGAATCACCATATTTGTCTGTTTGTCTGGTTATAATACAGACAAATCACCATGTCTGTCTGTCTGTCTGCCTGCCTGTCTGACTGATAATCATCCTAAAGAATCACCATTTCTGTCTGTCTGTCTGATGATCATACTATAGAATTACCATGTCTGTTTGTCTGCCTGTCTGACTGATAATCATACTATAAAGAATCATCATATCTGTCTGTCTGTTTGTCTGTCTGACTAATTATCATACTAAAGAATCACCATGTCTGGTGGTCTGATAATTATACCAAAGAATCATGTGCTTAATAAATAAAGTTTTGTTATGAAGAGGCATTAGAAGCTCTTACCTAGCACAAATGTTGCACATACCACATGCCTCACTAAATTCATGTTATGCAACACATTTTCAAGTAAGACTTTTGCTGAAAGATATCTGATATTTCAATATTTTATGACTCATTTACTTTGTCTTGCAGGATAGATTGGATTTCCTTGTGTGAAAAATCAATGTTTTAGGGCTTAGGGACTTTTTATGCTGCATTCGATCATGGAAAGCCTTAAAGTGAAAAAAATATATTATCAATAAACCAGTCATTATGGTTAATATAGTATAAGAGAAGAAAACTTGATAGAGTCATAATGCCTTGAATAACTTTTTTTATCAGAATGTCTTGCTTTACTGAAAAACCATTGGGACTTTTACCTCTAGTAAACCAAAAAAAAGTCAGAATGTTGACCAGTTTAATAATGGACTGGTTGTTCAGCATTGAATGAGGTGTGTACGGTTTCTCTTTCCAGTAGAATTCTTTGTTATTGGTCATTTTTCTCCCTTTCTTTGGCTTGAATAAAAATCTTAATTACATATCTAATTTAGTGGCTAATGGCACACATGGGATTGAATTTATTTCATAAATGGTGACAAGCTGAAGCAAATTTCCTCATCTCATTGTCCGGGTTATACTACATGTATATTCTTTGAAATCAAGTCTGAGCAGGATCATTTCACATACCTACATTATTGGAAATAGCCCTCTAAGGTTTTAATGCATTCCAGTCTCAGGTGACTGCAAAAGTTAGAGCAAAAGGCACTATTCCTTATCAACCAAAGAGCTTAACCCTCTTGAGATGCAAACTTAAAGATAGATTTTTTTTTAACATCTTTAGGTCATAGCGAAAAACATACTTGAGTCTGAATTCATTTCAATCAGTAAATTACATGTATGTTCAGACATTGATTTGAATGTTTCATGCCCTGTGACATATTATCTTAGATGAGAACAGCAGTAACCCTTCTTAGATATTGGCAATAACATATAAAGTCTGAATTCCAGCCTTAGGTAGGGGCAATAACATATAAAGTCTGAATTCTAGCCTTAGGTAGGGGCAATAACATATAAAGTCTGAATTCTAGCCTTAGGTAGGGGCAATAACATATAAAGTCTGAACTCCAGCCTTAGGTAGGGGCAGTAACATATAAAGTCTGAATTCCAGTCTTAGGTAGGGGCAGTAACATATAAAGTCTGAATTCCAGCCTTAGGTAGGGGCAATAAGTCTGAATTCCAGCCTTAGGTAGGGGCAATAACATATGAAGTCTGAATTCCAGCCTTAGGTAGGGACAATAACATATAAAGTCTGAATTCCAGCCTTAGGTAGGGGCAGTAACATATAAAGTCTGAATTCTAGCCTTAGGTAGGGGCAATAACATATAAAGTCTGAATTCTAGCCTTAGGTAGGGGCAATAACATATAAAGTCTGAACTCCAGCCTTAGGTAGGGGCAGTAACATATAAAGTCTGAATTCCAGTCTTAGGTAGGGGCAGTAACATATAAAGTCTGAATTCCAGCCTTAGGTAGGGGCAATAAGTCTGAATTCCAGCCTTAGGTAGGGGCAATAACATATGAAGTCTGAATTCCAGCCTTAGGTAGGGACAATAACATATAAAGTCTGAATTCCAGCCTTAGGTAGGGGCAGTAACATATAAAGTCTGAATTCTAGCCTGGCCAGCTCTACTTGATGTGACACAATTTTGAGACAGAAAGACAATTATGAGAAGTATGAATGTCTCTACATAACTTAGGACGAAAATTAAAAACGAGGGAAAAAACTGATAAAGTTGGACCAAAATAAGAAGCATGGATAAATTAAATAAATTGCAGGTAATGTGCAATTTAACATAGGTAGAACTTGATCTTAATATTATAACCCCCCCCCCCCCCCCCCCCGCCAAAAAAAAAGGGAGGTATAAAGTGATGGTGTCTGTCCTTCCGTACGTCCATAAGACTTGGGGGGGGGGGTACCCATCTCTTATCTGCAACTACTCCTGTACCACTGAATGAAATTTAATGAGACATTCACAGAATCTTTCTTAAATAGTGCCATATTTTGCACCTCCTAAAATATTTTTCAATCAGACAGATATATTTTGGGGTTTCCCATAGCGAAACATGGACACTGCTTTTCTTTGGGGGGGGGAGGGGGGGAGGGGTTTGGGTTACATGTACCCATCTCTTATCTGCATATCCTTCTATACCACTGAAAAAAAATTAATAAAACTTTCACAAAATTTTCATAACATAGTGCCGTTGTGCACTTTCTATTTTTTGTTTTGATCGGACAGATATTTGGGGTTTTCCATAGCTATATTTGGGGTTTTCCATAGCAAAACCTGGATTCTTTATACATGTATAATATAGGGGTATCCATCTCTTATCTGCAACTCCTCCAAATATACCACAATAAAATTTAATGAGACATTCATAGAATCTATCTTACATAGAACCATTGTGAACCTCCTAATTAATGTTCTAATCAGACAGATATTTGAGGTTTCCAGTAGCAAAAACTGGACTTTGCCATTATACTCACAAGGGAGTGGGGATATCATTTTGTGAGCTCTGAGTACTCACACTACCTCTAGTTTAACATTTAGGACTTGATCCATGTTTGTCTGACATTACTGGGTAGAACTCAGGCATAAAAGTAAATTGCTTTATTGGAAAGCTTTGACAAGATTGTTACCTGAAATTTTATTACAAAGTGTGGGCACTTATATGACACTCCACAAGAACAAAGCTATTAACGTTGTTTGGAAAGGATCAATTTTATATAAATCAGTTTGCCAGGAATTGTTGACCATAATGGATGTGTACAATTTCAAAAGATTTGGGTTTAAAAAGAATTGAATTAAATACTTGATGGAAATACACAGCTAACTGTATGCTTAGGGTAGTCTTCTCTGAAAAATAAAGTGAATACTAAATAGTTCTTCATTTGCTGACTCATTTAACTGAAAGATCAAGATTTGAAAGAGTGTTTGATGATGGAATGCAAATCAACCAGAAATTTGGATAATGTTCAGTCTAAGGGCTTTTCAGCATAACTTCTTCTTGTGACATAATATGATACAATTTTATTGAAAACTTGTTACCGGTACTTGATTTTATCACATACAAAAAAAAAAATTGCACCTGTGCCATTATAATCAATTTTGTTTCCATTTACATCAGAAATAACAAAAATAAAAGGGAATTGGTACACTAAACATGTTCTTAAAAATTATGAAATGCTTGAGTATCTAATTAATATGTTGAATGTTCATACTCAGATTTTCTAGCAAAGTTGCAGTGAAATTGAACTCCCCCAGCAGGGAATATTAGTCCAAGAGCTTCTAATGATCTAATACTTCATATTGCAGTAACTTATAACAGAACTATTCTGAGTGGAAATAGGAAATATCTTGATGCTAATAAAACTTAAGAGGAGCTAGTTTTTTTGTGTTACATTTTTGTTGATACTCTCCACTGAGCTTGGGGGGAAATGTAAATTCTGCTATAATAGAGGTGTATCAGTATTAAGTGAAATTCCGCCATATTTTCAGCCGTATTTATCCTTGATTTCATCAAATAACATGCTTGCAGTTTATAGCGCAAGTCATGGTGGGTATAAAAATGGACACTAATTGGCACCCTCACATGTTAAAAATTTTATTAAATTTTATGCTGATGCGTTTAATAATGCGAACACACTTTTTAAAACGGAAGTTACATTTATAACATAGCAACCAGTGATTGCGGTAGTATTCAAGAAAAGACTGAATCTCAATTTTTCTCACACATGTGCACAAATTAATGCTTGTAATAACTTTCAACCCACATTGAAAGAGGTTTGTCGAATTTTCAGAAGAAATGATGATTTTTGCCAGGTAACGGGTATGGAAATATGAAAATGAAAATATACATGGCTGAAAATATAGCGGAATTTCACTATAATAGTGATACACCACTATTATAGCAGAATTTACGTTTTCCCCCTGTGTATAATTAAATTCAACCATTTCTCTCTTATTATATCACTTTTTGGAAGTACGTACTTTAAACATTTTGAGTTAGACAATCTACTGTCTGAAGTGCAACCCTCAGCAATACATTGTACTTTCAGCATACTGATTGTTTGAATATGATTCAATTGTCACTAGCATAAACAATGTCCTGGAAATCTTGAAAGATTTTGAGCTTTCTCAACTTTACCGCAAAAGAGCAGCAGTAAGTTAGAAAACTGCAAGGTAATCACAATACTAAGTATAGAAGGCAGATCAATTACCTCTCGTAATTAACATAGAATTTTTATTATGTTATATGCATTGGGTTGGCATCCAACTGGTGAAAGTTTTGGAGCAGATCTATTTTCCATAAGAATGACCAGATCATGTTTTTGGTGATGGTTAAAGTTTTAAGAGCAAACCAAAGTAACTATGTGTATTAAAGCCCCATGGAAACTAAACATGCATCAATGATGCAAAGGATCTCACCTATATTTTCAAGATGAATTGCCAGGTTAAAAGTTTTGGAGCAGGTCCATTCCAAAGTAACTGACCAAGCTTGCATGGACCAGATTTAAGTTTTGGAGCAGGTCCAAGGTAACTATAAGCCCCATATGGTGACTTGCATGAATGATGCATCTAGGGATATACACTACCAGACAGCTTTGGATAGTGGATGGTATTAATTAAGGGAATCAAAGTGACCATCTTATGACCGAAACTGCTTTTGCCTAGGTATGATCATAACTTCTGCCTAGGTGTGTCCAAACATGACCAGACACTGTTCCCTCTGTGAAATCTAAGACATTACTGGCATCAGTGTATTGACTATTGAATTAAGAATTCTATATGTTTATATAAATATGACATCAACTTTATTCTAATTAATAAGGCTGCATCAGTACCATTCAGCAACTGACCACTTGTAATTTTTGTCCTCCCCTTTTGTGAAGGCAAGGGGACATTAAATTTCATTTATCTGTCAGTCTTTACCTCTATCAGTCTGTCTGTCACAAAAACTTTAACCAGCTTGCATGGTCATAACTTCTGAATTAGAAAAGATAGTGCTTGTATTATATTTGACCTCATGACCTTGATCTTGAAGTTGATGCAGTTCTAAGAAGCTTTAATGTTGACCGTAACCCTTTTAATTCAAAATTTATGTTTTTATACCCTCCGCAAACGAAGTTTGGGAGGGTATATAGGAATCACCTTGTCCATCTGTCCATCTGTCTGTCTGTGCAAACGTGTTCGGTCCATATCTTTCTTACGGAGGAATATTAGAATCTCCTACTTCACACAAAAAATGTTCATAACCTGAAGGTGTGTCATGACCTTAACCCAAGGTCATTTGGACAAGTTCAAGGTCACTGAAAGAAAAAGTTCATAATTCATGTCCGGTCCATATCTTTCTTATGGATAAACTTGGTGAGTTCCCATTTTACACACAGGTGCTTGAGGACAGGACCCCCCCCCCCCCCCCCCCGATACAGACCCCCAGGTCTGTTCGACTCTTTTCTCATAAATTATATATGGATGGATGATACATTTATGATATAATATCCATATCATCAATTCGGAAAATTGACTTAAACATTTTATAAAAATTACTACCCTACCCTATATATAGAGGGGGTAGATTTTATAAAATGTTTGTTTTAGGTAATTTTTCGAATTGTTGGTATAGATTATATCAGAAATATGTCATTGAAAGATGATTTATGAGAAAAAAGTCGAAAAGGCCCGGGGGTCTATATTAGGGGGTGGGGGGGGGGGGGGGGGGTCCTGTCCTCAAGCACCTGTGATTTTACACAAAGATTGCTTATGACCTGAGGGTGTGTCATGACCTTGACTCAAGGTCATTTGGGCAAGTTCAAGGTCACTGAAAGAAAAAGTTCATAATTCATGTCCAGTCAATATCTTTCTTATGGATAAACTTGATGAGTTTCCACTTTATACAAAGATTGCTTATGACCTGAGGGTATGTCATAATCTTGACCTATAGTCACTGTAGAAAAAATGGATAAATAATGCATCCGTACTTTCCAACAGAGAAATACTTGAAAAATTGTTATTTACTTTTTCAATGTAATAAAAAAAATGATATTATAAGTATTGATGTTTTATTAGGCTGCGCCTTAGTTTCATTCATTACAAAAATTTAATGAGCAATTATCAGTAAATTTTCACTCTAAATATTTAAACAAATTGTGAACACCTCTTAGATCCATCAAATACTAGTATTAGTGACTTGGCACCTTCTCTAAAAACCCTGTGGTGGGTATTTGTCCCTTTAGGACAGTTCTAGTTTGTATGATGGACAGACAAAACAGGACATACAAACAAGATAGTTAAAATATGCCATAGATCACTGAGTCCCAACCAAATAAGACACCGAAAGCAGGGAATCACAATGCTTTAAATTTACTTGTTGTCCATCTGGTGAGATGTATCTGAATCTTCAGGTATTGATCCACAGTGCTATCTGAGGTATTGAGACACTGTCTAGTTACTTTTACAAGTTAAAGTCAGGCAGGTATTTCAGAATCAGGGTAGATTTTACCTGGATTAATGTCTAATATCTCACCTTGATTATAAATTAACACCAGGTAATTAGATAAGGAAGTAAAGTACACCTGAGGATGACAGAGGTGAAAACATCACGAAGCCAAAGAATAAAAGTGGTCAATAATTAGCTGATATCATCGTGACTTGATTGATTAGGAGTCTGTAAGTCACGACAATACCAGGAACAGGAGCTGCCTGATAGCAAACAAAACTTTATATACTCGGAATTATTGTTTGTCTATAAATGATACAGACATGTTTTAATTAGATAAATAGACATTTAAATAATTTGTAGTCTTATATAGTATGACAAAGAGCCCAGTCATCATCAGACTCGGTAGGTTAGTGTGGAGAGTACCCGATTTACATGGTGAGAATACCGTATTCAATAACCAAGATTGCCATACTTTTTCTTTATGAACTATAACATCTAAGTTCTAACGAGCTTAGCACCAAGGGGTACATTTAGGGAGAACTTGTACATAATACCCCAAAAAAGGTGTTCTTTTGGTTTGCAACTCTCCATTCCTGAAAAATAATGGAGTGCTCAAACAAAAGTGGATTTTAGAGCAACACTTTGGTAGCATCATATGTCACTGATGTTTAATGTGATGGGAATATAAGCATGTTACATAACTAAAAACCTACACTATGACTGAAAATCATAATGTCATGAATGAAATTGATAAAGGCAAGGTGTCTTGCATGACTTTGTAAATTTTTCAGTGTAATTTTATTTTGTATGAACTTTCCACTATCTTTGCAATGATATATAATTCAGGTTTATCTTAAGGGTAGTCTTTGATGTATAAAACTCCATTTTCCATTTAACTTGTATTTGATTGAAGGCAAGGACTGCTTTCAAAAAGTCTGAAAAACTCCTTCAAGAGTGTAAGGGTTTTATAGATAGAAGTAAATCATAGAGAGAGATGAAAGGACTGCTGGCTGTCAAAGTCAGGATCTGTAAATATCCCAGGGTGGATAGTTGATTCAAATTTTTGAGGGACAAGTGGTCACATATTGAGTCTTGTCATTACTCAACCAATTATGAAGTGTAAACAAGGGTGAAGAACACATTGCATTGTGACAAGACATTTTATTAACCCAAATGTGTCCTACACAACCAATTATGAAGTGCGGTAAAGAACACATTGCATTGTGACAAGACATTTTATTAACCAAAATGTGTCCTACACAAGTAATTCCAAGATTTACTGAAAAGATATTTACTTTTTTTTAATAACATAAGTAACTATGCTAGTAAAAAAAACAGGGTTATACCTTTATAATGAGATTACTATATACATGTGCTCCAAGGTTACTTTATTTTTGCTGGGATTTGATTTCCATTGATTTCATGGTATGGAGAGCCCACAAATTCATCTATATACTTACTGATTTAGGTATAGTTGATCAGCAAGAGCCAAGTACAGGTTTGGAATGAGTGTCAGTTAATTCATTTTTGATTTCTATGTGAGCTGCTTTGTTTTTTAGGAAATGTCGGGAAGAATAATGGAAGAAAGAGAAAGATTGTCATTGGGGACGAGATCTAGGGCTACGTCGGGAACCAGTTCACCCGTCCCTAGCAACAGTACCCGAAGTAAGATTGTGTACACAATACATCATGTTAAATCAATAATAATTACATGATCCATTGACAAAGCTGATTAATATAGTTTGGTTTTGTTTGTAGAGAATTTCTTTGCTCACAGGGGAACCTGCCCTATTAATTCTTTTAGTGAAAAGTAATTTACTATTTTGTCTCACAATTATGTAATATGTGTACATAGAACTATATAAAAGAAGCATGTTGTTTCTTTTAAAATCATACCTGTCTGTTTTATTTTTACTGTACTATTTACTCTCTGGATTTTTTTCATTCAAATGAAAGTCTTGCATTATTTAGTCCACATTTTGTGTGTATGTTAGTGATTGAATACATACTGTAGATAAAATACTTTCATAAAACCTATCTGGACACAGGGAAGTTTAAAAACAATATCAAACCAATTCACCATAAGAAAGAATTCTGAGCAGTGTTTAAGATCGTAGCAGCTAGGTAAGGTAGAGCTACAAAGTTAAACTAACATCTAAGTCCGCCCTATGTAGGGATAACAAGCATTAATTCATACAGCCCATTCAGTAGACATAGATATTCTAGCTTAGCTGCTTGACTGGCTAGTACGATAAACCGGTATAATGGAGCCCTATAGGTCCAATGCGTATGATATATAATGCAGCCCTATAAGTCCAATGTGTACGATATATAATGCAGCCCTATAGGTCCAATACAAATATGAAGTCTTGTAATATATGTCAATTAATACCAAGATATATTGATTCATAAATTGTGATTTATTATATCCAAATTTTCTCAAGAAAACATTAGGTAAAAAAGTATGAATGTTTATATACAGTTATATAGGTAAAAAAGTGAATGTTTATATACAGTTGAACTTAGGTTTCTCCAACATTAATATCTTGAATACCATGGATCATATATCTGTGTGCTTGAAAAATAAAATCTTACTGTGAAATTTTGTGTATTCAGTCAACAAATATTTTCTTTCCTGATAAAATGTTTGTTCAGGGTAACAATGATTGACATATTTCTGGAATCTCCAATTTTTCAGATTGTATTTTAGAGTACCCTATGTGTATAAAGTCACTTTATATTTATCTTATAACTTAAACTTTTCACTGTTTGTTTGCCAAAGTTCTTGTATTTACTGAGTTTTTTTTTGTATTTATATCTGTATATAATCCTCCGTAAGGAAAGATATTATTTAAAAGCTGTTAAATTCATTTTCAGAGCAAGTCCATTTCAAGGCAGATGTAAGCGAAGAAGTTCCAAAATTCAAGAAAGGAGGCAAAGTAAAAAATTCACTGAATCATGCTAGTAGTGATGAAAAACAAATAACAGTTACCATAGCAGGGGCACACAGCATCCAATCAAATGATACGTTAGATCAACCAATCAATGACAACAGCTCAAACGACTTGAACAGTTCTCCAAAAAACAGTAAACTGACAACGATTGAAGAAAGGACAAGTAGTCGAGCTAGTGGTCATAGCGCGTCAGAATCAAAAAGAGGCTAAGTGGACCCCCATAGTATTTGGCACTGTATTGTTGACTACAAGAAAGATATTATATAGCTGTTAACTTATTTTAGTCTAGTCCTTTTTTGACCAATTAACCTGCAATATATGAAAAATATTTCTGTAAGTTGTATGAATGATGATCTATGAAATCTTTGATAGTTCTTGAGAGAAACTTAAGGGCAATTTTTTTAAAGTCAATCCGGATCAATTTAACTCGGATTAACTTCATCCACAACATTTGATTGATCCATGTTATGTTCACACTGCAGGTGAGGGATTTAAACTAAACTTTATCATCGAAGTACATTACTGTGACGTGATAGCATCACAATTGAATTCTGTATTAAGTTATGAAATATGATTAGGGTGGATGCAATGTGAGCTAACCCACATATACCCAGGTTTATCTGGATTAACTCTGTAGTGAGGACAACCCTTAGACTCATTCAAGGTTTACTGGTAACTCTTATAATTTTCCCTTACTTATATTTACAACTAAACCTCATTAAAAATTAGGCATCTTATTGATTCTTGTTTAAAATTTTGAAAAAAAAAAGTTGAAACCATTATTCTGATGTGTAAGCAGAAAAATTCAAAGTAGACCCTTGGTCAGGTGAACTTTAACATAAGATGAGCACTGTGTATATGTTGAAAGGTAAACTTATTATTTGGGTTTCCCAAATAGTGAGATGAGTTAAGTCAGATGTGGAAACTTTATACATGTAGGTTCACAGATTTGGCTCTTTTTATCTAATTGACAAACTCTAATAATTAAAAAAAAACAACCAGGTTTAAATTTTAGGATCATTTAATATTGGACTAGCTGGAGAGAAGCATAACTTAATTAAATTTTCCAAACTAGTGTGACTAAGTTCAAAATGGAATTGAAAGCATTGCTTGATGATTAAAATTCAATCCTTATTGATTTCCATTGAATAAACAAATGTGATATTTTCATATTTTATATGTATACACACAAAGGATTTCTAAAGTGGACAGCCTGCTGAATTGAATTTTTCCAATAATCTCGTCAGATTTCAATTTAAATTAGGATCACATTCATTATTGTTGGGATAATTAAATCTCAATTTAAAACTAATTACTGTAATGAGACACACCCGTAAGCATTATATAACTGTGAATATATTAAAAACGGTATTAATCTGTGATTATTTTTTTTTTACTTAGAAATTTGCTTTTTAATACATGTATTTAATCTAATTTTTTCTTGGTAACAACTTGACTTTTGCCTGGCACTTTGAAAGAGCAGAAGTTATTCTATGACCAGAGTAATTTAATGCCAAGTGTGTTAACAAATATTAGTTTTGATACTCTTCACTATTTTAAAGCTTAAGGTTATATGATTGCTTTGAGTAAATAGATTTGTTCTTTTATTTTTAAAGTAAAAGAGGGTGTGATGATCTGAGGGCTCAGTGAGTAGGGTCATGTTTTGTTGGTGATGTAAGTTACTCTCAGTTAAACTTTCTTGGAGTTATAGAGCTGGGGTAACCATCTGCAGTCTCTAAGAATCACATTTTGCAGGTAGAGTAAGTTAATCATGGTTACATTATCTTGGGTATCTGTAAAGGTCACACTATCTTGGAGGTCATCTGTAAAGGTCACACTATCTTAGAGATCATATAAAAGTCAAACTATTATGGAGGTCATAGATTTGTAGAGGTCAAAATATCTAGAGGACGATAAAGGTCCGACTGTTCTATAGGTCATAGATCTGTGAAGGTCACACTATTTTGAAGGTCAGACTATCTTGGAGGTCATGTAGAGGTCAGATTGTGATGGAGGTAAGACCCTCAGTGAACTGCTAGGAGAGATATTTCTATATAATCTAATAATTCATCATTTTCTCTCTACCTATAAAATAAAAAGCTTGTCTCAGAAATTGTTCTACACAGAACATTAAATTTGCCTCAGTTTCATTTTTGTCTCTCATTATTCTGTTAGAGCGCTGTCATATTTATAAAAAAAAATCTCCTTTGTTAGACTGGAGGGTCATTTTTCCTAAAAACCACTGTACATTATGTTTATAATTTTGTGTTGTGAAAATAATGGCTGTGAGGCAGGTTTGTTCACCAGAGTCCAGATAGCTCAGTCGGTAGAGCTCCTGTCTATAGGGTTTGGGGGGAACAGGTTCAAATCCTGCCTGATCCATCCCTTCCTCTATAGAATAAATATGTTTTAGAACTTGTGCTCTAAATAGTAGTAGTTTGTTGAATCAATATATTTTGTCAATTATATAGCAATACTAGCAGTGACACCTTGATGTTCATTATATATTCAGTTTGTAACAAAATCAATGTGGATAGTTGTATATTACTTGTTCAATCCTGAACTGCTTTCAATTGTTGATAATTATATTCCATGTCAGGTTGCTGTATTTGAGGATAAACCTCGTTCCGCCAGCATGGTGTACAAGATGATATGGTCGAATTTTTTAAACTTCTGATTTCAATTCTCAGTAAACCTACACAGAAATGTAAACATTAATTGATCTTTAATTTAGAATTAACAGTGATAATTAGAAATCTACAAGTAAATAATAAATTATACCCTTAAAGATTCCTGCACAAGTATTTTCTGGATAGTAGCATTAATATCGAAGAGTACATTTAGTACATAGTTTAACTTCTCTCCCATACTGTTTTGCAAACAACTAGATGTCTGTTATTTAAAAGAAAAGTATCTGATGATAAGGATTTCAAATTTGGTTGTTTGATCTTACAGATATTTTATATTTCAGTGCAATCTATTTGGTTGATATTATTTGTATATATATACAATGTACTTATTACTAATTAAATACTTGAAGATGTTAATGTTGAGTTCAGTTTCTTTAAATACTGAATCTATATAACTAGTGTTCTAAGGAGCATATGTGATGCTTTCATTGCTTTGTGAAAGTATTATTTTGGAAAAAAAAAAACTGAGTAAGTTAAGGTAAATTTAGTAATAGACTAATTTTTGTACATCAAGAGGAATAACTCTTGTATTACATTTATACACACTCTTGATTTATCAGGATTTATCCTTCCTGTTCCAGAGAATTATGTGAAAAAAAGATACATTAAAATTCAATCAGTCATGTTTACATGTTGATTTGACCAGGTTCAGTTGGCTGGGTTCCCAACACAATTACACTACATGTATTATAATTATCAAACTCTTCATAATAGAATATTTTCTCCCCCCCCCCCCCCCCCCCCCCCAGTATTGCAAGTCTGATGAAATTTTCAGATTTTTATTTATTGAAATTACAGAATGTTACCGGTATTTAGATTGAATGAATTTGATTTTGTTGTTACAAGACAGTGCCACAAAGGATCTTACATTGTTGATATCTAAACTGTAACGTGCGATTTGTTTTTAAAGTCTCATCTTGGAGACCCATGACTCTCACTTTTATTGCTCAGCATTTGACATAGATCTACCAAATGAGCCATTGAGGCACAACAGTTATTACTAGTACATATGTACTTTTAATTTTTTTCTTAGATGCTTGTTCAAAAGAAAATCTTAGACATCATTCAGAGTTTGTTCCCCCTACAATCACACTCCAGGTTTTAAACGATGCCAATCTTTTTACAAGTCCTTTGTGAGTTTTAACCAAAAATCAAATTCTCATGTTTTTCTCTTCTTGTACATGTACCAAACCTGTCACAATTCTTAGTCTCTGACCTTTGAACCCAGGCACCACTAATTCATCTCTTCCATGATTGTTCCTAGTGCTAACTAGTGCTAAGTACATGTATTACATGGCACAGAAAAGTCAAATGTTGTTCAATATGTGATTTACAAAGTTAGTGCTAAGTACATGTATTACATGGCACAGAAAAGTCAAATGTTGTTCAATATGTGATTTACAAAGTCCTTATGCAGTCAAGTACATGTACAGACACCACTGTAATGACATACAGTCCTGTCTGTTGGGGCTGAGTGATACCTTATTGTACATGCATTTTACTAAAATCACAGAAAACAATCATACTGGCTTTTTTGTCCAGAATATGTCAAACTAATTTCCTTCACATGAGAGATATAAAAACTGAGATGAAATTTCATTCTTTTTATTATATTTTCAGATTCAGATGTTGTTTGCCTACATATTGCAGTAATTTCTGTAATCAGAAATCAACAAATAAATACTGTTATAAACACTTCTGTGTGGTATAAACAATGCAGATAAAGCAGATCTGGCAACATTTTTAAATTTACAATTTAAATTTTACTAAGTAACCAGAAACTCTTTTTTTGCAGTATACTCTTAATATGATGGGTATATTAGTTTTCATCCTTTCCAGTTTTACAATGCTGAATAAATGCAGGTGAATATTAAAAAGAGATGTCTGGCAGTGACATAAGTATTTCGATCACTGACAACAAAAATCGCCAATATAAACATGATTCGGTTGTTAGATGTCAATTCTTGATCACTAGATAATATAATACTGTGAAAGAAATAAACATTGCACCAATTAATGAATTCCCTGCCTATATATAATTAAAGCAACTGTCAATATTGTTAAAGTGCATATTCCACATATGGCAAACCAAGATTGCAAGTTTAACATTTGACAAAACTTACAAAAAAAATTTATGCACTAATTCACATCACAATATAACAGAACTATCATATACACTCATACAATCATGCAACTAATTAATATACTTCACACAAAAATATATTGCACAAATGTTTGGATTTCTTTGCAAAGAAGAGTAATGTCCCTTGGACTATTACACAACCTTTTTCACTTCATCACAGAAGAAACTGTTTGCCGTACTGTAAATAGTAGCACTATGTACAGAAACACATGCTGTCTCATGCCATTTGTTCAACACAAAATAATATCCACAATGAGTCACAGAGATAAGCACCACTGAACATCACAAAGTTACACGAGACTAAAAACGTGTAGCCATCTTAAAGCCTGGATTCAACAGGAGCTAGTTTTGAACTCGGCCACTTCCGGCGATATAAGAGTGGAGCGCAGGGGTCCCAACATTGTGTTGTTGTTGGTCTGGGAGACACTTCGTAGTTGATGGAGCGCAGACATCAGTTTGGCGTTTGCGTTGTCCAAAGTTTTTATACGTCTTTCCTGCGCTTCGATGACCTTTTGCTTCTGTTTGACTACGGTCCTTATTTCTTCTTGGTCATGGCGAAGCTCACCTTCAACATTCATTAATCTGTAAACCACATAAAAACAAAAATTCAGTAAGACTTAGATTTGTTATAATGTGTTAGTAAGTACACGTAATTCAACAACATTGGTTTCCACATAGCAGAACAAAATCAGGCAAAAGGATAATGGATTCTTTATTAATTCTATTATGTGTTGTTTTTTCATGCAAAAAACAAGAATATTATATACAAAGCACAAGCAACAATACACACAAGGCAGCAAACATGCTGATTCACAGTTTTATTTGAATATGTATGCACTCATTAAAATAGGTTTCTTGTGTTGATGCTTAATTGGTATAAGTGAACAGAATTTATGCAAGATTTTTTGAAAGAGCATTAAAAAATTTAAACAGAGAAGTGAAATAAAAGTTCAAAATTAACATAAAAGACTTTCAAAATTAAAATAGAAATATTTATTGAAAACTGAAGATTGCATTTAAAGGGAGATTACCAAGACTTAACTTTCTCATTCTTTACTGACCAATATACGGATAGACAGATGAAAATAGCTGATGTCATAAGAGCTATATTTAGTAACATGTTAATATATTGTCATTAGTGGGAAGGACAGACAGGTAGTGACAGAGTGACAGGTAGAGAGCTCTTTGTCCAGTATCTCCACAATTCACAGCCTACATCAACAAACATTGCATCATAAACTAGGTAAATTTATTTCATATTTCATTGTGTATAAGCTTCAAAATTAATTGACTAAAAATTAAAGAAAAAAGTTCACAATAATTTATCCATTCATTTTCTAAGATAATTTGCCAGCGACCCATTGATTGTGTCGGAGCGTATGATGTACACTGCTGTGTGGAATTACCGGTACGGGACAAACTAAATGTGACTAAAATTAGTTACCACCACCAGCTGTTACTGCCGTCGGTTAGTTGAGATCGGAATGAGGCACACCGTTAACCAACCTTGTGATAATGTGCTTCATCTGATCGTCCTTCTCCGCCTGCTGGCGCCGCATTCGTTCCTCACTTTCCTCCAGGCGACATTGCCAATCCTCCAGTACTTTTTCAGAGTCTGCCTCATGTTTGTACAATTTTTCTTCAGCATATTGTAGCCTTTGTTGGGCCTCGTACAACTGCTGTTTTAATAAGGCCACTTCCTGCTCGTACTGAAAAACATTCAGAACAATGATCTAACATTATTTAATTGACTTTCAACTCATCCCTGTTGTTACATAAATATGTGGGAAATACATTGTATTAGGATTTTACAAAGATATGTTGAATTGATGATCTTACTTCCTCCTACACAAATCTCATGGGTTCTGTAGTTCGAAAAAATTGTTCAAAGTCAGCATACACTGTATATTCAGTTGCAGCAAATATCAATAAAATTAAAGACAATTGATCAAACAGAATGGATGATACAAACTTCCCTTGATTTGCTAATTTTTCTATCTTCCCTTAATTTTGAATAGTTATATATAGTATTACATGTACTGTATTATAATGGGTAATTTTTGTGGTTTAATATTTTTGCAATTTGATCCTTTAAAAGTTACTATTTTCTGTTTGCAATTTTAGCAATTTCAATCATGCTGCACTTACTAGAGATATAGGATTTGAATATTTTGCTATTCTATTTGCAATTCAGACAGAACTGCACAATTCTGAAAATATTGGACAACCATAGAAATTATCCATTATCTGGAATGTGCATATATCTTATATAATATTATATATTATATTTACCTCTTGCTTTGTCTTTTCTTGTTCGTTTATTTTCCTCTGTACTGATCGGATTCCCATGTGAACAGCATTCTGTGGAGAAAGACGACGATGTGAGGGACTATCCTCTGTTGACCCTTGACCTCGTATTGTTGCACCACTGTCACTCTGATTTGCACTACAAGACTTAGCAATGACAGAATCAGTAGCAGTTCTCCGCAAACCATCGCCATAGCGATTATAGTGACGCAGCTGAGAGAAGTCCATGCTTCCTGTATGAGAAAGTTCACTGGGGCGAGTAGGGGCACGGCTTAATGAGTATCCTTGGGTATTTTCATAATTGCTGTTGTGAAAGTCATCATACACATTAGAGGGACATGAACTATGGAGGTTAACAGCCTCCTTTCTATGTGAGGAGTCTCTTGTATTTGAGTACATTCTGTGTCTTTCCAGCTCATTGAGAGATTCCGAGCTACTCGAGCTGGAAAGTTTCGGGGCGAGATTTCTTAATGGATCACTGGGATTATCACTCAAGTCTGGGCGGCAGGGGGCGGGATTTTTGTTCCTGATTACACTAGACTCCTCCTCGCTGCTTAGGGACCCAGAACTTGCTGACCCCTGGGTCCCAGGGGAAGGGGTGACACACTGACTAGAATTACTGCAGGAGGAGTTCATATGTTTATATCTGTACATAGGATTAGAGAAAGACAGAGGTTGGAGACTGTTGGATTGAGAAGGTCTCGCATTTCCTTCCACATGATTGGATGAGTCTACAGGGGAACTTGATTGGCTGTAACCATAGGACTGGTATCCTGATGTCACAGTAGACACCTGACTGATAGACATTTGACTTCCGTTTATGTTATGCTCCAGTTCCATTGAAGAGTTCTGATAATCATCGTCCATGAGTGACATGAGGTCAATATAATCACCATGGCTGCTATCGGCAGCGTTCACAATGTCGTTCCACTTCTGGTTCACACAGTGTTCACTTGTGACATTTTGTGAGTTTGCTGACACATTAGACACATTGTCTGTGAGAACACGTTTAATTATCACATACTCATCATCGTTATCATTATAATCAACAACTGTGCTCTGTCCACTACTGAAATGACTGCCTTGTCGTGAATGCCGAGCACCAAGTACTGGGATGTCGTCTTCCTCGCCGCACTGCCGTAACATGTTCCGCAGAAGTTCAGTGGGAGAAGTCCCAGGCTGAATACTGCCACTGACATTGTCATAAATTTGAGATTTCCTCTTATTTGGCACTTGTACACTTTTCCCCACATCTGGATCTTCAATGGCCGAAGTAATGCTACTGAGAATGCTGGGTAATTTACCCAATTTCATCAGAGTATCCTAAAAGCAAAAGAAATTTTGATGATCATCCATCCAAGAAATATAAATTTTGTTCAGAGAGAGAGGTATTTGAGGAATTATTGACTTGTAGCCCACTAACCTGATTAGCCTTCTCTAGGTTTTCAGTGAGAAGGATGTGTAGTAAAGAGAGCTCTTTCCCAAGGTCAATGTAGCCATCGTAATCCAGAAGATGGTTACCATTGTTAGCACTCTGTAGCAAAATCAACACCATTAACCTCAGAGATTTGTTTGTTGGAAATAAGAGATGATTATTGTAATTGTAAAATCTTTCATATTGTGGTAGCTACATTTCTAGTGACTTACAGAAATTTGATCCAGGAATTCTTTCATACTTCCATCATGCTTCTCTATGAAATCATTCATAAATTCCATATATTCCTCCTTCCCACCAAATCTGAAGTAAATTTCAACAAAAACATGTATTTTATGCAAAATCATAAAGAAATCCTAATAGCTGATTTTGATGTTTTGACAGATATCTGGAATACGTCACTCACTTGGTGGAGTTGGCGAGAGTTTGGATGGTTTTGGCAATGAGGGTCAGATTTCTGGCAGCCTTCTCGGGCGGATACTCTAGAAATCAAAAATATTTATAAAGTAAGGCATCTTTTTTCTAGCACTGTTGAAATCTCAAACCCACTAATTCTATATTGAATGACTATTTTTCATGTTGGTAGTAAACATGTTTCCATTGGTTATAACTACCTTGAGTAAGATTAAAGAGACTAGGTGATAAAATGGCAGGACAGAGAAATCTTAGGAAGATGGAGCCACAGATTAGAGTATCGGACACTTCTGTCTTCCCATTACTGTTGCAGCTTGATCTAAAGCTGGAGAACACCTCACGCAATTCACTGAAATATAGACATGGTCATTTGAGTATTTGAAAAAGGTCACTGTTGAAAATGAAATCATCTCAAGTTTGTAAGTTATCAACTGATGTTGAACTTTCCATCATTTAACAATGAAATACACACCTTGGGAAGTAACAAGGGGAGCTGATGATTTTGGTCCACACCATATTACAGTACATGTCCAAAAGTTGTTGGTGAGTTGTAATGCTGGCTGGGTTGGCGAGCTTGCCTGGATCTACTTCACAGTCGTCTTCTGAGTGGATGATAGTATGAACAAAGTCACTCAGGGTATCCTTCATGTACTGAAATAATTCACACATCATTGGTGAGTTCTCAGTAAAAATCAAATGAAAAAGTTATATGAACTTTAAGTGTTTTCTTCCTTTCTTCTATAAATATAAAACTGAACTTCAGTATCTGGAACATGTGATCTCTTATTTTTTATCTAGTTGAGTTTGAGATATGAGCCAATATTAGGTTTGACTGTATACAAAAATAGCATTTTCCAGAAAAAAAGGAAACTACTTTAGGATTGTTTGTGTAAAACTCTTTCAGTTGATTATGGGTAATTTTTGTGCCAACCTTTTCTCCCACTAGTTTCATGTAAGCCTCCATGGCCTTTGTTCCAATGCTGTTTCCTCTAAATGTTAAATGCTGATTATCTGTTAAAAGACCAATTATGTGTTCATCTCGGTAAGAGCCTTCTTGTGTACAAAATCTCTATAAAATTATAGGTTGTAACCTATTCCTTATTTCACTTTGATATAAAAAAGCTTACCACTGTCCAAGTTTCTATCATGAAAAGAAATGTTTTTTTTTTCTGAATTTTTGCACAGAGTGGGTTGTAAAAATCTTAAAATGAAGTGGTATTCTCAAAAGGAACATTCTAGTAATTCAAATACATTAGTGACAAAAAAATCTTTAAGACGAACTAAAAATTATTCATCCTCCAAATTGCCCACATTGTTTTGGAGGGGCTCTTTACAATACTATGTGAAGTTTGACAAAAACTGCTTTCGTTCAGTAACACTGACACCTGTTGCATACCTTGTTTAAGCACCTCTCCAATGATAACTTCAGTGAGGAACTCTTTTGCTTTGTCAAGCTTCTGCATGATGTGGACTAAGGTGGAGGCAATGTCCTCCTTGTCACGAACTCCAACGAGATTCTCCATGACCTCACACAAAGTGTAGAAGTCTGTTGTTAAATACTGCAAAACAAAAACACAGCATTATAACTAATGCTGGAATATCCTACACAATACAAATGGTTGGCATTATTTTTTCGAATAAAGCTTTGACTTTTAATATTTTTACACATTTACCCTTCAATTCATTTGACTGACATATATTACACAAATAGCATCAAGTTCTTTGTGTTTACAAACTTTGACTATAATTGTGACAAAACATCATGGTTTTTCCTAGTTGCTGTGGTATCTACATGTATCTATTGTATTAAACTGAATGAAATCCTAATACAGATCTTTAGAGAGTTTGGTATCTATTTATTGTATTTACCTGTGTGAAATCTTGATACAGATCTTTAGGGAGTATGTGCACAGTTTGGTATCTCAATCGCAATCGGATCAAGGGGAGTTCACTCTTGCTCTCTTTTCCCGTTTTCCCAACAGTCCCTGAGCTTGCTGTGAACCACTTTTCCACAAACTGTCGTCCATGAATTTCAGCAACAGGTATATTTATATATCCTGCAAAACATTATCATATTTATTGGAAATTTTTTATCTGCCTCATAATGGAAATTAAATGGATAGATAATTACAGATAAAAACTTTAAATTCTAATGTGCTAACACTATCAATTGCCTCGTCAAAGTCACCTCTGTAAATTTTCTGTACCAGGTAACCCTAAAAGATAATTAATATGTCCTTATGCGGGCACCTCTCTGTCACCTCGACACCACAATGAGGCTAGTGCCACCCTATAATTAGACCTGACCATACCTATTTTCGTGTTTTTGTCCTTTTTCTTCTTTTTAATGTCTGCCTCTCTGTAGAGGTTCACAGTCACGATCTCCACGGGGTTCAAATTGCTGTCAAAGGAAACGATTACCCGATTAAGTATTTTAAAATGAAGGTTACAAATTTTCAAACAACATTGAGATTTGAATCATCCTTCTTAATTTCAACTTCTGGTAGTATGATTTCAGTTAAAAATTTCTTACTTGAATTCGAATTGTTCCCCCCAGAACAGCATGTCTGACTTTGTTTTGCTGTATGTGCGTGCATATAGAGTGTGGTCCATACATATCTCACAGTAATACCTGTAAAATAAAAACCTTAATAGCATAATGAAAGTACAACTCAGTCCCACTGATATGACTGTCTGGAAGGTGGAGAAAATTAGCAGTTGACATTTTCATAGGAAATCGTGGGACAGGTGATGGCTTCATTCATTTTTTTTGAGACCTCTAATTACAAGGACAGAGGGTGTATCTTCTGTAATATCTTTGGAGCCACCAATTGTCTGAACATATTAAGGTCATCTTAATTAAAATCAGCTTTCTCAGAGGACAATTTGAGGAGGTGGACTTGTACTAAGGTCCCAGACTGGCTTGATGCTTTCTCTTCTCAGTGAGTATACATCACTCCCACTCAACACTCAACACAAGAGATAGATATCATAATAACAAGGACTTTTTCTCTCTCACAAGATATTGCAGATTTTATATCTTGAGTATCTTATATATGGGGCTATGTTATACATGTTTACATAATGGGGTCGATGAGTTCTTAAGTACTTTCAGCTTCAAAATTTCCTGTCTACACAAGCAGTAAACACTTGCTAGCCATATGTATGACTGGTGGATGAATAATTAACATAAACAAAGGTCTAACACATGCTCAGGTGAACTGATTAATCCTCTATAGCCTCTATGACTCATCTGACATGATTTTATTTTTTTCCTTATATATTTTCTTTTGTTTGTTATTCTTTAATTGACAAGAAAATATATACCCAGTACATCAAATGCTCCTACTTCACTAATCCCTTTGTCTTATAACCCCTGAGTAAGCTTTTGACCTCTAGATAATAGAGAGATGGTATAATTGTTATGTTCATGTGCTGACATCAAGTCTACATGTAGGTTTTAAACTGTAAAAATATACATCCTCCAATCTACTTGACAGATTTACTTTGTTAAAGGCCATAACTGTCACACGGGGTAATTCATCAAATAGGACCTTTATCTCTCAGAAAACATAGGTCTGCCCACTCAGTGAAAATAAATACATGACATACAGTTTCCTCCATTGTAAACTTTATGAACCTCTGAAATGTATCTTTTCAAAATCTCTTTGTTTTGGATTTCCCTTTATTCTTTGTATAGCCTACAGACTAGACATATAATAACTCAAGGTTATATCTTATGCTTTTGTTCCAAAGTAAAAAAACAAAACTTACCTTTTCTTACATGGTACATTTTTGGCCTCTTTTATCCAGAGTTTTAAGGAATTGTCCGTTCTCCTCATATTATCCTGATTAGGTTGAACGGTTTTTCGTAAACTGTAAAGAACCATCATACCTTTATACTTTTATAAATCACACTGATTTAACATCTGTAACAAAACTGTCTTCTCTCAGGAAACAGTCAGACAGACAGGAGGGTTTTAATTACTTCGAGTAATTTTTTTCGGATGTTTTTGAGGTATTCAAAATGAACTGATTAACGGGAGTGCTCCTTGGATATGAATTCATTGAACTTCAAACATTAACATAATAAAGGTGTCAGTAGGTTTCGTTTTACAGCTACGTTGTGTATTCCATTAAGGTTGTAGAATTGCTAATGGAATGGGAAACGTTCATTGTTGTTTATCGAACAAAGTAATGGGATTAATTGATTTCCAATACATTAATTAGCTAAAATTGTTAAAGAACTGAATTTTATGGGTATGAGTGGTACATCTGATGTTTGCATAAATGATTCATGAAGCATGTATGAAATTATGACCTTGAAAATGTTTTATTTTCCCAACACAATCAAGAAAAGGGTATACTTGGTTTAAGTTACTGACATTCAACAAGGTGACCTTTATTTTAATACCCCAGGTAATTTACACAGGGACATTGCATCCTACCAATTAGGAGTCACCTCTGAAATATTTGTATCAAAATTCACATTCTCTTAAAATTCAACGTGATCAAGTTTCGTACGAACATAACTAGCATGTATCATTATTTATATATTTTACTTGTGTTTTTTCGTATTTCTTACCTTCCTAGCCATTTCTGTCTCTCCTCGGATGTCCGACAGGAAATATATTTGCTGCCATTGCTGGTGGCCACCTGGAAACAGTGTTCCTTCCCCAGGACGCTGCTATGTAATGGCTTTATGTTGATGTCCTGACCTTGTAGGTCAATGGAGTGCATTGTCACTGAGCTGGTCAGCAAGGATTCATGGGATCTCGAGGAACGGATCCGAGAATTAATGATGTTCCTGAAAGGATATACAAGCACATCAAAAATAACGTCCACCCTCTCTCTCCAGTTTTCACTACTTCTTTCTCGCCACGAGTCTGGAGTAGGACTGGAATTTCCCGGAACACTCAAAAATCGCTGAAAAATGGCCATATTTGACAATGGCCTTCTGTTAACAAATCAGAAACATTCAGAAATCAATGATAAAAACACGAGCAATATGGAAAAGTCCGATCCCAATGTTTAAATACGAATGTTGACACAACAGTAATCCACAGTTGTTCCCTCCAAGAATATTCATAAAGATGTAGCCATCTGAAAATCCCTTTACTACCGTTTTCTCCTGCATGTAAAATCAATACTGTGTTGCACGTTCTACAGCCTAATGTCTTTTTCTTTCTTTTGATTTTTCGAGCTTTTATTGCATGATGCCATGAACACAAGAGGTTTTTCACTAACAACAAGGACTAAAGTCATTATAACAACTGTTTACCTATGTGACGTTGCATGTTAGTAGGTATGATAAAGGTGTGCTCAGAATACAGCTAATTAACATCAATATTTAATGACAGACACCAATGATTACAGTCAACAGATTAACTTTCATTCCACCTCAGATACAAGGTCCATCTTTTCCCATGCTGTATCCTGTTTTTTATGAGGCTGGCGGCAAACTTATCTGACTTTTGCCAGTGATACAGAAAAACAAGATTTCTCATCTGGCAATAAATCCAACTCACCCATCACTGGTTAAGATACAAGATGTAACACAATATGGGGGCAGTACCTCAGTGCTGAACACTATATCCTAGATCATCAAGAACAAATGTTTTATTTCAATTGACCTATGATAGTCCATTCATCACAAACAATAAAATAAAATCATATAACAGGAAGGTTAACTTTGGAAACTCTGATGATCTTCCTCAATTAACAATGTACCAACTCGTCCCGTCTCATGTTTATTTCCCGCAATGGAAACACTTCAACTAAACTTGCACGTTACAGATTCAGATACATCAGCTTTTGCTGGTGCACGTAATGAACAAAGCAACAGACGGAATGGAAGACTGTGACAGTAACTAAAGCTCACAAATCAATGTTCAAACATGGCAGAAATCCAAAATCCTATTGAACAAACCCAACTTTCGCATTGTAAATCAAAGAGTAGATATCTACCAAAGAAAAAGTCCGACAGATTCAGTTCTGTCAGGCCAATTCCAAATATCCAGATCACACTGGAACAACGCCTTAACACAGGGGAAGTCTCTGACAGGTCCTGATGAGTCAGTCCCCTTTATTTTTGGTCTATACAAAGATCATTGACCAGGCATTGGGAAAAAAAAGAAGGCCATCCATTATTTACAGAACATACATAAAAAAAACCATAGTTAACAGTTTCAGAATTATGTCTTCTATGAATAGAATCCCAAACACCTCTGTAAGATGATAAAATCTTCACTTCCTGTCCTCAACAGCTGAATGAGAAATCTGATCCCAATGTCATACCTTAAACAAATTTACACAGTGGTATGTCCTTCATATAAACTATCTGGCAAGAGACCTTTATCACAGCAAGACATTAATAGTAAAGTTTGTACATTATAATGCATTAGTAAAGTTCCTCATCTCAAATGCTAATCATTCCAGTCCACAAAGTCTTAATTACACAAGTCATTAAAAAGTTAAATCTAATCCAGAAATAACACAGACACAGTTCACAGAAGTCTTCCCCCAACACAGCCGAGAGCAACATCTGCTGATCTCTATACCAAAGTCATCCGACTCAGTCATTCAGAGATTTTACTTCTGGCAAGAAATATACAAGGGCCAAGAATATGGCAGATTCATGACATTTATACACACGAAGAACAATTCACAAACCTCAGGTAGATAAAAATATTAACGTACACCTGATTCTGTAATTACGAGTCAGACATATTTCCTGCCACCATCTGGCGGTCATTGTCACAGGACATGAGAAATATCTATTTTTAGTTTAATAATTAATCAAACAAAAGAAATTTATGTTTGTTCCCTTTTGTATACCTTGTTTTTTTTTTTTAAAGATAATTATCAATTGTCACATTTTTAGAAAATTTTATAAATGGAACAATGTATGTTCCAGTTTTCTGAAATATAAACAAAGTATTGATTTAAAATAAATATCCTAATTATATAAAGTAAATTTTAAATAACTTAACAATACTGTAATTTTAAGTTACCTTTTAAGGAACTCTTCATAAGCGTAAGACCGAATATTTGTCATATCACTAACATAACTACAACCCGAAGATTTTATCCTCTGAACACAATCAATGTAGTTTCTTTAATTAATTCATCGGAAGCTGATTATTCTACATTGATCTCACTCACAGTATCCTGTATTAGGTCCTTTGATTATGTAATATAGATAATTCACCCTATACAACTGAATGACACTACAATCAGCTTATCAACTTTAATCCTCTAAGTCCATCAAGGGAAATTAAATACACAAAATAAAGAAAACATGTAACCACCATTTAAGGTGGTTTGACCCCCTGCTGGCCTTATGTTTAGTGATCACTGGACCCTGAAAGAGAAACCACGATTACACAGCTCCTATGTACCTAACAGTCAATTTCTGACATACAAACTCATTACTTAATTCAAAACAAATTAAGTAAACAATGTTATGAATCAATGGATACCCCTAAAATCAATTAGATTATTTGAAAGCTGTTCAAATATTGCTTTAATAATCAAATGATCGAAACACAATTTTTTTCTAATGATGTCAGAATGATTGACCTAAATACTTGTGTAGTTTTAATCATCTTTTGAGTTATTAGTCATTTATTTTTTGTTGTTATCAATACATTAAAATCCACTGTACCCTGATGACACCACGACTGAACACCTTAATACACTCTTTTTAAATCTTGGGCTAAGTATATAAATGTTGTTAATACCACGACAGAAGTTTCATCGCAATAGATCCATGAGAAAATACCAGTACAATCCTTAAATTCTACTTATAATAATTTTTAAATTTTTTTTATCAAAGTCATCCTACCTCCACATTTTTATTATAAATCCCAAAACACAATGCACAAAATCACACAATATTACACATTTTTCAGTGTCTAGATGCTAGCCTTCCAGCTGGCCTGTGAAATCCTTTCTTGGGAGCGCGCCTGCCTTTGAGGAATTATGTCTAACTACATCCAACAATACAACTAGCATCCTGTCCAGAAATAAACAATGTGGATGTCTGTTTACACCTTCCCTCCTACCAAGTAAATCAACGTCTTCAATATGCCACCGTCCTCATAATTGAAGGTATATACAAGATGCAGGCATGCTTCAGTGTAAGCATACACATTAAATGCAAAGTATCTATTTTTTTTCTAATGAGGAGGTGGAAAAAAAACATGAGCTGCTTCGTTATGTCAGAGGGAATCTTCATTGTACGTGGAAGAAGTGAAAACATCTGTTCAGAGTCAAGAAAATTTTGCCAAAAAAAGAATTTGCTGAGACAGAAAATCTGAACTCCCCAACCACCTGCCTTTCTGTAGTGATCAACAATGACATCCAATCAGATCTCACCCAGACAATTCAAATATTACGGCAAGCCAACATACACGAGTTATCTAAACAAAAGTGGTCTAATATCAAACCTTACTTGTTTTTCCGTTTCCTTATAAGAGTGTCCATTTTCTCTGCCAGACTCTTGCGGCGGTTGGTCATGATTGTTTTAGAACATGAATGAGTGACCTGTTACTACCTGAGCACACCTGCCCTTCCTACACCTCCAGCTACCTGGCAATCTACCTTTCGTTTGTCCAGTCATTCACTAACTACACCTGACAATCACAGTCTGATGTCCTTGACACCTTTTAAACTTTGTCAATAAATAAACCTTAGCATTTATAATGATTATGTTGCACTATTACATAGCACCATTGTACAACAGTCAAAAATCTCACCATGTCAAGTCTTTAGGCCAAATTTTTACAGTAATTAATGGCCACTGGGGCTTTTTAACAAATTAACACCTCCAGGTATCCCACAAATAACAATGTTAGCCTTCAATTAACTATCTAAATACAAAATGGAACAGGAAATCTGTTTATGTATTCTCTGAAGATCACTTAGGTATTCAATGCAAAAATAGACAGAAGCAACTACAAAAGCACATCAATACATGGAGTAATATCAACTTCGCATTATAGTGACATTCATATAGATTAGAGCCATTAGCACTTAAGCACTGCATTCTGTAATAAAAGGAAAATGTAAGGACACTTTGATTCATCTATAAATAAGGATACTTGATTTTCAGGCATTAGAAGAATGAAGAGAATTAATCAAGCTAGTGAATATGAAAATGCTACAAGTTTACTAATGAACAGCTTGTAATCATCAGAACATTGATGTAATCATTTTCACAGACCTATATTTATGTTCAGAGATGACACAGGAGATAGCAGAAACACCCTCCAATTATTCAAATCTGAAAGACCACTGTTACATAATAAAGAAATGTAAAGGAATGTAAATAAATATTGAGAGAGTACAATACCTTGCCGTTTTTAATGAAGAATTTGGCATACTTTTTGAAGTCTGGAGTCAATGTATCAATACTGGGTAACGTTGAACACATAGTCTCGGGTTAAGTTCTACCATCTTGTACATCATATAATGTTATAAAATAGTTCAAGGAAGGGAATTTATACGAGCCAAAACAAACAGGAATTGATCAAGTACTGAAGATGAGGTAATCAACTATCACATGCACATTCTGTATCGACATGTACTATCAAACGTACGAACATAAGTGGTTTACACCGAAAATGGCAACTCCCCTCCAAGTCCTACCAATGGGCATTTCAATTTTAGGAGACTAATTTTAGAATGACGACATAATTATAATGAGTTTTACTAGAATGTGCAATACAAATGACGTAATGACACAGTCAACAGACATAAACTTTAACTTGACAAGGTTATTTGTATAGATAAGAGAGAACCCTTTAAGATGGCATTAAGCAGTCTCAGTCACACAAAGCATTATCATGTTAGTTCAAAGAGCCAAAGCAGGTACATAGAAGCATATATGTTTGTTAATATGGTACACTAAAAGGGCTAAAATGATATAAATTATATGATGAGCATACCATGTATGTTGGTTTTCTGGGGTTACAATGGAACACCTACACAAGCTAAGAAGAAAATATATACTTTCTCAGTCATATTAAAACCATTAGTTACTACTATCATTCACTTTATTAAAACTAAAGGAGGTTCAAAATATATGTGATGTATAGTGTAGTTATACCGATACTACAAGTAATCTCTTAATCGATAATTCTCAGAATATTTCCTAGGACTAGATAGATTAATACGTAGCTTTAAGACCTTTGAAAATAGTCTCCTGACTTTCAATATTCAAGGAGAGTCTGTATTTTTTCCATTATTGTATCGAAACTTCCAAAGTTTTTTTTAATGTGACTAACAAAATCTGGAACAATAACATGGAAATTTTGGATATTGTCACCCATCCCACCCCCTTTAAATTTTTTAAATAATGTTTTCTTTCTGACAGCAAAAAGGGTATAATTGAAAATAAATGTTTTGTTATTTTCATTCTTTCAGAAGATCAATGCAAGCTCACAAGGGACATTAACAAATGAATATTTGTTAGATAAAGTTAAAATGATTTAACATTATTATCAGCTAGGATAGGTAATGATACATCATGCAAATACATATTGAGCAATGATTGTTATAAGTTAGTGAATGATACCGGGTCAATTATTCCATATTAAAAATGCAATCAGCCAAACTAAATCTCAAAGGCTTGGGAGGATGCAACCAAAGGAAGCAAAAAATAAACTACTCACACACGATTTTTCTGTTCAGAAAGATCACTTTGGCTGTCAACATTAATATCTCGATTTCGTTTGCGATTCAAACGGCCCAGACTCATGGTTCTCTTCAATGAATTGACGAAGGTGTTGCTATATGTAAATATAAAATCATCGTGCATCAAAATAAAAACACAACATCAAACAAAGCAGAAATGATGATCGATACAAAATAAACAACAAATCAACATAAGCTGATATACAAAATATACCAATCACCACTGGAAAAAATAACAGGAATACAATGCTCTACTGAATCAAAAATCCATCACTATTTTGTGCGTAGATTACTACACTGAAACTTTGTATTTCTAGTTTTAATAAAAAGATGTTTGCTTCACACAAAAACCACAAAATAACTCAGAAAGCACTGTGTACGACTTACTCCATGATTGTAGTTAAGTTAGACCCACCACCAAAAGCATTTGAGCTCAGCATGTACATGTATGTACAATATAAGAGATGGTGAGGTCACTTTCACCAGTCAGGAAACTTTTAAGTGATACTACATTCTTCACATACAACCATGGCTTTGTTCGTTAGCTCTAGAGGGGAATAGTCTGTGATAACTAGTGACCTTCGTGTAAGTTTAGGGAGTGAAGAACCTGTAGATGGGTTATTATTGCGATTAAGCTCCTAAATGTATTTTTGTCTCCCTGTGCCAGTTTGTACACAGAAATAGTTCTTAAGGAACATGACACCCACTACAACAAAACAATGGAGCTTTTCAGTACTCTGATTGACCCAAATCATGCAATATACTATATTTTTCTGACCAACACTGTAACACAACATGAAACTTACATGATGAAGGGATATATCTAAAGAAAATCAGGGACAGGCTGACATTATACTAATCACGCTAATCAGATATCAATAAATCAGGACACCTGTCAATACCTCCGAGAGCAACTGTCACCTCCAGTCTGATTCACCAGAGACAGGGAATTATTACTGTATGATAGTAATGTAGTGAGAGGTTGTCAGTGTTCTGTAAACTTTGTACAAACAGGTGTTGTAAGAACATGCAATGAACATTAAAAGTACATAACTTGGTTGTGTTCATACAAAAGTGTTCAAGTGATAAATTATTGATCGAGTTCCTATTTACTGCATGCATTAGAAATCAATGCCTCTTTCTCACATCAAGGTCAATGGCCAGAGGTGTTGGTCATTATGAAGGACAGGTGATACAAACAAAAATGTGGATGCCTGGATTAAAATATATATTTTTGGACCTATTTTAGTTGTAAAGGATGGAAAAATCAAATTTCTAAAATACACACATCATGTTCATATATTAAGAAATTTTAAACTTTCTATGATGTTCAAAATTCTACCTTTCTTTAGTCATCCTTATAAATCGTGATCTATTCAACTTTTTATCACTTTATAGGACATAAAAGTGAAACTTTTGAATAAAAAAATTAAAATCTATGCAGGTTAACTTATTCCTTTTAATTGTATAAACATGACTTTAGCAGTTATTTTCATGATTTTTGAAAAAAAGTTTGTATCATCTGTCATTACATCAAGTCAGCTGGCAGGCACAAAATCGTTACAAAAGACTGAAACAAATAGTTCACTGGGCAATTCCCTCTTTCACTAGATTCATTTCATCATATCATCCAACCTCAAAATGAGTGACAGAATCTTAAACTTAACAAATTTCTTCCAAGGTTATGTTCAAAAGGAAAATGTTTTACAGATGCAGAGCCGGGACAAATAAAAACTTCATACCTCAAGTTTCTTTTGGCTGAAATATTACCACATCCTTTCAATATCCTTCAAAATAATATGTCCACTCTTTATTCAATGTTATTTAGATCTGTGAACACATGTAAGCCACAGAAAATATATACAAATGTATACCTATGGCTGAGTTCTAAATCCCCTGTAATCTAGATAATTTTATCTACAGTCGTACGGAGCTTCCTGTCACCAGTAAAGAATAAAACTGTCAGACCATCAACAAAATAAAAAAAACAAGATACACAAATCTCTTTGTACATGATCTCCTTAAACAGGAAAAAACAAAGAGGGGTGTTTAAAGCATTGGATACATATATATAATGATAACAAGCCACTTCTTCCTGCATGTACAATAGATGGGAGATTTTAGAGGGTCCTCTTTTACAGGAATTTTTAAACCTGTATCATTTGCTAGAAATAATAAAGAATTTTAGTTGCCACTGATTCTTCTCTATAATCTTTGGATTTTGTGACAGAGCTTTAACATTTGCATGAAACAGTGATAAAGGAAATTATCGCAGGATGTAAGATCTGATTCTAAGTATGCATGGAAAGTAGATGTAGCTACATCAAAGCCCAGTTTATCAAGGTTATTTAGAGATTGGTGAACTTTGATCCAAATGTAAGAAAATCTGGAGTTAATGACTCAGATAAACAGTTGATCTCACTAAAAAAAAAAGAAAATTTACCACCAGAAGTTTGTTAACATTTGACTGTAAACAATACAGTAATGAAATCTGACATATCAAAGGTGTACTATCGTGCCCTTCCTATAACACATGGTAAAGGGAGGTAATCAATCACAAAACTACCAGGACTGATGTATTCAATCTGCAATTTTAAAATTCAGCCCAAAGATCAAAAAAGGCACCAGCTGGGCCCGATATAGTGATGACTCCCTGCCAAAACAGTTTCCTTTGTGGAGTAATTAATGGTTAATTCCACTTACTCTTTCGTTTGGTCTTTGTTGCTTGGTCTACAAACTTTTTTTTACTGTTTTTATTTCAGCTTTTACTTTTTTTTTCTGACAATACCTGAGGGGATCACTGCATTCATATAGGTAAATACAGGTAAATGTTTCTTTTAACTGAACTTGGGCACAAGTCCAATGTGAAAACTGGGACATCATTCTTAATTTCAATTCACAACCACTTATCACTCAGGGAAATGAAACTAGAAATGAGAAACTTAATTATTACACTTCAACCCAATAAAAAATGAGAAGCTTAATTGTCCAAATGTATATATTGCCTAGGAAATTTATATCTGAGTGGATTCTCCAATTTGAAAGCAAATAAGGTCGATGTTGATAGACGAAATTGCTTTGGTCAGGAAGTCAGCAGAAATGAAGAGATTTGTGACTAATCATGGTTTCACAATATTTGACAAACTTGTGTCAATAACAGAATCCTAGCTAGTAATGGAATCCTGAGCTACAAGCTAATAATCCTGTGTTCACATGTATCAAATACAGTGCTGTGCATTCTTGAGGTGCCCAGGATCTAATGCAGCAGGTATTGACTCGCCATCCACAATACTAATACATTACAACAACTTATACCTCGTGGATACCAAACTTCTCTATTTTTTTTTTAAATGCTGGTTATGAATCATGTGTAATGCTATCTAACCCTGGGAGAGAGTAGATCTGTTGGAGTCTATAATTATTTCACATCATCAAGTCATCCATCTGTTGCAGATTCCCTAAAGCTGGTGCATTTCTAATCAAGTTTCTCTATATTTTTTCCCTGAGCTATGGTAATCGAGTTTACTTAAACTTTTACAATGCAGTATGTTGTCTGGAACATAATTCATCAGCCGTATGTGCTCAATATTTAATTATCCCTGAATAAATTAAGGCACAGTTCCCTCTCCAAATAGGACCCCCCTACTTTACACAACAGATACCACTGATTTGGGATATGTTTGTGCATTCACTCAAGACTCTGTGTGCCTACAGAGTCATCTAAATTCACATTACATCACACAACCCTGATGTACACATTGCATCATTTTTGGAAAGCCGGGGGAATTGTTTCTGATCAATTTATTTTACAGTAGTAATCATACTTTCTGATGCATTTCCTTCTTGTCTTTCCTCCTTGTGAAACTCCCTGCCCCCTCCCCAACATATAAGGTTACCCCCTCCCTCTCCCTTTAGCACAAATTCATCCCTTTCTATCATTTATCCCATTTTCCCTCCATCTACTGTAAGGAGCCTAATCTTTTAGTATTTCCCTCCTAATCTCTGTCTATGCCCCTCACAGCCATAAGCAGTCTTGAGATTGTATTCCTGATAACTCTAGCAGCATGTTTATAAGGCACATTGATTTCTCTCCTGAACTGGCACTTCTTTTACTGAGCCGTAATCAATGACATTCCAATACCATACATCCAACATGTTTCTATCTTTGTGAACTTCAATTGACTCTTGCTCTCTCATTGTCTGTTGATCTCTCAATTTTTCCATTTCCTTATGGCTACAGAGTGTGTGATACATACTATATCTACACTAACGCACAAACCACTCTCTGACCAGAATCATGCAAAATTGTGACCTACCTTACAAGTGTCCTTTTGACCCATGGTCAGTTTCACTAGTGAGTACTATTTGGAAGGTGAAAACTACTCAGTCCCTGAGAGCAAGTCAGAAGAAAAAACATAGAACACTGAACTCAAATCAATACAGAAATGAAAATAGATTGTAAAACACCTCCCCTGGATTTCTAAAACTGGCTCAGTCCACCAGTTGGAATCAATTGAATGGTTCAGTCTATTACTCATTACAGAGGGGTGGAAGGTATATTATTTTTTCCATTTATATCAGCATGCTGAGAGAAATTCCCACTAGCGGTTTCACACAGATTAACTTATTGGGAAGATTACCAGAAATAAGTGTTAAAAATTAACTTTAATTGTACTGGCCTTACAGAAGATAAACATATTAATTCATCTTTTGTGTATTAATTTACATAATCCCCTATCCACTTAATCTGCATGCAACAATTGGAAATGTACTCAGAATAGAAATTAAGGGGTCATTTTAATGTACAACATTTAGAATTATAATGGAGGACTCCTTTCCAATAATCAATACATGTATCATTCTGTTTGCAGCAAGGATCACCTGAATGTCTGTCATAATGCAGTGTTAACAATTCTTAAAAGTGAAAGTTGATGTTCATCCCAATGGACTGAGTACTGTCTGAGCCTGACAGGTGATTGGACAACAAAGGCATTTCAGCAGCTGGATAAGAAATTAACATTGGAAATGTTCTTAAAACTCTCAATATATCTAATATTGGTATATTAAGCATGAAGTCCTGTAGTAATGTATAATGAAGTAAATAATGGAATATAACTGTCACTCAGAGTATTACATATTTCACTTTTATTGTCCCTTCTATCAGACTAAAAGTCTTAGAGAGCTAGGCCGTTAACTTTAACCATAAAATGGCCCTGCCCATGCATATACCAATTATCTGACCTAGACCCAATGTCCCATTTCAAACATCAATATAAAGAAGAGATTTAGTGCTTTCATTTCCAATAAAACATGTTACCTCTGAGAGTCCAGGTATTAAAAAACAGGCTTTGTAAAATTGCAATGTTCTTGAATTTTGCAGAAAATGGGTGCATTTGACTCATATTAAAATATGAGCTCACCCCTCGATCCAAAAAATAAAGCATGAATTATAATTTTCAGTAAACAGTTCTTTTATTACATAAATGCACATTTTGGATCAGAGGTTGGGCTCTATGCAAAATATTAAAAAACAAACTTTGGTCATTTTTGAAGAATCTTTCAGGACTTGAGGATAATGACGCAAATCGATCATGACATCATATAACATGGACTAGCAAGAAAATTACATCATTTTTAATAGATATGCAGTCACCAAGGGTTCATGTGAAATTCAATGTATTTTCAACTAAAACTAAGCAGTTTTGATTTCTTAGAAATTCAAAGGGTTAAAGTGGCCTTAAGTGAACCTTGTTCTTCCTTCTTTTTTCTGCTTCTTAGATCATTACACTGTATTTACAGTATTACATAAATATCCCAGCTCATGATGTGATACAACTCTAGGAAAACCCAATTAGAAACTTAGTATTACTTGAAAAAGTACTTTATTGAAATAATGTGTACTAGCTGGTTCCTCTTAAACATCATTCAGATAGAACGCATGCACTATGTAGTCAGCAGATCTATAGTATTCAATATTTATTATGTTTACGTCATGTCCTAAACTAGATCTATACCTAAAGGTCACCTAGTGCAGAGTTATCAACGATCATGTTTTCCTACTGAAAAACTTCACATTTGTAAATTAGGAGGATGTGAAAGATGATAGTTCCTCCAAAACCACAAATACTGACCGAGTTCTGCTTTCTGACTCGCCATGATATTTACTCATAAACTCTGTCATGAGACAATATTTTGTAGCTCTTTTTTTTCCTAAGCAAATTAAATGAAATCTTTTAGTGATAAGGTATTTTCTTTTGTTATTTCTGAGGTACATGTGTACTGACCTAATGGGCAAAGTGTTTTTCATCAAACAAAAATAATCCATCTCTGCATAAAAGTTAATTCTAAACAGATTTATAAAAATCTAACAGGCTTAAACATACGTGAATAATTAAAATAGTTATATTGTATTCAAAAAGATTTTTACATAAAGATCAACCAGACTCTCCTTGACAAAATTTTTCAACTTTATTTCTGTGTGGTTTCACTCAAACTGAACAATGAGTTTAATTCAGTACCAGTTGAAGTCTTAAAGAATTCAGACAATTTTGGGGGAAAAGTGACACTTTATAAGACAGGCTTCCCTCTAATAGTCCTCTGTCTGCTGAAGATTAATTGAGCACATCCCCTAATGACCTTTCTCAAAAGTACTTGAAGTGGCCCTTGAACCAAGGCCCAGAGCTATTGTGCCAGAAGTGAGGGTTCAATAGCGGAAACCCTTACTATCAGCAGACGGTGGCAGGCAGACCATTTGGAGGCACCCTGTTTTATTTATTGACAATTTCCATGTGAGTGGACAGTGGAATTTTAATCACCTTTTGCATCGATAAATTCCAGAAAAGCATGTATCCTGACACAATAGCTGACTCATCGTATGACTAAAACAACAGGATCAGACACTGCACTGATCTAACCATTCATGCTCATCTGCATCATTTCAAAATTCCTTCACAGATTAACAATTGCTTCATTCCTTACCGCATTCATCAAGTCAATTTACAATTTTTGCAGGAATTATCTGCCAGTCCATTTCGATTCAAAAGAATTCTTAATACAAAAATCATGCAATTACAATGAAGTTAGTTTTTACAACATTGACTGAAACTTAAGTGTACAACATTGAAAGGGAAATAACTCCAACTGTCGGTTCAGCTCTGTAACTATTGCTAAAGTAAAGAAAGATAACTGATGTATGTTTAACTTACGATTCCTGGCCATCCAGCACATGGGAGGCTGACCGCTTACGGTTGTCCAGTTTGGTCACACTCTTTGTTCTCTTCAGATTGCTTGACCGGCTGAAGCCCTTCTTTATGAAGAAATTCTGAAGAATTCAAACAGGTTTACATGAAAACACACCATTCTTACCCTTCAGTAACTTGCATACTTTTTCTGCAAGCTGATTAACTAATTTTTAAAGTAAATATCAAGTAATGTTTTTTTTTATGCCATTCGATGGCTGCTTTTTTTTTCCACATAAAATTGACAGGGAGAGGGGTGCTTATATAGGAGTATGGGTGTAGATGGGGATGAATGTCATACTAGTCAATACTTCATCAATCTTTAATAGTTTGACACACACACACACTGATTGGCAACTAGTCCTCCAACACTTCTCATTATTTTGAGCATGACAAAACTTTTTCTAAAACTTGATCCTAACCATATTACAAAATCTACAAAATTTCTTGTCTTTATATATTTTCTACATGCAGATCATTATACTCAATGCAAATACATAATTTTCAAAATAATTTCCCCATATTCCAATTGGCACAGCCTCAATTCTCCATCTCTTTCAAAAAAAATGACTTTTTTGGTTACTTGCTCAGTATACAATACTGGTATTTATCATTTAATTGGTTTATTTTAATCAAATGAAAAGAACAAAAGAAATAAAGCAATACTGTATATACTCTCCCAAACACTTTAACTCAAGGGAATCTAGAAAATGTGAACAAAAATCATCTTGCCTTAATTGTTTCCACTTTCTATTTGCAAAATAAAATACCGGTATATTTTTGAAATTTTATCATGCTATTGTATATTTTAGGGCCTGACCAATAGTTTATTCTGGGTCAGAATTGATCAAGAGCTTGTGTGCATTTAGTTTTTTCCTTGCTTATTTTACAGAACAGATTTTTAGCAATTAAAGATATAATTACAACATTTTAAAAGTAAAGGAGTGTGCATTATAATTTCCAAGAAGACCTCATGTACTCTAAGCACTGAAACATGGCATCACGAATTGTATCTGAACTTATTGCCCAGTCTAATTGAATTAACTTGAAGCTGTCGAGTCTTGCTTGCTCTGACATTAATTCACTTACCGCTATTTTGGAGGGGGTGGAGTTAGCGTCCATGGCTTCCCCGCGGAGATCTAAAGACGAGGACACCAACGGCTCACTTCCCCTCCGGTCTGACAGCTTCTCATATGAAGAATCTGAAGATGAAGAAATTAAATCAGTTTTCATATTGAAACAAAATATCTGAAGACACACAATTATAGACTATTCCCAAAAATGACATTCAAATCAGATCTGTACCCTATAAATTCTTACAGAATACTAAAATTCTTAGGAAAGTGTCAATCTGCTGCTCTAGATATCACAGCTTTTGATTCGACAAGTAATTTTCGACCTTGTGATTTGATGTCAATGTATACCCACTTGAGGATATTCCTAGTCAGTTCAGTACTTGAATCTCCGACATTAAAAGTCTTATTAAACATCAGATGAGACCCTTGATTCAATCTTGAAGAGAATATTTGTTCACAAGTGTCTGTTATTTTTTTTTCAATTTCTAGTTTTCCATCTTACTAACAATGAAGTAAATATAATAATACTTTAAATTCAGGCTACCTTTTTTGCTTTGTGCTGACAAGAGTTTTTTTTTTTCAAAAACAAATGTAAATAATTTTTAGTATTGGTAATTTTAAAACACATCAATGTGCTTGGTGCTTGGATGATGCCATCATGTCAATACAGTGAGTTTTAGTCAGAATTTTTATGCTATGAAAGAATCTGCCACACAGATGTGAATTCTTCGTCTTCACTACTGAGATGTGTAAAGACGATCCTTTGTTAATAGACCAATTACAATTAGCATATATAGTGAATTGAAGAGCACTAGGTAATACTGGGCCCAGCAGTAGGACAGAGATGGGACATTTTCTCCTGAGGTATGACTCACATCATGATCAATAGGGCAGCAGATATTGGGGAGATATTGGAAAACATTCAAGCTGGGTTACCAGCTGAAAATGGTTCTTCATTCAACAAAAATGTCATGCAACAAAACACATTTAACAAACTAATAGTATCGTTCCCCCCCCCCCCCCCCTTTTTCCCTTTTGATTATTTTTTTGGTGATAATTTGATAATTGTTAGTACATGTATAGCTAATTAAAAGATGCATCATGTAATGAACTTTCTTTTCAAAGGTATTATGAAATGCAAAAATCCACAAATCAATACTTCAGGAAATCAAGAATGTCATGCACTAAAATTGAACCAATTGTTATGTAACTATAAGGAGTGATGTTAAATTTTACTTATTCTAGAAATTCACCCACTGCTTGAGAGAGAAACACTTCAATATTTTCCCTTTGTCAAATACATAGGGAAAAAAGTTTATTTCTGTGTGTTTCAAATTTCCCAGTGATTATTTTAAAAGTGAAACTGAAATGGGTGTTCACTGTTGCAAACACTTTGAAGCCTCTCCTGGAAGATGTCATACAATACAAAAATCGTGTTTACACATTTAACATCATTTCTATTGACACAGTATAAATATTTGTGTCTTAAAGCTGAGAAAAATGAATAGGAAAATATAGAATTTTTATTTCAAATAAAATTGCAGGTAGATTTTACAGAATTTTCTTACTTGAAAACGATTAATTGCTCAGGTATTGTTAAGGTATTTATACATTTTTTTCCCTTCAAATTAATAGGAAGGGAGATCTTAAAAAGTGTTTCTAGTTACCAAGAATCTGTTAAACCCACAGAATACAATTTGTCATGACTGAATTACAAATTTACATATAGAATTTTAATGACAAGTAATTAAAATCAAGGATTTAAAGAAGTATAATATTCTGGTTGAAGTACACATAAACAAAAATAAAATAATGCCATTAATAGTAAATCCATCCTCCAAAATACCACCACTTGGCAGATATTTATTGGCTATATATGTATTTCACATGGTCAGCTTACCCATGTAACCCCCAAAGATTCCCCCTCTCCCTTCCTCCTCTGGACAGGCATCACTACCCTCAGTGACAGTGTCCCTGGCTTCATTCTCATCAACACTATCTGGACAAACCTCCTCACTGTCAAACTTTTTGTACCTTCTCCCAAAAAATCGTATTTTTCTCTTTTTCTTGCCATCTTCAGAGTTGGCACAACAGCACAAATATTCCATATTTTAAATTTTTACATAAATATCTTGCACTTTTCCTTTTTACTAGACACTTAGCATAATCAGTCAATGCAGTGTTTTTCAATGATGGTGACTATCACCGTTGATCATTGGTCTTGCATATATGTCTCAAAGAATAGCTCCGAGCAACCACTACAATCAGATGCCAGCAGATACAACAGTAGTCCATAACTTGTTCCACTTAGTAGCAAATGTAGCACAATGCCAAATCATTGATCAAACGGAAAAATAAAATATCCACAGAAATGTGTGATTCACCAGGCCTCATGTAAAGAAAATAACAAGATTATATAGTGTTTGAGCACTGAATAACAAAAGAATAGGACGGTGATCAGAGAGCATTGCATCCATTCATCATCTTTAATCCATGATAAAAACATCCGACATAGCAATATACCCCGATTACGCTACACTTTTATGACAACCTTCTTATCTTAGAGGTGCAGCGACCACGAAAAAAGAAAGTTTGCCAATCAATTTATAAATCGCAATCCTAAATGACACAAGGGTTTTCTCAAGTAGTCATATAAATATCTTTCTTACAAAAAAAATTTGTTTCCCTCACAGTCAAGCTTTGTTTAATTTTTTCCTGTTAAGTCAATTTACACAGAAACATCAGAAAATTTCATGTATAAGAACATAGTCCTGAATCAGTTCAAATATCTAAATGTAAAACATTTTCGCATCTGCACAGATAATGATTGTATTGGGTATGTTTACACGTTTATATAAATTTGTCCATGGAAGTAAACATTTCCTTGTAACATCATGTCGTGTTTCATTCACACACTGATCAATAATAAGTATCCTCCAACACAATGTTTTACCAGTGTCATCTTCGGCCACTTCCTCCCTCAACCTCCAGAGGAAAATGTTACACCATCTCCAGGATCCCCCCATTTATTTACTCATTTAGTCAGAGTTCACCCTGTTTATCCCAGTAATTATTTCGTGGTCTGATGTTTTGAGCAAGATGAAAGTCAAATATTTACAAAATCGATGGAAAAAGCAGAGATTGGGATCTTTTTGATGGTATTGAATTAAACCTACATTTTTTAAAAAGCACATCAATAAAGTTAAAATAAGAATCCAAGTCAGATACATGACAACATACAGTAAACAATGTCTGAAAATGAACCTCTAATGAAGAGGTATAAACAAAGGACGAAGTGTATCTCCCACAAATCTACAACCAACTGTTGCTCCTCTGTATTGAGAGAAATACTACTGTAATGGGAACTTGACAAAAGCTAAAACTCTAACTCAAAGCTTTGAAGTTTAAGAGTTTAAAAGGTAGGGAGAGAAAGGGTGATGGGGTTGGTGGAGAGGGGGGATGAGTGAATCTGAAGAAAAATGTTATGGCTATCCAAAGAAAAATCTTTTTTGGAAAGATTTACACCTTACATTGTTCCTGAAGAATAAAATACTGAAGAAAATGCAGGCATCAAAACAGAAAGACATACAGAAAATTTATAGTCTCATTCAGATTAAAGATCCTCAACAATTGAGAAACTGTAAAAGTATCAAGAAAATATCCAATTAACTGGATTTTTTTCCCCAGGATGATGGGGACGACTACACCTGACAGGTACATGTCATTGATTGCTGATGATACACGCTGCCATTCCGTTAATAGTTACTGATGAAGCAGAACTGCACAGGAAATTTAATACCCTGATCACAAAAGATGAGTCAAAATCGACTTTTAAATGGCAAGACTTCACGTATGCAAGGGCAAATGGTCAAATTTTATTTAGCCATCAATTAGAGAGTGTCAGTGAACTTCTAAGTCTACTGGTCCAATTCACAACATGCTTTATTCAAATGTATAACGTACCTGAGAAATGAGTGATGTCCCCTAGTAAAAATAAGTGAGTACTTTGTTAAATCATTTTTTGGGGCATTATTTAAATGATTTACCTCAGATCCTAATCACTGTACTACTCAGAAAGATTCAAAAGATTATATTTCAGTATTTAGTCATCTCACTATACGTGTAAGCTTTTTTGAATTAAAATCACTGTTTACTTTTTTTTTTAATTGTGAGAAGGGGTTTAAAAATATTTTATAAACCTACCCCATAGTTCTCTGAAAAATTGTATAATCCACATGACCGAGGATAGCGGTCAGCTAACGAAAACAGAGCTTCCTGTCTGGGTTGTGATATTTTTGTCCTGTGATATCACATCCAATTCATTATACACTGATCCTTAGAGGAAGATACACAGATGAAGATAAATGATTCAGAACGGACTCTTCTTCTGATTGTCTGTTCTTCTCTCTTTCCAAGTTTACAATACTCTGTCATTCACCTCAGCTGAACTATGAAAATTGTGTTGTTTTTTTTGTTTGGATTGCATTAACTCTATGACTGTACACTATTATTTTTTTTTCACTGTTTGATACGATCTACCTTATTTACATTTCTGAAACATAAATACTTTGTCTCCCACTCAATAAACAAAATGTCAATACACAAAGAAAAAAATTACAATAGAGATAATCTTTGTTAATTGGATTATATTCAAAGATTAACAAAGAAATCTTTTCAAATTGTTTACAAAGAGATTATCATACGTAGGCACCTAACTCCTTCACAGTGTGTTTTTGCCAAACTTAAAGCTGCACTGGGCCTTTACATGTATGACACAGACTGACCGTTGACCCAGTGTAAGTGTATTCCAGTCTATGGATTAGTTTTGAGGATAAAGTTTGATTATGTTGTATTTTTTTGTATATGTAGGTATCAAGTACAGAGATCTGGTATGGCTAGAGTGTTGTTGCTCTCATCCAGGCATGTAATTCCATGTTACTGAGGAGGATCCTATCTCTGAAACCCTGATACAATCTTCTCCCCTCCTCTCCTCAGGGACAAGATCCGCACTTCAAAATGATTATCTCCCCTTGATAATGGTCATCAACTGTCCAACACAGCAGGTAACAGTGTGCATTACCTTTGTCCATGTAATGAATTTCTAGACAATTCAGATGATCTCTTAAGACTCCACTGTAAGTCCAGATATGATGAATTCTGTAAGATTCTTAAGAAGAAAGATTGGAAAGGACTAGGGGGTTATCTTCTGTCATGAAAAGCTTCTCCTGGGATTTCAAGACAACAGCTTCCCACACAAAGTAAATCCTTCAACAAAACTTCCATCCAAGGTGCTAAGTTCTTCTCATGCCAAGTCAGTCTTCATTTACAAGTTTTTTCATATGTCATTTTTCCTTTTGCTTCTCACTGATTACTTTTTCTTTCTAATTGACACTTTTTTGACTCTTTGGATAAGACTTCCTTCCCCCTGTGTATGTGGCACTAAAAACAAATTGTAGTCTATCTAGAAGAGGGAGTGCCTAAAGCAAGCAGTGGCAGATGATGAATGGAAGACCCAATCAATCAGAAAGTATTACTTATCCAATATCCAGGTGAAAAGTGCAAAAACCCAAAGAGGCCCACAAACAGGGGCTGCAGAGATAAAACAAATACATATGTTGCCATCCACATTGAGATTCATGGAACAGATTAATCTTTTCCCTTGAGGTTACCTGAGGAAAGTATATTGATAAAAAGGAAAGTCTATCTGCCCCCCTGGGAGGCCCCATGCAGTGATGTGCAGACAGTTGCATCCAGATGTCCATTGATTAGACATGTACTGATAGACTCTAACATCAAACAGGATGTTCCTTCTGACCCTGTATTGTAGCTGTATTCATTCTGCAGTTGCCACAACCCACTAATTTAAACAGCAGTTGGCCACAAATTACATTATCAAATTCAGTTTAATAATTGTCTATCTCCATGTTAAAACTATCATAATAGTACCCAGTGACCTCAAACACTGTTTTATCCTCCTCTCAAAATCTTGTATCCACCACCTCATTTAATGTCATGACATATGCTTAGTTCTCTTTTTGATGCATTGACACCTCTCTATCTCTTGGTGCAGTGCAGTATGTGATATATGGGGGAGGATGGACAAAAACCATCCCCCCCCCCCCCCCTTTCCAGATGTTTCCCGTCTGGTCGACAATTGATGACCATCTGCTTCTGTTTACATCTGCTCCCTCCAATCATCTCCAGACTTTAGCCTCCTTAACAGGGTAACTAATGGCTTCCACACACTTCCTCTACATCTCTATCTCCAGCCATTTCCTTTCTCTTATTTACAACAGAATGATTTACCATAAAACATGATGGTTTACTGTATAATTCAGTCAGTTTCTGATTGATATATGTTGATTCTGGAACAAGTGCTAGAGAAACCACAGATATAACCTATGTCATTATTTAAATCATTACTTTGAAATGTTTCACTGTCTTGTTTTTGATAATATACTGTCTGTATACCACACACTAATTTCTCCTGTAAGGTTTTATCTCATTGCGAGATTCTTAGATCAGTAAATAATGTACTTATTAATAATAACTTCCGTTCTTTTCACTCGTACTAACTACTTGAATGACAGAGGAACTTTTCCTCGTCAACAGTGTTGATAGCTAATTTACATCACAGTTTACATCAAAGCTTTAAATTAAATGAAAAAGTTTTTAAATTATATCTTGCTCTGACTTTAAAAAATCCCTTCACCACAAAATAAATTAAGTATTCTGTAAGCTATGATGCTACATATGAGGTTTTTACGAGATGCTAGATGTTATATGATATGTAGAACGCTTCTGTACATTCATACAATTTACATGTAAGGTCGAATGTATTAATCCCATACTTTGAATGAAAATCATTAAAAATATTAGATCATATTAGTATGAAATAAGTATAAAAGCATGTGGTATTAGTACGTACTATGGTGAGGTATTAGTTTTGGAGTATACGGTATATACATTGGTTACACAGGATACCTACGTAAAAACCTGCGAAACATAGGTCTTCTTTTGGAAACAGAATCGGAGAATTCGGAATCATGAGTCAGGTCTACAAAGGAAGACACAGGTTAAAGTAAAGGATTGAGTTAATACGGAGACAAAAAGCCAGGGAAGGAATGAACAGATACAACAAAGCTACGAGCTGAAAGAAATAAAACACAGAGTTCCCTCCCTTTTGCTACTATCTACAAGGAGGCTGAAAGAAAAATTAATAATTGACACTTGACTTACCTCTCGGGTTAGTCACATATTGTATTATAACACGCATATTCTTTATACCAGTAAAAATACATAAATAAAAGTGTAAAAGTCCTTTGTGTCAAATTTATGCTATAAACTTTGTAGTTGTAGGAGAACTAGCTGTCTCAAATTCTGCCCAGACAAGCAAAAATGACAAAATTTCATTAAAAACATAAAGCCACTCAGTACAGATAGAATTTAAACAAGAATAAACCAAAAAAGAAGAAGGAAAACTTAAGCAAGGATCCGATTTCCTCACTAATTATTGACCATTATGTCACAGTGCCACACTTCACTGACGACGCTATGTTAATTACTTTCACTGCTTTCTGATATCCTGTGACTGTATTTCTTCCCTTTTCAGACTTATTTAACATTATCTTAAAGTTTAATATATTATATTTCTTACATTGTTGAATGCTTGTCAGGACAATGCCCGCTCTCTTTTCTTTTTTTTTGATTAAAGTTAGTGTACACAATGTATATAGCATGATTTTAGTTATTAAGACATTTAACTTTAATCTAAATTCCTCTTCCAGAATTTAAATTAATTCTGACTCATGTTTATACACTGTGGTTCAAATCATTTATAAAAAATTACATTGTTGAGTGCTTGTAAACTTTAAATATTTATTAATTTTACATTTTCACCTATCTGTACACCTGAACTTGCAGGTGTTCCCTATCCACTATGTGGACAATTAAACAAATGATCAAATGACTGGGAATTTTGGCTGCCTTTTTTTTCACTCCTCTACTAGATTGATCAGATATAATTATAGGCCTGAATTTCACTCATTTCTATTTTCCGCTCTTTCTCTTATTTCCCCCCTGAAGCAGCTGGGAAACACCTTTTCTTTTCATCCTACACACCTTCAAAGTCACTTCAGTAAAAATCCTATTTCTTTATCCTCACAAAATACATCTGTGTTTAATTCTCATGGGTTTAAATGCTCACCTAGAATCCAACCTAAATATAAACTGGGGCTTATTGAAACTAAGTCCTAATGGTTGTACAGTGTATATACAAAATGTATAACTTCCTCCCCAGTTTAAGTCCCATCTGAAATCATCTACATCATCCTTTAAATATCATTGTAAATGCATTCTTAATTCATATCTTAGTGAACAGTGGTATCAAAGGAAGGAACAATTAAATATTTGTGGGAAATTAGACAAACAGTACAGAAGTGTTAAAATAGTCAAGCATTCTGAAGAGATATAGCATCAGAGAAATATCTCCAGTTCTTCAAATATTCATGATGACTGTATTTATGAGTACACTGTACTACGGTAATTTTTTCCATCCAGCTCATTCGGTAGAGCGGTCGCTCAATGATTGGAAGGCCATGGGTTTGAGCTCCGGCCGCGACTGACCTAAGTCGATAAAAAATAGGTAGCAACTGTTCCTTCGCCAAGCGCTCAGCACTTTGAAGTGAAAGTTGCGGGTCCTTCGGATGAGACCTTAAAAACAGCCCTGTGTCCAGCAGGTGTTGGCACGATAAAGATCCCTCACTGCTCAATAGCCCTGAGTGCCAAGTAAAGGTCTAAATTTGAAGCCCTTCACTGGTATATAGTGACGTCTCTATATGGGTGAAAAATTCTCGAATGGGACGTAAAACAACATACATAATATTGTCAGTACAAACACAATGACTTCAAGTCTGAATTATCATACAACCTAGCTGTTATCTTTAACTTTATAATCTCTTTTAAATTCCTGTATCATATTGCCCCTTCAGTTTCTTTGTCAACATATATCTATTAACAAAAGTTGTGGTTATTTTAATATAAATATAACTTTAATATGATTCATATATCAAAAAAAAAAGACATGAATTCGAAGGTCACATTAGCAACAAGGTACAGAAAAGGGCCCTCAGAAAAACAACTGTTTGTAAAAAAATAAACATGTCTATCCAAAGAAAATTTATCAAACTTTGAAACTGGGTACTTGGATCACATGAAAATATTTGTACACGTTAGAACACTTCAAAAACATTAGATGTACATTGTAAAAATGTCACAAATGCTGGCAAAACCATAGCACACTGTAAGCATAGATAGTAAGAATCATTGTTTAATCTAACCAAGCTTTCCAGAAATCAACACATTAAACTACTGTTTACAAATACCTTATCCACAGAAATCTGGGTTTAGTTTGGGAAGTGCAGGAGATAATGTAGTTTACAGCTTAAAGTAACAATGTACTTATATTTACCACAGAGTATAATGATGGCATCAGTGGAAGTCTTTGTTCAGCATGACTTCAGGATTTAAAATGTTCCATCAGATCATACTGCACTTAAACCACCCGAAGATTCGGAAGAATTTAGGGGATACATATGTACTTACTTTAGATCTATGTTATCTCCAAAGTACTTTAAGAAGTAACGTTAACCTCATTTTTTGTACTTGCCATTCAAAGAAGAAGAGATACTAACATAAAAGTGTGTTTTATGTCTGAATGCAACTTTGGCAAAAGTTCCATGTCATACATCAAAATGTTGACCCAACTGCCAGTTTAAATGTTGATGTTCTAAGTTAATTGAAGATTTAAGAGTCCTTAACATTTTATAAAGCACAAAGAAACATCCCAAGCATATAGCTGTAAATATGTACTTCATGAAATATGAAAGTTTACATTACCTTTTTCAATGTTGTTATTAAAAATCCAAAATTAATATACATATGACACATCAGGTTTTAGTTCAACTCCATGAAGATAATAAATATCTCCTAACTGGTCTTCAGATGGATTAAGATCACCTGACACATATATTTTAGTGATGGAAATATAAGCACTTGTAGATGTTTGTTGTTGGTATTACATAGACCCGTTACGGTTTCTGCATGTCCTAACCCAGGTACACGAGTATGTCAATCTTAAATTACAAGGTAGGCAGAGCACAGGAGACATAATTCTTTGTAATACATAAATAGAAGTCAAGATTACATATACTGTTGATAGCAGCTTATCAGCGACCATTTGACAAACCGATATCCCAAGGCTTCATTGACAGTCATGCAACTTGAAATAAGACACAAAATGCACGTTTTCTCTTTATTTCATTTTAGACCAAAGTGAAAACTATAAATTAAATGTCCTTCTTCTGTCTCCTCTGGGAATTTCGTCATCAAATTGAATAGAAATTCAGACCAACAGGAAACTAGAATACACACATACACACTTTAAAAGATTAAAGACTGGTCCCCCCCAATCCCGCTTATCCCACATAATTATCCTGAAATGTCCGAACAGATCCTAATCTGGGATCAATGAATCAAATATCCCCAACAGTCAAATTCTTACATTAATTCCTTAATACTGGTCACATTCTTTAACCTTATGAATTTCTCCTGTAAATAGTACGTACATTACTTACCTAAGTAGATCTAAACATCACCGGGTATGTGGATAACAAACCAATCATCTACCTGTCGGGTCTGGCATTTCAACAACATGGTGGGAAATGTCTCATTAAGAATTGACCACACGGACTTCTCTTGACCAATAATGACTCAAGCTTTTGTCATTTAAACATTTTGTTTCTCATATTTGTTATGTAGCAATAAAAAACTCAAATCTAAAGTGCTCTTTTCTTTATAAAACCTTTTTTCTTGTTGACTTTCTTGTTGATATATTCTTTGATCTTTCTAGACCTGTACAAATTGTTAGAGACACTTTGATATCATTGAATTAACTGCCAGATAGTATAAACCCTTTGTAGAATTTTTATCTTTAATTTCATTTCAAACCTTTTTCAAAAGTTCCAAGGCACTGATATCTCAAAATTACAAATAAACTTTCATTTTCTGAATTGCTAGCTATAATCATATAGACAAAACAGGGGGTTAGAATACAATTAACTCCCCATATCATTTCCCCTGATCCTTATCAGAACTAAGTACCCACTTCACAGCAGGAATGTCAACTATTAAACGGTCTCAATGATTCAAAAAGCATTGTAGAGAGTTTGAAGATATAGAATATTAATTTTCAGATGGAAACATGGCCCCCTAAGATCATGGTGACTTAAATATGAGACAGTGGGTAAGGGCTTGTATACAGCTACCTTACTGAACTCCAGGATTATCTACTGAATATTTCCAACACATGTTTAATCTTCTGTATACTTAGGATGGGGTGAATTATATAAAGTTCTAATTCCTTACAGTGTCAAAACCATAACTTGGGCATACTCTTCAATAATTTCACCAAATTAGATGAATATTTTACAGAAAAAATACAATTAACTCAACTGCCAATGAAAAATGCTATGTGCTAAACCAGAAACCATCATGGAAGTAATACTTGTATTATGTCTTTATCTCAGACACATTTTGTAGGGTCTTTCCACAACCTGTGATAAATAACTTTGCAGCAGATTGAATTTCCATGTAAGAGATTCATTAATGACTAACTGCAGGAATCTTCCTGGGTTTAGGAATAATTTACCAATTTGTCAAGCAGCAGTCAGAGAATGGTGGGGTAAATCACCCCCTGATTGGAGAATCTCTGCTTGTATCTGGTAAAGCAGCACTCCTGAATCTACTACAGACTTAGAACTCTGCAACACTTCATCTGTGGATCTTATTTGTCAAAACTTCCAGTTACTCAGTGGGCAAGAATTTGTTGCATCAAATTTTCCAGCATACAAATCAATTAGCATGGATGTTAATTTAGAACAGTGTTATTTTGTAGAACAAACAATTTTTTTCTATTGGTCCTTTATGAATGAAAACCAAAGGATCCATACCTGGGTGATTCTTGTTTATGAAAATATATTTTTAAACAAATCTTGCCACAATATCTTTTTTAAAACAATAGACCCACCACTTTTATTGATATCTAGTTCTTGGTCTCATTATAGGTAGATATAGGAAAGATTTAAAAAATTTCATGTTAAGCTACTTTATCTTGTTTCTCATTTTGTGCCAAAGCACTTGCTTACCCCTTCATGCATGGGTATGTTGAGCACTTTGCTTTTCAATTTAAAATTTAAACTTTGTCAACATTATTTGAAATTTTTGACCACCATAACTGAATAATTTTGGTATCGTCTAGCACTGAAATATTATTTCACCCACCCAGACTTTTCAAGAAGCAAAATATTTATTTCTAATTGACCCCATAATTTAGGTAGAACACGGGTGTTTTAATAGGTTAATCAAACACTCCCCCCCTCACACCTGGGAGTAAACATTTAACATTCCAGGATAAGTAAATATGCAAGTATTATATTACTAAATCACCTATATGAAAGAAATCAAAATGAATGATCCATAGCATATTGTTTAGAATACATGAATTTTTTGTTGGGGGGTGGGGGGGGGGGAGTTTGGTTCTATCAGTTATTTCAGATGAAGAAGTGTAACTTTTTAAGGATTTTTTTAAGGAAATCAACATCAAACATGTCATTAACCACTACCAATCCTGACTACCCTTTTAACAATACTTTTCTACTGGTTAATAAAAATACTCATTGTGCTTGTTTATACGAAGTATCTTGCATGCTGAACAATAGTTCATCAACTCATGAAAAATTGTCCAGGATGCAAGATATTAAGTGTGGATATAAAAGTCATGATCAAGTCCTACAGATTATTTATATATTCCCCTCCCCTTCCTCTCCCTCCTAAAACCATGTTGGTAACTTTGACATCTGAGCTTTGGAAACATGGACAAATTGTAATCTTGTAATGTACTTAAAGGAGACTGTCAAGAAAGTAGCTGTATTAAACAAGCATTAAACAGGTAACAGACAGTCCAAGTTTGCCATGTGGACTGAATGAAGAAATCCAAGTTATAGAACATACACAGAAGGGGTTATTGCCAGGTCCCAGAGATGTATTGACCCATGGGACGTAGGGATTGGTTCATTTGGAGGAAGAGACTACTATCACTGTGGGAAGTTTACCCCAAGAATATAACATCTCCTTTTCCTTTCATGTCTATCTGTCGACTTTTATCTCAACAATGTAAAGTCACCAAATATATTTCTAAATATAAACTACAATACAGGGAGAATTTCAGGACAAAAGCCTAGAAAACACATTGGTCTCTAAGATATGTTTAACTACAAGTTTTGATTGGTCAGACGACATGTTCCTCAGTTATATATACTGAAACACAAAAGAAACGAAACAAGCAGTAATCTACAAATATTTGAACTTTTTATCTAATGATTATCAAAAATGAATACAGTAAGGTAAAACTCAATTTAAAAACATCAGAGATTTGATAAAAATTTTAAATGATTATCTTTTAACTTTAGAAAGTAAGACATGAATGTTTAAACACCCCCCCACCCCGGCCATTCAATTACAGCATGGAGGACTGTCATGTGCAACAGTTGCAACTTGATTTCAACGATGCAATAGGTTCATCAGTCTCAAGATCTGAGCGAAAGAAATATTCTTTGCCATTTTTAAATGCCTGTTTTTCAGATGATGAGGTCAAATTTTCTCTAGCCAAGCGCAGTGTAGTAACCCTTGGACTTCCGGTCCAAGGACTGTCATATATGCTAGCCTGTTTAGGCGTGATGTGGTGCATATTTGCATCTGCAACTCTCCATCACCTTTATTTTGAGATTTTCCAGCTAGAGCAATAGAAATGTGCACCTAAGTCATTTTTAGGAAGCCTTGGCATCGCTTACGGAAAAGAAAGGAGAATTTATTTTTCGAAACATTGCTGCATTACTTATGATGAACAGATACAAATCCTTAAAACCCCATATTATTGCCAAATGTTTTGTTAAACATGCAATTTTTTACTTCTGTTAAGCGGACTCAAACTTAACTTCCGGTAATGGTATGAAAATCATTCAACCGTTAAATTACCGATATTTACAAAGTTGAAAATGTCCTTACATTTTAGATACAAAATTATATCCTTTGTATAATATTTCCCCATAAAATAGGATGTTGCGTTTCTTTTGCATTTCAGTATATAATTTTTCTCAAGAATTTGTGATAGAAGTATTGCTTCTTTAAGAAGCTTCCTCATAAAAAATTGGGGTACATTACCAGGCATTTATACAAGATACCAGAGAATGTTGTTTCCTATAAAATCCTATTGGAAATCAGTTTAAATGCGGATTATCTCAATTTTTGGTGTACCTCGGTATATAATTTTTTAAGCATCTTGAAAACAGTTTAGAATTTATAAGATGATAATAATTATAAATGTTTTTTGGTACATGTATATTACTAAGAAATATAAAAGCGGATATTCAAGGAACGTGTCATCAGAGCTTAATTTGCTTAAAAAAAAATCTTACCCTCATCATTTGCATTGGTCAAAAGGTCATAGGACCTGCACCGTCTTTTCATAGGCATGGTGGCCTTTTAGATAATACTTCAGGGATTGACTAGAGTATCAGAGAAAACTGACCAAGAAGCAGTTTCCGTCAATAATCGGAAAGTACCAGCAGATGTTACTACACAACTTCCTGACCTGTCATGTCATTGTTTTAGTCGGCAGGCCTAGTGATCTGAGATTTTACTTTATCAAGCACCCTCTTAAAAAGAGTTTTCCTATTACTTTAAAACACTCAGCACCAATATCATGATTGTACTGCACAGTTTGGTGATTAATTAAGAAGTACTGTGGTTATGCTCTTAAAATTGATTGTAACAGTGCAGTTTAGGTGAGGTTTGAAGTAACATAGCTATACCACATAAACAGGATGTCCATACTGAAGCTAGCTAATCGTGATATTGTGTAAACAAGCAGATCTCATATCATATATACCTCAACAATCAATTCTGAGGTGTATTTTACATCATACATCTGATGACAGACTAAATTTCTAAACTGCTATTAAATTCTTGACTTGCTATTACAGGAAGCTATCCACATATCTCTGATTATATGTGAATATTTTGTATTACAAAAAAAACAAGATGTGTTTGTGAAACACTGATGTCCCCGTAAGGTAGCTTATGGCGATCAAGGTTAAAGTTTCTCAAAGGCAAGTCAAACTCCAAGGTCAAAGTCAAGAGATCAAAAATGTTGTTACCCAAAGAAAGGACTTGTGTCAATGGACATATCTGGTAAATATGAAAGCCCAAGCACCAACCATTCAGAAGTTATGGTCAAGATAACGTTTTCTAAAAGTGGGTCAAACTAAAAGGTCAAAGTCAAAGGGTCAAAATTAATGGTACACAGGGGGAGACCTTGTCATAAGCAATACAGATGTAACATAACAGAGACCTAGCACCAACTGTTCAAAAGATATAACTAAGGTTGAAGTTTTTCAAAAGTAGGTCAAACTACAAGGTCATGGTCAAAATTCAAAATTGTTAGTACGCAAGAAAGGTCTTGTCACAGGGATTATATCTGTGAAATTTGAAAGCCCTAGTGCTCACTGTTCAAAAGTTATGGCAAGGTTAAATTTTTTTAAGTGGGTCAAACTATAAGGTAAAGGCCAAAAGGTCAAAAATATTTACACCCACAGAAAGGTCTTGTCACAATGAATACACATACAAAATATGAAAGCCCTAGCACCAACTGTTCAAAAGTTACGGCCAAGGTTAAAGTATCAAAAGTAGGTCAAACTCCGAGGTCAACATCAAAAGGTCAAAATTGTTGGTATCCAAAGAAAGGTCTTGTCAGAAGGAATGTACCTGTGAAACTTGAAAGCCCTACCAACTTTTCAAAAGTTATGGGAAAGGTTAAAGTTTTTCAAAGTGGGTCAAACTTTAAGATCAAGGTCAAAAGGTCAAAAATATTTACACCCATAGAAAGGTCACTTCACAATGAATACACATGTGAAATACGAAAGCCCTAGCATCAACTGTTCAATAGTTATGGCAAAGGTTAATGTTGGGTAATTTTTTGCAAAAGTGGGTCAAACTCAAAAGTCAAGGTCAAGAGGTCAAATATGTTGGTATCCAAAGTAAGGTCTTGTCACAAGGTATACGCATGTGAAATATGAAAGTCATAGCTCCAACCAATCGAAAGTTAGAGGCAAGGTTAAAGTTTTTGCGGACAAACAGACAGACAGACGGACAGGGCAAAAACTATATACCCCCGAATCTTCGATACGGGGGCATAAGAAAATAGATGTTTGTAAGACACCATTGTACCATCTGCAGATGGTAAGAAGTACATGGATTTCAAAATTCAAGAGCATAATTCTGTTACAAAAATATGTCCAGAATTCAAAGACAAAATTCTTGAAGATATGTCCAGTACATTTATCATACAGGCCAATTATGACAGTTGTTTTAAAAATTCTAAGTCCAATCCAAGCTACAAAGATGATTAATGAGATGTAATTCAGGTTTGCCCTATGTGCCCCCAGGCATAACAAGGATTAGGTGTGTAGGTAATCATCTTCACTAACCAAAGGTTTCTGATCCGCTACTCTCCTCTCAAACCCTTGGCCTATGGTGCTGTCAAAAGTCAGACTGTTTACGTCAAGTGATCTAAAATCTTACAATATACTGTATGTGTACTTAAAAAAGCGGGCTTCATATTTTAGTGGCTTTGGCGCAGACAGCGATGCACTAATTCATGAATATCGCTAAGAAATTATTTAAATATACAATACACAGCACAGACACGTGTAGCGCTAATTCATGATTACACCAACAACTCCATACCCAGTGATTGCACTAAAATTTGAATACACCAATTTATGTACATGTACGGTATGCAAAAATTGCATCATCAACAGAAATAAAAAAGTGAATTTAAAAATTAAAGTGTTTAGAGAATAATAATTAACAAGAAGGTATTGAGCAATATTTATTTGTTATTTAGGGTGAAAATCTTCATCTGCAATATAGATTCCTGATCAGATTTTTTGCAACATCAACTTAAGATTGGATGACACCATAGCTATTTATAGAATGGCATGTTATCTTACGGATCCTTGTTTACTTGTGTTTTTCATTCCCGATACTAAAGAGTCAATATATATCCTGAACGCAGATATGGTCATTTACAAAAGGCAACTGCTGATTGGTCCAACAATAGCAATCAACTCCAATCACAACTCGAGGAAAAAATCCCAATTTTTTTTTAACATCGTAGGCCAAGGATTTGTGAGTAGAGGAGTGGATCAGAAACCCTTGGTTAGCAAAGATGCTCATTAGTTTAAATGTTGCTTCCTCAACTTATCCTCTTATATTTCTCCCTCAGGGCACTTGGAAAAGGGGAGATGAATTTACCTTTCATAAGAGTGCTCAATAAAGGTAACATATCAAAGCATCTGTAAGTCATTCACTCTTACATGTACACAGTCCTGGTTTCAAAAGTGGGTGCAACTTCCCAAAAAAATCTTGACAAGCAAAAAAAAAATAAAACCTCAACTGACCAAAAAGTGGAGGGAGGGGGACTTCCCAAAATAATCTGACAAGCGAAAAAAAAAAACCTAATTAACTGTCCAAATCCTAGAATTTGCCAGTGCTCAGCTACAAAAAGTGTGTGTGTGTGTGTGTGGGGGGGGGGGGGGGGGGAGGGAGGAGGACCAGCATCAGCATCTAAAGAAAAATCTAATAAAGCACAATACACACATTTAATATTGCACAATCAGATTAGATACTCAGATAAATTGCCCCCCCCCCCTCCCCATTCTACAGGCCTGTTACATACAATAATTTTTTGTAAAATTTTCAATGCCTCAATGATGACTTTTTAAAGCAAAGAATCCATATCTTACATAGCTGAATAGTCATTGTTTTTATTGAAGTTCACCAGTAACGGCAAATGTCCATGGTAGACACGGTAAGATTGTTAATGCTACTCCATTTTAGTGATATCCACACCCTTGCTAATAAGATCCTTGCTATTTCTTTCTGTGCAGAAATATAAAATTAACTTACCTTGCACACTCTCATTTAAGGTGCAAAGGTAAGATTTATCTACCTGGCATACTCTCATTTAAGGTGTACATTAAAGGTAAGATTTACCTACCTGGCACACTCTCATTTAAGGTGTACATTTAAGGTAAGATTTACCTACCTGGCATGCTCTCATTTAAGGTGTACATTTAAGGTAAGATTTACCTACCTGGCACACTCTCATTTAAGGTGTACATTTAAGGTAAGATTTACTTACTTGGCATACTCTCATTTAGGGAGTTGTCATGAATGGCATAGCGGCTGAACTTGTCCAGGGGACAGGACACTGAAATAATCAAAGTACCAATTAGATCCAAACACTGGCTTTCAATGTCCTTTAAAAGATTGTACTTTTGCTGTAGCATTCTGCATAATTAAAAAAATATTCTTTTATGTATATTGCACTTTTTCAATTGAGTAAAATACCTTCCATGTGTGAAAATCAGAATCTGTATCTTTGGATAAAGTGATTATATACTAGTACTGAATGAGACAGCAAACAATTAGCTCATGACTGCAGTAATACATGTATTGTAAAGCAAAGAAAATAACAACAACATGGGTATAAAAAGTGGAAATAATTTGATATGGTCAAAGTAAAAATTTTCTACTCTATGTTTTATTGTGTTCAACTTTAAAATTAACATATGAACCACAATTGTCTGTCTAAAAAGAAATGTATAAAATCATTCCTATACAACAGTTTAATTGACTCTTAAATATTGAAAGCAAAAAAGAAAAAAAATCATCAGAAAAAAGAAAAAAGTATAAAGCTAACAAAATACTGTCTGATAATAGTTTTTGACTTGAATGTTGAATATTTGTGATCATTTTTCCTGATCTATAATTGTGTTAATGTGGAGCTGGCTGATAGAGACATGTTAATTGTTTTAAAGTTCTCCTCCATTTTCACGGCTCTAAATGTGATTCCTCAGTGTCAGATGTAAGATGTAGTGTTTATGGAGAGAGAAAGTATAAAAACCAGCCTGTTATATAATCAGAAAGCCATAGAGAAACAAGACAGCATTCAAATATAATTAACTTCCTTATCTACCGGGAAATTGGGGGTCTGTTCTAAATTACAAAACTACAATGAAACTATTCAATTTTTACCGTTCATCAAGATTATCAGCTCTCACTCTTTTGAAGCCTTGATTCAATTAGCATTATTTTTTGCAACTCTTCCAAAACACATGCTAAATGACAACTGTTCTGAAAGTTCAATACTTTTTAGTTCCAAATGATACTGAGAAATGATGAAGTAAATAGGGGTTTCAATTATCAATTCTTCATTGAGTGGCATACAGAGGATCAACAAATGACTCATTGATTGAAGAATTGGCAGTGTATCCTAATCTATTCTCCAAAAAAAAAGAAGTCAAAATGGTCTGTTAATATTTTGTGACCAAAATTCTGCAACATATGCAGCTTAAAATGAACTATACTTGAACTTTAAAATACAATTTTGGTGAAAACGTATGTAGAAATGAAGCTTTGCAATATAAACATTCCTCTTACAAACTTTAGCATATCCTTTATTAAAAACTATTGACCACATATTGCGTAACCGTCTCCCAGACACACAAATTGATTTTGGTTTGAAAGTGACTTGAATAAAGTATGGAAGTTTCTTTCATAACATCAACTACCGGTATTCTTTTGTGATTGAAAGAAAATCATCCCCATCAAATAGACAAGTTACAGATTCTTTACATGATAAAAATATTGAGAAATTTAAATCTCTAGCATACATACCCACTTCATGAGATTGTGTCAATCTATACTTCTTAGAACGGGCAAAAAACATTTTTTTTGGTCGTAATAACTATAAATAAAATCCTTTGGAATCAATCCTCATAAGCACATTTCAAAAAAGAAGGTAAATGAAACATGACTATGGCACAAGTAATTTGCGGGTCATAATGGTCAGGTTGCTTGTCCAGCATTGTATCCACAGATCTACGGATCAGAAACATGGAGTCAGTATTTACTCTTTGTGTTTCCGTTCTCACAGGTGTGCTAAGTTTCCTGTAGCAACAATAGCTTCCAAGTCCAGAACAAATAATGGCTGAAGAATTCAATGATTCCTCAGAAAAACAAGGAATCCTCCTCCAACAACGAGCTCATTCTATACAAATAAACCTCTGTGGGACCGAGATAAAAAAGATATAAAAAAAACTTGGAAAAACATCACATTTCAATGGATGTTCGAGAGAGATAGACTTATTTTGTTGGCAACATCTGTACATGTAAAAATGCCATTAGTTACCATAAATCCTGACATTCAGTAATATATTGGCATTTAGAACAGCCCACTTAAAACAAGAGAAAATGTCAAAATGCACAAATTTTAATTGTTGACAGCACAAGCATGTGTTGTCATGCACAACTAGCAGCATACTTAAAAAAATCTAAAAGTTCTGTTTTCATCTGCTAGTATGATTGTAAACAGCTTCTTGCCTCTGCATGTATACATATTTTTTTTCCTTATTTTTGAAGTTTATCAAGCTCATACACACGCAAAGGCACTAAATCTACGCAAAGGCACTAAAAAGCCACAATCACTCGTAATGAAATATATATCCCTGCTGTTAAGTGATCCTTATAATCTCACAATAAAACCTCTTCAAACTCAGCAGAATCCTAAATAAACAAGAAACTATGTCCACTGAAAAAGAACGTTTAGATGAAAACACCGATAATACTAGTTTGAAAATTGATCTTTTTCAATCTCAGAAGGCTTCTTTTGTTAAAATGGTTTCAATATCATACAAATAAAGCTTTTCATGTGTTACAATCAATTGTGAAGAAACAAAAAGACCAGAGAAAGTCCTTGTACAAGAGATTGTTATTTTACTCTGAGACTGAATGAAGAGCACGACCTTTTATTTCTGTCAGAATAATTGACCCCAAATTTATTATTCTACAGTCTGAAGATAAATGGTGCATTTAAACAATTTGTTCTCTTGGATTTGAACTTAGATAAACTCACTTTACAAAAGGATCAAATTACACACTTAAATGATTCATTTTCTGTATGCTTTAAAAACAAAAATAACCATTCCTCTTAGTCTTATCTTTTATAATTCCATCACGAACAAATCAAGAACATTTCCTCCATACATTAGGCATCACAGAATGCATCATCAGCTCCAGTTTGAGGTATTGTTTTCCTGTCATGAAATATACCAATATCTAAACCTATAATCCACTTTGAATACATCACACCTATCCAGGTATAAACTTCTTTGAATAAATCAGACACATATCAGCTGGCTACAGATAATTCTGTTCAGCTGTTAAACTCGACATCAAGGTTACAGAGAAATATCACTTATATGTCACATCGAAAGTTTGTTTTTTATCCCTGCTCACTAATATTTCCCTGACAAACAATAACTTCCCTCTTCCTTCAGCTCCTTCTCTGAGAAGAGATACCTGAGCCCCACCCTGTTTCTCTGTTTATAACATGTCACTAGAAAGTCCTATTGTCAATTATATGTCTGCTGTGAAAATTGTCATTCAGTCGACCTACTTTGTTTACTTGTCACACACAAATTTTACAAAGTCCCTCTATTGTCATATTGTCTCATGCATCACCTTTTTAAGTCCCAATTTTGTACCAATTTCCTGCTAATGACCCAAATTTACACACCTATCACAAAAATTCTCTTACTGTCAGTGTTCATAAATTGCTTCAAGGAATATTGAAGTAAAGATAAATTTCACACCTAATTTGCACCAAATGTCTAATTACTAAAGGAAGGATGTGTTTTATTTTCAGTTATAGTATTACCAGAAGCAACAAAAATAATCAAAAACCAGGCATACAAATGACTGCAGATTCAATAAAAGCCAGCTGTGATACAAGCCTCATAGCTAGCACCTTTCTGTGATTTTCCAGTCTAAACAAGACTTGAGGTACTATGAGTGAGCTCACAAAATTAGAAACCCACCCCAAGCATTTTTTTAAAAGTGCCCAAATAAATCTTCTAAATGTGACCTTGAATTTGCCAAAATAATCTTGGTTAAAAAAAAATGACACATCCTCTGACATAACTAATCTATGAGTGATATGTGAACATCCAATGTTTCTCCATTAGAAAATAATGAACCTGACATGTTACATTCTTCTGCCAGTGACCTTGAACTTACCACATAGCCTTGGGTCATGTTAAGACACAAATAATCTTTGTTTGAAGTTTCAACTCCCAATACTTATCCATTAAAGAGTAGTGAAGTGGATACAAATATTGTATATTTTCTGCCAGTGATCCTGCACTTACCAGAATGACCTTGTATCAAGGTCATGACACATCTTATGGACATAAATAATTATTTTTTGTGTGAAGTATGGACTCGTTTTCCCATTACAAAGTAATAGACAAGACAAAATATAATACTTTTTCTGCCAGTGACCTTGAACTTGCTAAAATGATCTTAGCTGACATACCCTTTTGTCATAAGCAATCTTTGTGTCAAGTATCAACTTCCAATAAGAATCCATCTGAGAGTTATAGACCAGACACAAATATAACAACTTTTTCTGCCAGTGGCATTAAATCTGATGGAATGACCTTGGGTCAAGGTCAATAAAAACCCTTGGGTCATTTTCAAATATTTGTGATAAGTAAGAGCCTCTAATGTTCATTAAATGATACGTTACAGGACAGGAATAAAACATTTTTCTAAAACTAACCTTGAACTTGATCAAATGCCCTTCGATCAAAGTTATGACATGCTTTTAGTTCATAAGCAATCTTTGTATGAGGTATGAGCTTCCATTTAGAGGTTGTAAACTGGACATAAATTTTATACATTTTATGCCAGTAACATTGAACTTGCCGGAAAGACATTGGATCAAGGTCCTGACAATACCTTTACTTCATAAACAATATTTGTTCAAAGTAAGAGCTTTCACTGAATCTTCATTAGAAAGTTATAGCCCAGACATGATTACATGGACAGACAGACGGATGGACGGTCAGACAGACAAAGGTGATTCCTATAAGCCCTTCAATCTTAGTTTGCAGGGGGTTATAATAAAAAAAATGTTTAGTTTCTGTAATTTAGTCAGGACAGAGTCTGGACTCCTAGTCTTTCTCAACAGAGGCCCAGTCTGATGATCTGACTGATTTATGACTCTGTGTTGGACTCTGTTGTTGTGCCTAGTACTAAAATGGGCACTGTTCCATGATTGCTGGATTTATACTTCACACTGTCCTGACACCATCAATCACAGCACACCACATCTACTTATCTTACAACACTACACACAAGCTCTGCTCAAAATGTTTGTCTTTTCAAGTAAATTTGCCAATCATTTAAGAAATAGACAAAAATGAACTATAATAAAAAAACAAGAGGCCCATGGGCCACATCGCTCACCTGAGTAACTTTGGCCATGCTGTTCATTACCAGACTTCCCCCCTTGTAATACCTATTGTGGCCCCGCCCTACCCCCAGGGGCCATGATTTGAACAATTTAGAATCTACACTACCCCAGGATGCTTCCACATAAGTTTCAGCTTTTCTGGCCCAGTGGTTCTTGAGAAGAAGATTTTTTAATGACCCCACCCTATTTTTGTCTTTTCTTGATTATCTCATCTTGTAAGGGGACTTGGCCCTTTATTTCAATAATTTAAACTCCCCTTCCGCCAAGGATACTTTGTACCAAGTTTGGTTAAAATTGGCCCTGTGGTTCTTGAGAAGAAGTTCAAAATGTGGAAAGTTTACGGACGACGGACAACGGGTGATCAGAAAAGCTCACTTGAGCTTTCAGCTCAGGTGAGCTAAAAAAACCTTCAATCTGCATTAGAAAAAAATTAAATGGCATTTTTTTCAATCAAAATATTTTTAATGCCCTTTAATATAAATGTTAAGAGTGATTCTCTATAAAATACTTTTTTCAAACTAAATTGCAAAAAATACAATAGGTAATATTGTCCTTCTTTCAAAAAGTCTTAAGGTAATACATGGTTTTAATTCCTCAGAAATTCAAATCAAACAATTTTATTCCTTAATTGTTTAATACAAACAACTTTTATTAGTACTTTCATTAGGGACCCCATTAAGGTTCCTTGTATGAATTAAAGATACAGGTGTATAAGCTGAGAGCTCTGCCTATACTCTTTTGATACCGGCCATTATTATTATAATTTAGAATGTATTTAGTGGTCAAATACATGTGTGGCAGTCAGTCAGGCTGGTGGCCAGATAGCTCAGTTGGTAGACTACCTGACTGGTGATTCAGTGGCTCCATGTTCGAATCCTGGTCTGGTCTGTTCCATTCCTCTCCAGTTAAAAACGTATTACTTTTTTATCAATAACCAGATGGATGAATTCCCTTATGTTTGGGTACATGGGGACTTAATTCATTTCCTTCAAAATAATTTTTTAATTTATTTATTCTAGAGCACTAGTCCAGTAACTGAGTTTGATTCTGCTCTACTTGTGGCTAAACTTAGCCTTTTCAGGTAGAACTAAATCCTCAACTCAAAATTTTTTATTTTTTTTTGGTCATTAGACAATTTTCTGATGGAAGGGTGATAAGGCAGCCATAAAAATGAAATTCACTTAAACTTTGTGTATCGTATGGAGCAAGACTGAAGACAAATCATTGCTGAAAATGAAAATTGTTTAAAGAAAACAATTCATCATTATAGAAAAATTATGCCCAAAATTAAATATAAAGGAAAGAAATGCTTAAGTGTTTATGTTAAACCAATAAATATATTCATCAAATGAGAAAAATGTGTTTAATTAAGTCATGCAAATAAAAAATATATAAAGATAGCCAATTCACTGCAAAGGTTTACATAAAAAGCATCTGGTTTCAAGATGTGACATTCTTTCTTTTACAGACATATCTCTGTAACTGTAGTAGACTTTATGAATGTAGACTATAACTGTAGTAGAAAAACTGTGTATACCAAGGAAAACAGATCTGAATAAGAAAGCATCGACAACACAGAGTACACGGAAATAAATGTGACACAGTGAAGAAGTGACAAAGTGATCCCCAAACCTCCCAAAAACTGTGAGAGTCTCTGACGTCGACTTGGCTTTGGTGACAACTTTGTGTAAAATAGTTCCTCGGCACTCTGACAGTTACGCACTAAGTTAAAACAAAATGTGAACAACTGCGTAGAGTATTCAGTTAAATGACAGTTATGCACCAAGTTAAAACAAACGTAAACAACTGCGTAGAGTATTCATGCCGTTAAATGCAGCTGTTCAGCTTTAAATAATGAAACACACATGTACGATTCTCTAACCAAATGCACCAGCTTTAAATACCAATTTTAAATAACAACTTGATTTGGCTTAATTATTTCCACATTAATTAACATAGAACATATACTGTATAGCTTACTACAAGGCTGAGGGGGGCACAGCAAGTGCTCGTCCTGGTGCTGTCTGGCATTTTCCTGGATACTTTTAAGGGTTTCAAACCCCCATCTCTTGTCAAATTCTTCTTTGCCATCATCTAATCTTTTCTTTCTGAGGGTCACTAAGCTGGGTAAGTCATCAGCACCCTGATAAAGAAGGCATTGAAGACAAAGATAAAGAGAGATAACTCTAATGGTATTTCTAGGTTGATTCCCATTTAGTCATACTAGTTACCTCCTCTTGTTTGTGGAATGTAAGCGTTTTCAGGTCTTCTCTTAGCACACAGAAGGAAGGCTCCCATGGAACACTGGGGACAGACGGACCAGAGGACCATAGCTTAACGGTCAGGTCATGTGACGCATCTAAAAATACAACATCAGCATGAAATATGCTTGAAAGTAATGCCAGTTATAAACAGAAGAAAAAAATGTAACAGCTTTTTACAGTAAATTTGTGATGATAATAATATCATAAGTTTTACAAGCAGGCTTCAAAATTTTATATAAAAAATCCTTTTTTTTAACACACTTTATTGAAAAGTCTAATTTTAAACATTGTTCCATTAATCATGTTTTAAGAAAACATAAAATAAATGAAAATGTCTATTAAATCTTTGATCATCTTAAATGACGTATTTTTTTTCCTGTTTGGCTTGGAATTATCAGATGAAATGTTTTTTTAAGTGTATAGGAAGTTTACATGCTCTCTTACATGATCAAAAGAGAGCCGATTTTGACATTATGCAGTACTAGAGTGGATAAAGTGATAGATGTATTTATAGACACTGGTTGTTGGTATGTAATTCTTCCTGGGAATTGATCCCTATATTTCTATAGGTGAGTCATCGATCATCAGTTATTTATGGTGAGGTCTGTCAGTGAAGGACAAGGCAACAGATTGCCCACTGTAACTGTCACATCTAACCTACTTCATAATATTTACTTATCCCACAAATTCCATGCAAAACATGTTTACATCTTCTTATTTTTCATTAAAATTTTCATTTCCAGGGCCCTGGTATTGGAAAAATAATAGGTAGTACAGCCTAGAGCAACAACCTCTCATTATAAACTGTATTCATTAGGAGTCAATTACAGGGGAGGACGGAGTCTTTCATCTTTCAGATTACATTTCAAAAGAAACATCAAACCTTGCAAGGATGCAATATAAAGAAGTTATTGGTGATAAATTCTAAGACGTGATCATCCCCGGCTCTTCTGGTAATTATATAGCTCTCCCTCCTTTGTATTAGGTGTTTTCAGTCAATTCTGGCATGACAGTATACAAAGCAATGACCGACGCTAGGCTCACATCAGAATGCAGGTATATCACAGTGTTGGTTTGTCTGTCCAAGAACACAATAACCTCATATGATAACCTCAGTACTTCATAATCAGCACTGTAACCTCATATGATAATTTATATTACCTGAGGATGCTTCCTGACATAAATATGGCTTTGCTATTCTCGAGAAGAAGATTTTTGCTATGTATTCCTATGTATAACTTTGATCCCCTACTATGGACCCTACCCCCGGGGGCCATGATTTGAGTATTCTTGAATCTAAACTATTTGAGGATGCTTCTGTATTAATATGATTAATCATGGCTTTAATGTTCTTGAGAAGATTTTTAAAAATTTTTCCTAAATATTCCTATGTATAACTTTGATCCCCTGTTGTGGCCCCACCCTATCCCCCGGGGTCATAATTTGAACAAACTTGAATTGACACTTTGTAATGAAGCTTTTACATATTACGTTTCATCTTTTCTGGTTCTTGAGAAGATTTTTAAAAGAATGCCATTAAATTTTCATTCATTCTTAATTATCTCCCCTTTAAAAAATTGAATCCATACAGCTTGGGAATGTTTGCAAATTAAAAGTTCTATTGTTGTTCTGGAGCAGATTTTCAAAAAGTTTTCTTATACAGTCCAATGTAAGACTTGTTCTATACAAACCCCTATAGTGGTTCCACAATAATCCCGGGGGCAATGATTTGAATAATTTTAAAAAGCTTTCACATAAGTTTAAACTTTTCAGATTTTAAAATTTTAAAAGAGATTTTTCCTATATATTTCAATGTAAAACTTTGATCCCCATTTGTGGCCCCACCCTACCCTAGGGGACCAAGAACAATTTAGAATGTACATCATGTCAGGAAGCTTTCACATAAGTTAAAATTTTTCAGATTTTAAAACCTTTTCCTATTTATTCCAACCCTACCCTGGGGGGCCAAGAACAATTTAGATTCTACATTAAGTCAGGAAGCTTTCACGTAAGTTTAAACTTTTCAGGTCCAGTGGTTCATTAGAAGATTTTTCCATATTCCTATCTCCTATTTTGGCACCATCCTACCCCTGGGGACCATGATTTAATCAATTTAAATTCTACTCTACCCCATGATGATTTCCATATGAGTTTCATCTTTTCTGGTCCAGAGGTTTATGAGAAGAAGATTTTTTTTATGACCCCACCCTATTTTTGCCTTTTCTTGATTATCTCCCCTTGTAAAGGAGCTTTGCCTTTCATTTGAATAATTTACAATCTCCTTCACCTAAGGATGCCAACTTTTAAAATAACTTTTTAAACAAGTGCCAACTTTTAAATTAGTTAAAATTGGCACAGATGTTCTTGTGAAGAAGTCAAAAATGTGAAAAATTTACAGACAGACAGACATCGAACAATGGTAATCAGAAAAGCTCACTTCAGCTTTCAGCTCACATGAGCTAAAAACTAGACAGTTATTCCTTAATTACATGAGATATAAATAGGCTTTGATGAAGAAGCTGATTTTTAGGTACAATGTGTATAATGAATAATGTGTAGTATTTCTGATCTTTCTGGTTATAGACATGTGATTTTGATATTTACACAAAATATTGTCAGATACTGTCCATATAAATAACGAAAGTACACATATATTTATAATATTATAAGATTGTGTTCATTAAAGACCCTTGCTGACGACTTGTAAAATAAAATGTGAGGAAGAAACCAACATGAGGAAATTCCCCTTCAATGTTCACTGGTTAGATTTAGGATGTGATAAATGTCAAATCAATTGAAAAATTGTAAATTTATTTCCAAAAAAAAAAAAAAAAAAAATTTGTATGCACATACAAAATCACAAAATTCATGCAATGATTTCTTTGTACCAAGAATTTCATGTTAATAGAGGAAAAAACTCTGCTTCCCTCAGGGTTTAACTTCAAACTTAAAGTAAAACTTCCATAATATTGTAGTGCATAAACAAGACATTTTGTCACTTTTGAGATTAATGTTAGGAGACCTTGCATATGCTGCATGGGAGGAAAAGTTCACAGTGTTTAATTTTTGCTGTATTCACACAGTCTTGTGAGCCTGATAAAAAAAGTTTAATAAATTGTACATTATATACACATTAAAAACAAACCTAATATCTGCATGAATTCAAATACCACGAAAAACAAAAACTACATAAAATTTTAAAACCACAAATTTTTGCAGTATTATAGTTAGAGATTTACAATTAATGTATTACGTGCTGCAATATCTTATGTACATGTTAAGTTTCCAAGGAAAAAATTCAGCAAAAGTTGCATTCAGAACTTAAATCTTAATTCTGTTTTGGAGAACTCAATTTGGGATATCTAAAAAGAGTGAAAGACATCTAAAATGGGACAGTGTAAAAAAAATATACATGTACTTATGTTATGTAACTAATTCAAACACATTCTAATTAACCATCTTAGTTTTTTCAAACAATGGTTTTGATGATTCATTGGATGCTGCAACTTGAATAATTCTAGCAGCCTGTTTCTGAAGTTTAAGGATTCTTTGTTAGTTTTAGATGCATTACCCCAAATCATAAGACAGTACTTTACTGAGGGCAAAATGTGTGCATTGATCCATCTTTAAAAACTTGTTTGGTTGCCTCTCCTGACCGACTGGTTAAAAATGGCCCAACTCTAAACTTTTTTTGACCTCCAGGAAGCAAATATTTTTTTATGCATTCTGGATAAAAGATTATGAAAATTCAGCATTGAAATTGAAATTTTCTGGGGGAAAAAATTCTCACCTACCTTCCAACCCAATTTTTTCATCCTTAGAGTCAGGAAAGGGCAAACAAACATAATTTTAAAGTTGGCCTTATAGAAGAGTTTTCTGGTACTTAATGGCAGAACTTTTTTTAATTTTACCAAATTTAAATAACTTGTATGTTAAGGATTTACAAACTGAATCTACATGACAATTACACTGAAGAGTTTGATCTATTTGAACACCTACAAGTTTTTCAACTTCAAGTCGTTTTCCAGTTTTTCGTCAGAAATTTCTGTATGAAGTACTGGAATGTCTAGCCTACAGGAAACTAAACAAATTGTTTCATGGAAAGCTCTGGATCTGAGGATAAGACTGGTTGACATTGTTCCTTTCTTTTCATCCTAAATAGCCCTGTATCCAAATTACAGGATTGTTAAAGCCCTGTTACTCCTTCATCCAAATTACAGGATTGCTAAAGCTCTGTAACTCCTTCATCCAAATTACAGGATTATTAAATCCCTGTTACTCTTTCATCCAAATTACAGAATTAAAAACAAAACAAAGAAAAACTGGAGACCAACACCTTGAGGTTGAAGTTGTGGAAGATTCTCACCTGTGGATACCAAACAGTATTCAATAGGGTCTGTACCTAAAGTTGTAAACTTAAAGATATAAAACAGATCACTAACACTTCGTGAGAATGCAGCAGTGAATTTATTTTGTTGATCGGTTTTGACCAGAGACGGTCGTCATCAGAACAATCAAGCATGTAAATTTATCTATTGAAGTAAAAATTGCGGATGACGTTGCTATAAACAAAATAAAATGGGGACTGTTTTGTACATATGCGGACCTGCTTAACAACGGTATTTTATACAAGATATAATCAGTTTACGTTGTCTCTAAAGCTTTTTCTGACTTAAGATTTAGTAAGTAAATGAAATAATTGTATTTTATGATTAATAAAATAGTCCATAAATTCTGTGGATTGTTATTCTTCTGTTGTGTCATAAAATTACAGAATTGTTAAAGCCCTGTTAATCCTTCATCCAAATTACAGAATTGTTAAAGCCCTGTTACTCCTTCATCCAAATTACAGGATTGTTAAAAGCTTTGTAACTCCTTCATCCAAATTCAGACTTGTCGAAATCCGCCGGTCCTGTCGGCAAGGCCGGCAAAAATTTGTCTGGACCGACAACTTTAAAGAAAACATCGGTCCAGATGACCGTTTGAAAAAATCGAGCGTGAGGCAAATTTAATAAAGGTCGGGATCGGGATGCGCAGCTGAAGGTCACAAACACAGGAAAAATGGCCGCGTAGGCGGCGTGTTGACGATAGCCAATTAAATTTGTTATAGAAAAGTCATAAAACATGTCATTTATGTCTTTTATTAAAGACTTTTAATCCCAAGGAAGGAAACTTGTAAGATTGAAGGCTGTTGAAAATAATCCAGGGCATTTTGGTGCTGTTATTAATATGACTTTCACAGCGTCAAAATAAGGTACATGTATCTGGTCTGACAAAACTTTGACTGGTCCGACAGAACATTTGACTTTGTCAGACCAAATGTCTGACAATGATTTAAAAATTTCGACAAGTCTGCAAATTACAGGATTGTTAAAGCTCTGTAACTCCTTCATCCAAATTACAGGATTGTTAAAGCCCTGTTACTCCTTCATCCAAATTACAGGATTGTTAAAGCCCTGTTACTCCTTCATTCAAGTAACATGCAAAGATATTGTTTAAGCCCTGTAATCCCTTCATTTAAGGAACAGGATTATTTAAGCCCTGCAACTCCTACATCCTGATAAGAGGCCTGTTCCTCATCCAGAGTAAAAGAATTAATTACATCTGGATACTCTTTCATTCAGGTAACAGGATTGTTTAAACTCTGGACCTGTTGAATTTTGGGTTTCTCTCCTTCATTTGAGTAATAGGACATGTATCCCTTAATCAATCTACTGACATTTGGGTAAAAGGATTGCTTCAGTCCTATACCAGCCTAGACTGATTCTCTCCTTCACTTACAGTATTGCTTCAGTCCTAAATGCCTAGCCTTCACTTACAGGATTGCTTCAGTCCTTTATGCCTAACCTTCACTTACAGTATTGTTTCAATCGTATATGCCTAGCCTTCACTTAGAGTATTGCTTCAATCCTATATGCCTAGCCTTCACTTACAGTATTGCTTCAATCCTATATGCCTCGCCTTCACTTACAGTATTGCTTCAGTCCTATATGCCTAACCTTCACTTACAGTACTGCTTCAGTCTTATATGCCTAGCCTTCACTTAGAGTATTGCTTCAGTCCTATATGCCTAGCCTTCACTTACAGTATTGCTTCAGTCCTATATGCCTAGCCTTCACCTACAGGATTGCTTCAGTCCTATATGCCTAGCCTTCACCTACAGGATTGCTTCAGTCCTATATGCCTAACCTTCACTTACAGTACTGCTTCAGTCCTATATGCCTAGCCTTCACTTAGAGTATTGCTTCAGTCCTATATGTCTAGACTTCACTTACAGTATTGCTTCAGTCCTTTAAGCCTAACCTTCACTTACAGTATTGCTTCAGTCCTTTAAGCCTAGCCTTCACTTACAGTATTGCTTCTGTCCTATATGCCTAACCTTCACTTAGAGTATTGCTTCTGTCCTTAGAATATGCCTAGCCTTCACTTACAGGATTGCTTCAGTCCTATAAGACTAGATTTTTAAAGTCCTTTTTCCTTTTGTTGACCTAATCCTTCACTTTGAGGTAACAGGATTTTTTTTTATTCCTTTAAACTTTTATTTAAGCAGGTAGCAGGACTTGTGACAAGAATTTGACAGTCTAATGCCCCTTGCATTCAGTATTAGCACCATGTAAGTCACTCTGAAGATCTGACATGTTTTCTAATGGACCACACTTGGTGCTTGAAATAAATTCTATCAGCTTGTAAAATCTCTTATGATTTGCATAATATCTTAGATACTTGGCATTGTCACTACACTTTTGGACTGCATTTTCAATTGATTGAGATAGCTCAAATGTAACTTGTTTGGATGCCCCAGGAGACTTGATCCCTTTCATTCCGTAGTGATGGACTCCCCTGGCTGGGAAAAATTGAGGTTCAGAGTCTTTGATTCCTAAGATTAATCAAAAAATGAACTATCTGGCCTCCAACTGACAGAGTACAGATCTCACTGTCTCTCTCTCATCAGTATTAATGAAACATTGCTATAAAACCTCTCTCTCTCTCTCCCTCTCATCAGTGATAATAAAACATTGCTATTAAAATCTCTCTCTCTCTCTCAAGTCATAATAAAACATTGTTATTAAAATCTCTCTCTCTCTCTCTCTCTCTCATCAGTGATAATAAAACATTGCTATTAAAATATCTCTCTTTTTTTTCTCTCTCTCTCTCATCAGTGATCATAAAACATTGCTATTAAATCCTCTTTCTCCGTGTGTCTCCCTGAACTGTTGATGAAACACACTGCTTCTAAATTCAAGATGCCACTCTAATTGATTAATCAACTAGTGACAATGTATATAAAGAATTCTTTAATTCTGGCAGACTTCAAAAGTCACATGAAATTAATCAAACTTTAACTTTTATACAACATTCATTACTAATCTTACATTCCAACATTCATTTCATTTCAGTGAACTTTTTAACTTCAATTTACAAATGTTCAAAGGAAAAATGTTTGATGTAAGAAAATCTCAGATGAGTTACCCATTAAAACTTTTTTAATGAAATGGGGACAGTTAAAACTGTTAGACTTCTAAATAATATTTCAAAGTTCAGTGAATAATGTTGTAAAATGTAAATCCCTGACCTGGTTAACATTAACAAAAGACTTTAAATCTTCCACTGAGCATTTATGAAGAAACATTTCCTGTCCTCAGAAATTTGTTGATTTTTAAAATCTGATAAAAAAAAAACCAACTCATTTTTTTTCTAGGCTATAAATTCATTTTGTAGATAGAAGTCAACCCTTGAACAAGTCCCTAATTTCTGAGTTTAGAGCTCTCTACATAGAGTAGACTCAGCATATGTTATAGGACTCTACTGTAGGCTGTTTAATTTTGTGAGAGTATTTATCCTCTGCCTTCCAATATTTTGTTTTCATTCACCTTATTATCTTTAAACTTTAGATATCAGTGGAAGATATAGGATTTGATTCTTTAAAGGGGGGGGGGGGGGGGGCAACAGGCCAGAGCTTTAGGGATCCAGGTCAATTCCCCAGTGACGGCCAAGGGGGCTAAGCCCCCAAAACTACCAATTTTTAGATTTTTAAGAACAGTTGCATGAGTTATTTTAATTATACTTTGTAGAAGAAATATCCAACAACAATTTTTCAGTAGTTCTATTATACTTTTGGTCACAAAAATAATTGGGGGGGGGGGCTTCTAAATCTGCCACTGTATATTCGCTGTTTCTTTGAACTTGTGACTTTAACTGAAAACACAAATACCAAGCAAATGTCAGAAGTGAGATTTTGATATTTCATTTGTCCACTTTTTCCTGACCTCCCCTTTTTCTATTTTCCTGTTTGCTGTAGTTAATCTCTTTAAGTTCAACCTATAACCTCTACCTTCAATCCTGGATAAAACTAATATATTATCATCCCGCTCATACTCGAGATTATTCAATACAGCTCAATCATGTAACAGATTGAAGTACTTACGACGGCCCAGCATGTTACAACGGAAACACACAGACAAACCATCTTCCTGTGTACACAGTTACAGTGCCAATGTCATTATCAACAGATCTTCCTCAACTAATTATACAAAAAGGTTCTATTTATAGTTCACATAGGTAAAAAAAAATATTTATAAAATAAAATTTTCAGGATGAAACTTTTGGGTGACAAAATGATATGTTACTCATTAGACCTTAGTTAATAGCTTCCATCACATAAATCTGAGATTTATTAGGACCAAAGAGTGTTTTATTGAAAGTTGACCCTATGTTTTATTAAAACAAGTCCATTGAGGGTTGTCTATAATAAAGGTTCAATCTCACCATCCACCCAAAGAAAATTCTATAAAACAGAAGTTAATGTAAACAAAGATAAGCCTCGTGTCACAACTTTATTTGCTGACATCAAAATCATCAAACATGACCCCCCAATTTCCACAGGAAATGTCAATTTTTTAAACTAGCCAGGGACACACAAGTAGAATTTAAAAAAAATTTGCATAAAATTTCTCCATTTAAAATAAAATTGTGTAAGTGGAAATTATGGGTCCAAGTGAGTGGTGCATTTAATCTTAGGCTGTCAACATTTTGTCTGATTTTATAATGCTTTACTGATCTTCTGTGTTATCTTGAAAATGTGAATCATTTTGATAAAAAAAAGAAAATATGGCAAACATCAGTAGTTAAATGGAGCTAAATTGTGAAAAACAGGGGTGTCAGAATAAATGAAAAACATTAGATGGAAAAGGAGAGATATAGTTATGAATAATGAAAGCATTGAAACAAACGTACAGGTATGGGGCAAGCAAAAATATTCCCAGGTAAAGGATTACAGGTGATTGTCAATCAAACATCAAACAGTGATGACCACATGATGAAAAATGTGGCACTCCAACACACAATTCTCTTGCACAATAAATGGTACTTGGAAAAGTACTAATTAATGTATAGCTCAAATAAAAAAAAAATGCACCAAAAGTTCAACCAAATCATCAAAAATTCTAACTATCAACTTCTCTCATTATAAAAAAATAAGTGTTATCGATTGCACATATGTTAAACTGAACTGTTCCAATGAAATATCTTTTTACACACACATTAACAAAACCTGTTACATAACGGATAGTACGAGTGTCATCTTGTTTACCGCAATATCTTAAAGATTAAAAAAGAACCTACCCCACACCATGAGCCAGCCCTCTATCCTCAAAGGTCCCTCTCCGTTTTCCTCCATCTATATCTTCCGATATTTTGCTGTTAATTTTAAAACAAGGATGTTCTTATAGATCGAACTCACAACAATTAAAACTTAGCCACATTTTTACATATTTCCTGGGGTAAAGTTTTCTCACTTTTCCTGCATCCGTTTGCTTGCCAGCTAACGGTGTAATGCGACAGTCCCTCTCTCCCTGTCAATCATCTACGTGTAGGCGAGAGATAATGAACATGGGTGAAAGGTGTTCGATTTTAGTAGTACAATACGTGTTTTCTGTGTTTATTATCTCATAACTTTCACATTCCATTGATTTCAAAAATATATCTGTGTTACCTTGATGTGAAATAAATATTTAGATTATCTATTAGGGGCGTTAGCTTTACTGTTTATTTATAGATAATGAACACGTGGTTTTTCGATGGTAAACAGTAATGTTGTAATCCTTCCGCATTTTTAAGACGTTAAAATACCTGGAGCTTTACATGATTATATAATACATGTCATTAATCAGAGTAAACTACGCATGTTTGTAAGTAAACCATACCTCTCTCTCTCTCCATACATGTCATCGGGGAAATTGAATCTATAAATATTAGAGGATTGCCCCCTTCCCCCGAGTTTGAATTGCAGTTTGTGAATTCTACTGACAGTTACAGGGAAATGTTTCTGACTCGAAGGCCATTCAGTTCATGAGTGAGTTTGGGGGTAAGGATATTTTACCTGTATCCCTGGCATCAATATACTATTATAGCGATGGGGGTAACTAATCTCGGCTGCATGAGATTGCTTCACCGGTGACGGCATCAGTCGAGCCCAATCTCGGCCGAATATAAATATTTCCGTAGACATTTTTCAATTTTCAATGAATACTTACCAAATAATAATAATAATAATATTTAAGTATTCGATAATCTTTCTGAATTGTTAATCATCAGATAGGTTAATTTTTTTATCGTTGAATTTAGGATTTCCATTCTAAAGCAGAGAAGAGGTATATCTACAGGGGCACACCCCTACTACCTTGTACACAGTTCGTGCCCCCTCACATAATTACCACCTAATAAACAGTTCACCCCCCCCCCCTGGAGAATTTTCTGGTGATTAAGGGGTAGAGTGGAGAAGAGCTTTCATTGCATTTCTATTTGCATCTTCGCTAGCCAAGGGTTTCTGATACGCTACTCTCCTCATAAACTTATGAGGAGAGTAGAGTATCAGAAGCCCTTGGCTAGCGAAGATGTTCTATTTGATATTTTAATAAATATCATTCGATTTTATATATGATTCTAAGAACTAAATTTTCTTCCTTATAAAGTACTCGACATATTTGTTGAAATTGTTTGCTGGAAAGTGGGAACAATTAAGGTCCACTTACAAATTATAATGGCCATGACAATGACGGTCTTATAAAAAGAAATGTTGTCTGGAATCATCACGGTAGAAAGATGACAACTCGATCATAGAAAAACTCAAATCCCTCCCCCTCTCTCCCTCTCTACATATACATGTATGTGTACAGTGTATATTTTTTTCCCTTTTAAGCTCCTGGCACATTTTTTACGAAAGCTCATTGAGCTCAGTTTCTTTGGTAAAAAAATATTTTTTGCGTTATAACGCGAAACTTTTGCTAAAAAACGCGAAACTTTCGCGTTACAACGCGTAACTTGCGCGAAAGCATAGCTACTTCATGCCTGTAGCCCCTCCCCCCCCCCCCATAATAACGTAGTAGGTTTATATTGTTGTTTTTTGGTGTTTTTTTTTGCTTGTCAAAGAATTTTTGCTCGATAGCCCCCCCCCCCCCCCCCACTGAAAATATTTTGACTGTGCTCTCCAACTGCTTTCTGGAGGCCTGAAACGACAGGTCCGTAGCAACGGTTTCAAGAGGGGGGGGGGGCTTAAAAACAAACAAACAAACATAAGAAAAAAAACTGACCAAAAGTGAGGGGAACAACTTCCTAAATTATCTGACAAGCCATAGAAAAAAACTTATTTACTGCCTAAATACTGGAATTACAACATCAAAAAGTGGGGGGGGGGGGGAGCATCGAAATGATAATTTACTATAGCAAAGTACTTTCCTCAGAAAAAATGGGAGGGCACCCCCCCCCCCCCCGCCTTCTGCGGGTCTGTACGAGTAAGTACAATGTATTTTTTTGTTACCCCTTGAGGGTCCTTAATCAATTTCAATTCAATTTATTGATTCACCAAACATGTTGGCATACAACCATGTTACATACAGAATGAAAAGTACAATGTGTTATCAGATTACTAAAACACATACCAAAGTAAATACATAAGTGAAGTCAACTATGTTTTCAACTTAAAGTTTATACATAATAATTTAGCAACCAGTATAATATGAACAGAGAAGAATTGATTATATAATGTATTAAATAAGTTTAGACCGCAATTCAAAACTTTCATAAAAATTCACATATATAGCCTTCTAGAATGAACTGCATTGTCAGGATTACAAAATACTTTACAATGATTTTCCTTCAACATGTTATCATTTAAATTACAGATGTTCAAAGGAAAATACTTTTTCGTAAATCTTTATATGTAGGACAGTCAGATCTGAAATGTATTTCATTTTCTACAACAGTTTTACAAAAGTGACAAAAACGAGATTTTTTGGGATACAAGGCTTTTGAATATCTACCTGTTTCGATTTCTAAAGGGTGTGCAGAAATTCTCAGTTTTGTTAATTTAGAACGTACAGGTTTATTAATTGGAAATTCAAGTAATCTTGTAACTCATAGTTCTTTCTAATTTGACTGTAAAATAATAATTTACCACATTTAGAGAATTCAATGTTCTGAAGTTGCAAATTAACATTTTTTATATAAATTTTTCAAACAGACGCTGAATGTATTATCAACAATATCTAATGATGGAAGTTTAAGTTTCTTTTTTAATTTATCAATCTGACCCTGCTAATTTTCCTTTATCTGTAAAGAAGATGGGTGAATATATATCGAGCGAAAAGCCTATAGTGTGACAAACATGAAGATGAAAAAATGATGAAAATGAATCTCAATTATATAAAAATTTTCCTTGATATTTCATCCAACATTAAAATATACTTTATGTTTAATCTCTACAATTTGCAAAAATCTCTAAAAGATTGAAATTATTTGCCTATGAAATATTATTCACACACTAAAGAGGGCAAAAAGAGTCATTTTCTCATACTATAACACTATTTTTTGATATGAGTGGGTCTTCGCTCCATTTTTTTGAAAGTTAATCCTCAAAGTTTGCATAAAAATATACATTTTTGGGTTTTTGGGAGCATAGACCCACTCTACCTTAAAAATATACTTTTAAGACATAACATTCGCATCTTTTCGAGAAATACTTGAATTAGTCCATAAAGTCACGGGTCATATCACAAACCTGATTTAAATGCCACTATTCATCAGGACCTGTGTAGTCTAGTGGTTAGCGTGCTAGTCTCGAAAGAAAATGATACTTAGGGTTTTTATTGCTAGGGTTCGAACCCCACAAATACCACATTTATTTTTAATAAAAGAATAAATTTTACCGAGAAAATTTGCCTCGGAAAAGTTTTGTTTATCATAGTTTCATTAATTTAAATAATGAGAACTTTACTCTAAATACTTACTTCACAAATTGAACATGAATTTTATTTATCTGAAGCTATAGGCTTTCTGCACGCTATGTTCACCCATCTCCTTGGTAAACAACTCCAGAGAAATGCATGTAATAAGAAAGGTAACTCTAATTCCCTTAAGCAAAATAAACGAACGAGTTAGGGAACTTGCCTAAAGCTACTTTCAATTTGCCGCCATATGTCAGAAGTTCACGCAAAGTTTTCCATACACCTTTAGGAGAACAAACTGTCGATCAAACAAAAAAGATAAGATAAAATAACTTATTTCATCCATGAATTCCATAAATGCTCTGCAACTGGCCAACTGCTAGGCTGCCCTTTGTCAAATTTAGAACAGACCACAGTTTACATTATGCAGTTATGGTCTAGACAAAAAAATCGGTAAGTACTGCGTTTTTATTAAAGAAGCTTTAATTGTACTGTGTTATTACAAAGTGTATTGTTAGCAGGGGTTGATACCAGAAAACGATAGATGTAAACAGATTAAAGTGTCAATACTGATTAAGATAGCAAGCATGTTATCTGTCTTTGAAATTGATGAATTATACGGTCTGGTAGAAATTAAGGATTAAACCCAGGGAAGGTTAAATGATAACGTCTTCATTGTAAGAGCTGACACTCGACTATATGGCATTCTTCTTGTTATCATGCCAAAGGAATTTATTATTTAATGTTTTTGTTTTAAACTTACTCTTAACTGACTTAAAAAAAATTAATTGAGTTAATTTAAGGATCCTGGTGTTTGTAGTGTACACATAAAACAAAAATGCATGCACTGTTATAAATAAAACTTTTATTGAATGAATAGCTTATTTTGTCTATCATAATTTTTTTCATTTTGTCATGTAATTTGATTCTATAAAACTAGATATAATGAAGACTATGTACAATAAGTTACAATAATGTTCAGTCAAGAAAATTTATTAACATACAAAATTGAATCTGACAATTTTTACTGACGTCAGTGTAGGCATACATACATCTTATGATCTCAAGTGATCCTCACTATTTACATACGTACACATGAACATAGGGTTATAGCATAAGTACTACCGGTGGTAGCTATTGGTCATCCCAGACCATTACACCACTACCTATGTAACATTCCCTAATCTGACAAACACTTCAATGGAGCAGAGATCCCTGGGCAAAATTACAACATTTGTAAGTTTAAAAAGTTTACTGTTAAAACTGTTATCCTGTTAAAATTTGGCCTCAGGTGTTTTGAAAATAATGATTCACTTGAAGAGTTTAACAACAGTGTATTTCAGGACCAGGTAAGGCTCTGCCAGCTATTGCTATTTCCACTGACAAGGTTTAGTGTTTTGCGATGTATCGTGGATTGGATTTTTTTTATATTTTATGTGATTGTCGGATCTTTTGAGATGTGACTTTTCAATCAGTGTGATACCTATCGGTGACTTATAAGGAGTTCACTCTGGAATCAGATAAATTTTGTCAATACAATGGTGGCTTAGATGTGTGGTGGAGCTAAGTGAACTGACTGCCTGTGTGACATCGATTTCAAAGGATTCTTAAGTTTGTTTTTGGTCTCTTTAAGCATGATGAGGTAAATTCTATATACAATGACTAAAAACCGTCCTTTCTTTAACAGGTTAAATGAATAATAGTTTTATCTCTCTGAGATTATCTTAGAATTGTTCTTGCACACAAATGCATCATTTCTTTTGAAAAATGAATTCAAAGTATTGAAGAATGAGTCATTTAATTGCATTTGAAGAATTGCACTCATCTCCTTTGTTGTGAGCAGCCAGTTTTACGATGGCATATTTTCCAAAATTAGGATGTCATTATAAATAGGATGTAAACACAGATTTATGACGGGGATGTATAGTTCTGTAAAAGGAAGTTTTGTCTGTGTGATTTAAAATCAATGTTGGTATGTACCTTTTTAATTTGTAAATACATGACCATTTTTAAATAGTGCATTTTTTTATCTTCTCATTTGTTCATTTCTTTGATTTAGGGAGAAAAAAAAACAACAACACATTTTTGGCCATTTTAAATTTTTGTTGAAATTAATTACAGTTACAGTAGTAATTTAAGTCTGAAGATAATGTCTTTTCTGTAATGCACATATTCATGACTAAAACTTTAATTAATGCAGTAATAATATTGGACTTGCATTGGTGCGAGCTATTCTGTACTACATTTATGTTTTACCCTCAAGCCATATGCATGAATACTTTGAGGACGCGCACATTTCTTTTTAGTGAGATCTAAAAATACGATGTAAAGTAATAGCTTGACACACACCAAACTGTACTGGAGCCTTCTTCTAGAGGTCTTAGACACAGTTAGTGAATGGTATCCACTAATAGTGCAGGAAATTGTACAAAAAATACAGACACATTTTTATGAAAGGAGTCACTTGTCTCAGTAAAAGTGACATTGTACTCCATGATGCTTGGTAGTGCTTTGGTCTTCAAATTGGACATTATTGCGCAGATCAAAACAAAAATAAAAAAAATATCTCTGTTTCAAAATTTTATTTGCCCTGAAAACCTAAGAATCCCAGATCAGAATTGACATTTATTGATTTATGGACATGCGTGGCCTAGATGTTTTGCTTGTCTAAAAACAAGAAATTAATGAGGACAAAATCAAATAAGAATACCTGTACATTTTATTACATCTCCTAGCCATGTTAGATTTTAACACCTGCCTTAATGTGTATTCATGAAGTTAGTATCTACCTTGTGGGTACAGGTTATCCATCTGACAAAAGAAATGGCAGGGTACGTACACATAATGACAAGAAAGCAAGGTGTTGAATTCTGGGTTGATCGTTAAATACATGGAATGTTAATTATAGTGTGTGACTCTCCATAGAATTGTGTCTAGTCAAGAAGAAGGAGCTAAAGGAAGAAGTCCCAGTTCTTGGTGTTTTTACTGAACGGAATTGTGTATCTGGGTTTAGTGACTCTGTGTTTTTGATAATTCTGGAGATCCTAAATCTTGTTAGGGCCTTAGATGTTGATGGCTTGTGAGAATGGAGTAGTATATCATTTTTATGAGATCTGAGGGGACAACATTTGGGACGAATACACTATGTGGACATTACCAGGCCATTTATTTACCATTATGTTCATACAAGTAATAAAATTATGTGGTAATTATGTGAACTAATAAGAAATGTTATTTTATGACTATGTGTAATCATCACTAAGCATTGCCATTTGGTCTGAACTCCTAAGGTTTTGTGCACAGAACAAAAGTAGACATGCCTCATTTAGAAAAGAAGATGATAACTTGGGTGGTATATTAATTCAATTATAAATGCATTGTTTTATAATTGTAGGTAGATAATGCAAATTGTGGATAAAATGGAATCTAACACTGAAAGTAACATGGAGGACAAAATTGTTGACAAGGAAAAATTAGCCAATGATGTTGACGTTAATGAAAATTTATCCAAACAGTGTAATGGAAATACCATGTCATTTGTCAATAGAAACATATCAGAAAATGAAAATCCCAAACTAAATGACAATTCTCACATGAGCCATGAAAACAGTGAAGTGGAGCTGTGCCTGACAGAAGAAAACTGTGAACTTCACATCTCAGAAGACTCGGACATTGAGTGTGAAAGCCAAGAAATAAACAAAGATTCCGGCAAACTTAAAGGTGAAAACAAAGAGAACAGTGACAGCTGTGATCACAGTGATATTGGTGAAGAAGAGATCAAAGAAAAGGATACGATGAACAACAAAAACCAGACAACAAACTCTCCAGAGACAACAGCTGATGTACAGGATGACAACATTGAAGACAGACGGGAACATTCATCTCAATTTAAATGTGAAGAAATGGACACCTATTTAGAGAAGACAGAGGAAGACATTGAAGAACTACATGAAGAAAGTGCAAATGAACCTGATAATCTCAAAACCCCAAGTGAAAATGGTAAACGTCAAGTTGACAACACTAAAAAATTACAAGAGGATGATGAAGACAATGGTTTGACATTAAACAAGAAAGATCTGTCAGACGAGCGCAAAGAAAACGCAAATGTGGAAACAACAAAGGAGAGTCATAGCCCTGACGAGATGGTAAGAGCCGCCAACTCCACAGAGAGTGAAGATAGGAATGGTTCTTCACAAGAGACTAGTGATGACGATATTACAACAGAACCAGTAGATGATGTTACAGATGAAAAGTGTGAAGACAAACACCTCCGTGATTCAGTGTATGCTGAGGAGGACAAGACGTTAAGTTTGGCTTCAACAGAGAGGGGTGGCCCTGATGAGAGAACTTTTGAATATAATGAGCCAGAAAATGAAGAAAGAGAACAGACCGTAATATCCAAGGATTCTCAAATAAACTCAGAAAATGATGAAAGTGATGTTAATCAATCAAAAGTGAATGAAAATGTTCTCAAAGACAATTGTGAGAATGGTTCTGGTGTTGACAGTACTGAAATAGTGGAGCCGTCTGCAGCATCCAGTGAAACCTCACACCTTCTAGACAGCAATATGTACAAACCAGCGGCCACAAACTCTGATGACAATAAACACAATGACACTGAAAGTGCACAAGGCATACAAGAATCAATAAATGAATCTAAAAAGGAAACTGAAATTGAAGTAAACATGTTATTGGAATCTGAAAATACTGGGAATAGACAAAGCAATGCTGAGGAGGGGGACCACACAGCAGAATGTGTCCAGGTAAACACAGGTGAAGATCAGAGACTAGGAGACCCGGTAGATAAAGGTTCTTGTGATGAAAATATCCAAGTAGAGACCCCAGCTAGTAAAACTGAACCAGTGACAAATACTGATCTTAAGAGTCTTAAAGAGTGTGACAAAACAGAGCACTCATCAGAGAGTGCTGCTAGTAGTGATATGCAGCCATTAGGAGAAACTATCACCGAGGTATCGGGAGGAAATGCTGAATCTGTGAGCAAGGAAATCTCAAAAGTAGAAAGAAAATTAAATGACAATGATCAGTCTGTACAAACTGTGGACAAAGAGATGGATACTTCATCAACACAAACAGTGCCAAAAGAATCACAAGACCAGAGCAGTGAAACCAATTCACAACAAGTAGAATCTGTACACACTCAAACAGCAGACTACAGAGTGGAGTGTGAACATAAGGAAACAGATACAGACAGTTTAGAAAACAAGACAGAGGTTTTTGATAAGGAGACCTCTGTCTCACACCCAGAGAGAACAGAGAGCTCAGTCCAAACAATGTCAGAAAGCCCAACAGTCAACGAAGCAGGGGATTCTCCTAAAAAGGAAGAAGATCCAGAGGAGGTTAATCAACTGATAGAGCCCACAAACCTAGAGCAGGCCAGTCAGACTGACCCGCAGGAAAACAGCTCTCTAATGACCCAAACAGAGGAGGCTAATCAACTGATAGAGCCCATAATCCTAGAGAAAGCCATTCAGGCTGACCCACAGGAAAACATCTCCCTAATGACCCAAACAGAGGAGGCTAATCAATCAAAAGAGCCCATGAATGTAGAGCAAGCCATTCAGACTGACCTACAGGAAACCATCTCTCTAATGACCCAAACAGAGGAGGCTAATCGACCAATAGAGCCCATAAATGTGGAGCAAGCCATTCAGACTGACCCGCAGGAGGCCATCTCTCTAATGACCCAAACAGAGGAGGCTAATCAACTGATAGAGCCCCTAAATGGGGAGCAAGCTATTCAGACTGACCCGCAGGAAACCATCTCTCTAATGACCCAAACAGAGGATTTAAGCACAGAGAAGGAGAAAGCAGTGAGTATAAACTCTTTCTACAGAATCCTTAAATAAAAATTCTCCTTTGTTTTCTTCTTGTAAGTCTTGTATGTTAGACTCTTTCACTGAAGTTCCAAAGAAATCCCTAGATCAAGGCCTCTTGGATTACATCATGTCTGTCAGCTAGGAACATTTTTCATTTTTGTTTTGTTTTTTGATTTCTTGTTTGGTAGCCAGGAAGTCTGTCCATGGATTCAGATATGGCACTAGGTGGCACAGGTGTAATAGAAGATGTCTCCTCTCTAGATTTCTTACAAATTGTCAAGCTAACCTCTTGGGTTGTTTTTTATGTGTATGTGTTTGCACTTTATTGGTATAATGACACTCTGCATAGTAATGACCTTTATAACAAATGAATTACTGAGAAACCATGATTTCTCCCTCTCATTCTTATAAGCAGTGCCCTCTGTTGTTAGAATTCTCAATTTCAAAATACTCATTTTTTGGAAATGATAAAATCTTCCATATTTTGGCAATTTTCTGTTGTGTCATAGCCTTTCAAAGGTCATGAAAATATGTTTTGCAGTATTCAACTCATTAAAATATGTCATGGGAATGGTTTTTAATTTCATAAGAAAATCTTCCCACATGAAGGCTCATTGCAAACAAAAGGGATTTAACAAAATTTGATAGCTGTTGGCCTGTTTTCTTCTGCAGACAAAAATAAGGTATTAAAGTTGGTAAAGAGTTGGCTACTCCCCTTACATGAGCATTAATGTCTGAGTTTGAACAAGGGTGCAGAAAACTTGTATTTCCTATGAAAAGGGATTTATTTTAAGATTTTTCATTTTTAGCAAATGCATGTTTCATGACAAATTCTTTGGTTTAAGTTTTCAAAATGCTTGTGCATTCCATGTGTGATGACTCATAATCAAACATTAAACTGCCAAAAAAAAAAAGTAAAAAGTAAAAAATATCTACATTTGTGATCAATTTGACATTTATATTGTTTTCTAAACGACAATATATGATAAAAGCTTTTTTGTGCCCTCATAAAAGTTAAATTTTGAAAATCTATAGAAATATACACAATTGTATATATTGCATGAAAAATCTGAATGAACAAAAATTACTATAGTTTGGAAGTAGATTATCGGCAATTGCATCATTTTCTTGACATCATATCTAACATATGGTGTCTTGGTTGATGAAAATTGGTAATGCTCCCAAGTCTGTAGATATCCCCCTGGTTTAGAACGTAATTGTAGATTTCTGCATCAAACTTTGATTTTGGGGGCAGATATTGGTCTACCTGATCAATACATGGGTCTCACGGCAGGTGTGACTGATCAACAGGGGATGCTTACTCCTCCTAGGCACCTGATCCCACCTCTGGAACTTCCTGGGGTCTGCTTCACAGATTTGTGTTGTTTGTAGATCGTTTGAGATCAATCACTTTTTGTTATCTTCACTTTTTTCATTAGAGAATATAATCCTTTGCAGTCTTTTAAAAATACATTAAATATTTATTGACACCAGGGAATGCGAAGTCATTTTTAAAAAAAGAAATGGCATTACAGAATTATTACCTTCAAACTTTTTATTGCTTAATTTGCAGTCAAATCTAGTGAAGTGCAGACTATTATTAGGTTTCTTTGCCAGTAAATCACAGAAAACTAAAAAAAATGGGTAATGTTACAATTTATTTTTTTATTTTTCATGAAATAAATTGTTGGAAATGCATTAACATTAAATAGAATAATCAAGTTTTGTGGGTATTATATTAAGTGAATATTTTTATCAAAGTTTTAAAACATCACAAACAGGTTTTGATATTGGAGTTATTTTTTTTTATTAACAAATAATTTTATAGCATAGAATTAATTGCCATGACTCATTCAAAATTGTATAAAGCACTCCCTCACCCACAAGGATAATGCATTCATTTTAAATTCCATTTTTTTGTTTTCTTGACACATAACAGTGTAAGAATGCTTTTTGCTACAGAATTTGCATCTTGCAAGATGCAAGTAGAATATGTCAGGTGGAGCAGTTGTGCTCACTATCAAACAACCATGGTATATGTCATGTATAGCAGGGGTTTATCAGTATTTTTTTTAACTATTTCTCCCCTCCTTAGCATTAGTCAACAGTGATTTCCTGATTAGTAGCAGTGGTGGATCCAGGAGTTTCATAACGGGCGGGGGGTGGGGGTGGGGGCAGTAGAAGGCAGGGGGTCTGGGGGCTGCATTGAAGCTTAAAATGCTTGTTATACAAACAAAATTTCCACAAAAAAATTCAAACCGCAAATTTCTTTAAATATTGGTAAAGGGAAGTCACTCTACCTTTATACGTAGAATTTTATAATGGTAACGAAGCTGTCTTTTCTTTGACGTTATCTTTGTGATGCCAACAGAGGAAGCTGTGGTGATGACGAAATGTCTCGCTGATGTTTGTGACTCACAGTAGTGTTTGCAGGGCTAGATCATCTTTTTTATTTGCTACTCCAACGAAAATCTTTTGTTGTTTAAGAATTGAAGTATTTGTGGGTGTCCACATCACAGCTACATAATATAGCAGTTTAGGTTTCAAAATAATTAACACAAAGTACACCCAAACAAAAGGTAAGATGATGGCATTTGAGGGTACGTGATGATATTGGGGGGAATTTGAGAGAGTAAACACAAATAGATGTAATCAGGACTGCATGCAGTCAAGTTCTAACACAAAGTGAATCAGCATGCAGACATAATGGAGGGGAACGGAGAACGTGGAGGGGAGACATATTGGAAGGTATAGTTAACCCAAGTCTTAGGCTTTTCTAGAATTATTGACCCAAGGCATGCAATATGTTTGATAGCTTATATCTCCATGAATCATCTTTTTTACCCCTAAAATATTGGAAACAGATTGGGACAATAAAATGTAACATCACTTGAGGCATGAACACAGATGTTTTTAATACGATTTTATTAAAAATCATGAATTTAAGTTTAACCTGTAGAAATATAAACTCTTCTATTGTTGCCAAAGCTGTTTTAGGCTTGCTAGTTGTTTGACAAGGTTAGGATATGTAGGGTGTAAATGATACTGTTTTTCTAAGGTTTTACTTAAATATGATACCAGCATTCAGAGGGTTTCTTCAACAATAGTAATGTTGTTGTTGTGGGGAGGTTTTTTTTATGAGGCCTTTTATTTGTTAAACATCTCTTCAATTCTATTTTTTCTATTCGATACGGCCCTCATTCTGTAAATAATAAATGTGCTCTATGGATCTAATCATATTCTTTAGTATATGATTTTTTGTTTTTTTTTTCTCTTTAAGAGACCCTTGGGAAATAATACTTACCTGAATGTCCCTGCAGTAATTTTGGGAGCCTGTAGTCTTGTCATATTTCACCATAGCTGGAACAACACTACATTTATTTAGATGTTGACAATTAGGTAGCCATGTTATTCTTTGCACCTTATAAATAAACGTCAGATCCAATTGGAAAATTTAAAAAAAAAAAAAAAAAAAAAAAAAAAAAAAAAGCAAAATTCAGATTTTATCCCAGGTGAGCTAATTAAAGGTTACAGAAGAAAAACTGGTTTTTAAATTATTCAGCATGCATGCACTTTATGCATTGAAACATGACTAATTTAAGTTTGAATTTTTAAAAATTCCCACATTTGATTTAGAATGTTGGACTTCTTTTTGTCAATCTAAGAATCGCAAACAAAATGACCAAATTCTAAATGTTAAACAAATCCAATTAATCTACAATTTAAGATACTTAATGTCAAATTGAAATGTAAATTTAAGCATACAAATTGGAAAAACAAAGGTAATGAATATGAAAATTTTGACCCAAAATCTTCTCAGCAGACAGATTGTCACCACCTGCTAATGCTGGTCTCACCTACACACAGGTATATACAGGTAAGTACAGGTAACAGAAGCCAGGTGAGAGATGGTGCAAACCAGTGGACTGATTGCTTAGGACAGGTCGAGTCTGTCCTGACATGTATATGGGACTTCTCAGGTACAGAAAAGTCATCATCAGAAGGAGAGGGGGGGGGGGGTTATAGAGTAAATCACAAATTAATGTTGGAGGAAATGTTTGGGGAAAAGTGTCCACTTGACCACCTTCTCATCCACTTACTGATATGATGTGGTCAGTTTCCTCACAGACACATGCACGGAGTCAGCTTGGTTACTGATTCATGACAAGAAGGATACAGTTTAATGAGTTGTTGTAAAATGGAATCCTCTCCCTAGAGGAGAGCTTCACTCAGTGCTTGTGTTAGTCTTCGGTATAAAGTTAGTACATGTAAATCATTGAGAGAGAAATGGTAAGATTTGGGTTCCTAGCCATCATCAGATCTATTTCTGGAGGCCAAGTGAATTAAAAATATTGTTCTAATTAGAGAATTATAAATATTTTCTTTAAATGCAGAAAGGGAGCACAAGGAATCAACTGGTACCATTATACATGTAATATGTCACATTTTCAGTCACAGAGTTAACTTGTTTAGAGGAGTAGGCTTCTTTAATGACTTGGCTGTTTTTCATTATACAGCTGTTCTCAGGAGTGGTTATTAGGACCTTTCTACATTTAGAAACCACTTTTGTCCATATTTGGAGTTTCTAAAGTAGTTAAAACTGCATTGTGTTTTTCCCTTGCTTTTCTTTGTTACCCTCAATCACCATGATTTGGTTAGATTTCAGTTAAATGTAAAATCACTTGTCATATGTTGATCAATTATCATGTCACCATAATTATACCTTCAGACAAAGCTGTAAGGTTATGAAATTTTAGGGGGAAAAAGAAAGAGAAAATTCATATATTTTTTTTTTTAAATTCTTTCTTTCCTTTTTTGAGTGGGGGGTGGGGGGTTAATAACCAACTTTGAATAAGGTTCATCTTGTGGTTAAGCTAGGACACATGGATTTATGTTGCATGTAGTCATGCCTAGGAGATAAAGAGTTACAGACTTCAATGGATTGATTTCAGCAGACTACCCCTCCCCCCTCCCCATCAGAAAAATTCCCTAATTCCTATAGTTTTGGAGATCTGCCTTATTTAATGTCATGTCTCTTGTTCTTGTGAATCTGTCTTTGATTTCTCTTATGACCATTGGTCTGACAAATGTGTAGCTGAAACCCCTTCTTCTTTAACATATACCTGATAATGGGGAAGGGTTGCTTTGATTTACCACATGTTATTTCCAAACTGATATGAAAGAAACATTTAGGCTTCTGGATTAAGTAGCAAATTGTTTTGAAAATACTTGTTTTTGTAAACGAGTGAAAAACCCCCACACTTTCCTTCCCTGAAAAGTTAAATCACAGAGGAAGCCATGAGTTTTTCCTCATACAAAGAAAACTGAATCATCCTGGTCAATGAGAAAGTAATCATTGCTCCAGGGAAATGTCAGTAAGGACTAAATATATGTAACTTTATTACATGCATTAAGTATATAAAGCATACACAGATGTTCAGTACAGTGTAGAAACGCGAGACAAAAAAAATATATGAATATTTATTAATCATTGAATAACAAAAATGTCCGGATAAATGAATAAACCAACTTCTTTATTAAAACACTATACAACCACACTTCAATGTTTTGTCAGTTCCATAAAGAGGGCCTTTCTTTAGTTGACTCAGATCTTTCCTCTCTGACCTTGGTCTTTTATTTGTGTGAAATACAATACAGTTGGTGGTCAGAATTGGCGGAGGGAAATAGAGACCACGTATTTAGGAAGTATATTTACTCAGCGGCTTTATACAGAAGACTGCCATTTTCTTAAACCAATACCACAGTGTATACAGTGTTACTCAAATGTTCTACTGACTCGGTTCAATTATCGATAGTCTCGCGTGTAGACCAGATCCTCACTTTTACCTGGACTGGAATGGTTAATATAATGCTTTGGTTAAGGTGAGAGGTAGTCACCGGTTGTGTGTAATGTGTGATAGGATTTACAGTGTATAATACAAGGAGGAAACTATTATAATCATAGGATTTTTTTTTCAATATTCGCTGATTCTACAAAGCCATGACGATAATAGCTTTCTGTTTATTTCTGAGGCTCGGAATACAGGATAAAACACAAATTTCATAAAATTCAATATGGATATTAACGAAAACAAGGTAAAGAAATGGGTTTTATGAAGCAGAAATAATTATTTTGATTGTTTGATTTGTCAACAGAAGAGAAATCAGTGGTATATTTGTAAATCATCTATAGGTATTGATATAACAGTAAAATTCAGAGAGTCAAGCCGTGGATAAGGAAATGGTTTGATCAATGTTTCTGCTTGTTTCATTTACATATTGATCAAATGATTTAACCATTGCCTTCTGGCTATGATAAGTGGATTCACCAAATATTTTGTTCATATTTGTATTGTTAAGGCAAGCATTCATGCAGGGCTTACTGTGTTGGGGTTAATTAATTGTGAGAAGCTAAGGGTTAAATTGTGTTCTTTTTTATCAATATAAGGCCAGAAGGAAATTGTACGAAAGGTTAATCACAAAGAAAATTCTTTCATAAAAAAAAAAAAAAACATTAAAGATTTTTATGTGCGGTATTTAGGTAGGTTCAGAGAGTGTTTCAACAAAGATACTTTCATGTACTGCTGGTAAATACATGAGTTTCAATACATTGTGGTTTCTTTCATATTAAGGATCTTCACACAAAGGGAATGGATGAATGTGTGTGCATTGTGCGTTTTGAATTTGACTTTTTATTTAATAAAACAGCTTAGTTTTATTGAAGAGCTTGCTTTTAAGTATTAGTGAAACTCTTAGAGATCTGAGTAGCTGTTAGATTATCTCCCCTGACCAGTAACATTTTCGCCCTTTTTGTCCCAGTTGTAATTAGACTGATTCATTAGGCAGTCAATGAGGGCACCTTGCCTCTTTGAGCTCCACATTTTCCTTAATGGTCAAGTCTTTCTGGTCTAATGGCCCTGAAGAACCAAAGACCCAGACATCTGGAATAATTGTATTTGGACAATTGGAAATTCAGCAGACACAAGGTCAGATTGTTACAGTTAATAGTGCAGGAAACGCCATGTACTTGTCTCGTCAAGAGGTTTTCTTAATTCAAGGGTATGATAGAAGTACATATAGAAGAGGAACTGGGACACACCTTTGATTGCTTCATGGGAAAATATTTTTAACTTTCTGTAAAGAATCATGCAAGTGAAAGTTGAAAGGACCTTAAAAATGTGTTTGTTTTATTTTATCTTTCTTATCTAAATCTTTGAAAAACATAACTGTTTGTGGAACAAGAAAGTTTAATGTATTAAAGAACATTAAATTTCAAAGAAAAACAAAGTTGAACAAAACTGATTTTTTCAGCAAAAAGAGGTTAATGACTCGATCAGTATATTTTTGTGTGAATAATTAATATACTGGAGTATAGGGTACAAAGGTTGTGTAATTTCCATTCATGAATGTTGCAGATGATGGAGGGTTTCTAAAACTGAACTCTGTCTTCTTCATATTGAATATTAACTCTGGTTCTGTACCACACTGAGCTGATTCAGACTAAGGTGTCCGTGGGTCTGTTGACTGTTGAGATCAGTATATATTGCTGACTTGGTATTTCCGCAGTGTGAAGCCTGAGTCCTTGTATCGTGATGTGGGAAATTTTGCAGGCCTTACTGTCAAACTCTCTAAGAGAAGATAATTGTGATTGAGTACGAGTCTTATCTTCCCGATCACGTAAGAGTCCCGACTTCTATCTAAATTGATGAATTCTGTTGCCAGGTAATAAGTGGAGTTCTCCATCCTGTAGTCATGCACACTCTGTGTGTTTTTTGATAATGTTCAGAACAAAAGTTAATACTGCTTTGTTTAATATCTCAGATTTGTGCAGTACATAGGCTTAGAATGCTACTTGCTATTCATTGAGCATTGCCACATTAAGGGTTACTTTAAGCCCATTTTGTTACTGTTCAGTCAAATTTATTTTTGATTTTATAGTAAAATGTAAATATGACTTTGACTAGCAAAACAGACTAGTAATTGTAAGCATCACCACAAAGTTTCATGAAATACTCAGTGTGCTACATCAATTCTTATTATACTTTATGTTACTATGACAATTAAAATCTCTGCAGATAAAAATCCCACAGTAGGCTCCGTTGTTCTAATGAAAGCTCTTTAGCCAAAAATTGAAAAATGAAGGCTTATTATTTTCTTAAGTGAATCAAGACCTGTCATTAGAGAGGAATGTTAGAGCGATATGCTATCATAGACTGACATCTTGGTCCGTTTTATGTTCCCCGAGTGTTGTCGTAATTGACCCTGTATGACCCTCACCGAACTAGAGCAAGAGTGATCAGTAAGATATTAATTAGCATAATGGATTACTTAGTGATGAAAATGTGGCCATTTATTTTTGCATATTTTACCAGATAATTTAATTCTTCCTATTCTGGAAAACAGCAGTTAAATTTATGATAATTTTGTATAATGTTTCAGGTTTGGCTTAATTTACAAAACATTTGTACAATTCAAAGTTTTTTATGAGGAAGACACCTACTATAGTTCTTTGACTTATGCTTCAAACTTAAAGTAAGAAGACTATTTCTGTAATTTAATACATGAAGTCTGTGTGATTTCAGTCATGTCCTGTTTGTTTGTAAAACTGTAGAAATCTAATGCTTCCTCTGTCCTGCATGAATAAGATTCAACAATTGGCATAACTTTCATGCAACAACAGAATGATATACATGTAGTTCTGTCATATAGAAGTTTCAGGCACTCTGATAGGAATACATGTATTAGGTATTTGGATAAACTAATTGTTTCCTCAAACATGCACTGATCTACATTAAGGAAATTACAGTGTTATAAAATGGTGAACTCTAGATCAAAAAAGTTCATACATGGTCTAGCAGTTATGTTTGGTTATAAATTTAAATCCACTTAACTTCCCCAAAGTGTGATCAGAGTAAGACTGGATATCGTCCAATTTCTGTAAATCTAATTCCAGTTACCCCTATAGATTACACAAGCCTATTGAAGACTTAATCCTGTGCATTTCTTACTAGTCTTGTTTGCTTTTTACCATTACATGTGAACTCTGTGTTAAATTCTATATTTGGATGCAATCAGTTTTGGTCCCAATACCCGATTGTGAGGGTAAGATCTTTGTTAATTTATGCTATGCGAGTCCTTTTTCTAATTTTACAAACTCAGTGATGCAGTATGGTACATTTTAACAATTATTATCATTAATATCACTGTTATCGTCGGAACCCCCAGTTTTTCTCTCCGTTACATTACATTGGTTGAATGTAGCGTAACGGAGAAAAAACCTGTGGGTTCCGATGATGTATCGAAGGATGAAGTTAAAAGTGAATTTTGTAAAAAGAGGTGCAGACTTACTCTGAGAATCTTTTCAAATTTACATCAAATGTTACTAATGTACAGACATCAATGCATTGATGCAGAAACTCACTGAAATATTCATATGGTTTGATTTTCTGGTAATAAGATTAGACATTTTCTTACATCACAGGAAAAAGATCAATATAAAAAGCTTCGTGACACAAACAGTTTTATTAAATGGCCTGTCTAGCAGGGAACCCCCTTTATAATGATTGGACAAATTTCTTATCATGAATAATGTATGACAACAGGTGCTCGGAGAAAGGGACAAATCTGCATTTCAGGGGTAGGTCACGATTTCCCGACTCTGATTACTCACCCCTTTATCTTTATGGCTACTATTTAGAAATGCTCCAAGTTGTTTGTCAAGGAGAGTTTAGTATCCACCTTATAGTTATGTACAAGGTCTACAAGGGGAGGTAACTTGATCCAAGGGACCATGGACATGAAAGAATAAATGAGTTGTTCATTCCTTTTGATGTTATTTTATTGATCATTGTGGTACTGCTAAAAACCTGTCTTTTTTATTTTAATATCCCTGGCCATTAGGTTGCCATAACAACCGTTCCTCAGGTAGAAAACTTTGTCTTTATGTATTAATGGATATAGCATAGTATAACTGAGCAAACTTAGGTGGATTTTAAGTTTCATGCATGGTGATGGTCATCCTCTCTACGATTGATATATCAATATCATTTGCTCTTCACTCCTCAACAAATTCCATTATAATAATAAAAATTAATAAAAGTATATGACCTTATCTTTTGTGCCCATTCTTACACAGATTTAATCAAATTAAAGCTCCTTCATTTCAAATTTTATGTACCTGTTTACATTTCATTTTATGAACTTGAGAATGAAATTAAAAACCACTGACAATGAAAATTTAGAAGCTTGCAAGTGGGTGGAGAAAGTGTTTCTTTACACAGTTACAGTAAATCACTGTTTACAGTAATTATGTAGAAATAAATACTTAGGGTTGAGCGTTCAGTGTTCAGGGGAGTATATAACATACATTTCTATCTACAGATCAAACATTAGAAGCCAAGACAAGTAACTACTGTAACAGTGAAGCTTGATTACCCCACCACTGTTTTAGTACACTTTCTATCTTTGTTCAACATTTCAGATTTTTTTTTCTCTCTAAAGGTAAAATTGTTTTTTATGGTCATCATCTGGTTCTAATCAAATTTCACATTAGCAAAAGAAATAAAGAGACCTTTATGTGGATTGTCTGGTCCCCCGTACATCAAGAAAACATTGAGACAACATGATAATATCTATAACATTCAATTTCATGGTTCAACAGAAGCAGGCCTCAACATTACATAGCGTTTTCTTTTGTTTACTTCTATTTTCACTATAGGAGTAGTTTAACCAGAGCTCTGATGGTCGTGTTGTCTGGATTGATTTTTCAGTATTTCTAGTTTTTATTGTGAAAGTTATCTACGTCATAGTGTAATAAATGGGGTGTGCGTCCTTGTCTTTATGAAAATCTGCACTCAAAATTACGTGATTTCTGATCTGGAGGATATTAAATATTGATTCTGCGTAACATAGTGAGCCTGTCTGATGTGATCTCGGACTGTTTTATGCTTTGATATTTCAGTGAAGGGAATCCTTAGCAAGATGGTTTGAAGTAATATGTCTTGTTTGTCTTTTCTATTTTCAGCTTGAGGAAGAAACGGGCATGTTGAAAGATCAGCTTATTGAGGCCAAGAAAATGATCCAGGGTCTGCAGGCAGAACTGGTGAAGACAAAGGCCCACAGTAACTACACAGTGACCACTCTGAAGTGTCAGCTCAAGAAAAGTCAGGAGGCACAGCGAGCCCAGCAATGTCAGTCAGACAGACAGATGGGCGAAGTGCTAGCACACTTACTCTTTCTGGAAGGACAATTAAAGAAAGATAAAACTCACATAAAACATCTCCTTAAACAAAAAGATGACATCATTCAAAAACAGAAACTTGACATTGAGGATTTAAAAAATACAAACCAGAGGTTGATAGAGGCAGTGAGAGAACATTATTCAAGAAAAGGGAAAAATGGACTGTCCAGGGAGCACCATGACACCATACAAGGCGCTGATGCTGAGGTGCCTGGTAGTCCGAAAGTGAAAGAAAAAGTGAAAAACAAAGGTGCATTTGGTTCAATGAAAGACATTTTGTGGAAACATCGAAGCAGCTTAGATCTCTCAGAGGCGGGCATGGAAATTCAGGGAAATCTAAAGAAAGGTAGGCAGTACAGCAGCCAAGAAAATCTGTTTTCATTGGGTAGAAAAAACAAAGAGGCTAGAGAAAATAGGGACAAAAAGTGTAAAAGCATCGCGGGCTATCCTGATCATTCCTTGGACTACCTTATTCCGGAGGAGTCGGAACTGCGAGATATTTCTTTACATGGAAGTAATTCGTCAATAACAAAGAATCAGAGAAGTGGTCGAAATGTCAGCTGGGGTAGTGATAATTGTGACGTAAATATTTCTTATGACGACAGTGGCCATCTTATGGCAACATCACCAAGTCAAATGATGTCGGCAGGTTCAATGCCAGCACTGAATAAAAATTCAAACTTGGAATTAGTGACTAAAGATCGCCCCCACTCAATATCTAGCATTGAGAGCTTGTCACGGGAGAACTGTTCCTCAATTCCTGGTACACCAAAAATGGAGGAGAAAGTTCCTCACACAGTGTCGCAGGAGTCATCTAATCCATTCAAAAACCTCAAAACTATCCTCAAAAGGAAGGGGAGTAAAAATAAGAACAAGAAGCGCACGGTTTCCTTGTCTCAGAGTGCCAAACCTGAATACGAGGAAGCCATGAAAAAACATTTTGAAAAGTACGAAATGTCGTGATTCGGTGAAAGGATACTTCTACAGGATTATTGCGTCTTGTTCTCACTTCTGAAATTTAGTCTAGTCTACCATAGGAAGTTTCCAAATATTATGTGCATTAGATAAAAAATTTCTGGAATATCTAGTTGAAAAATTCATCTTACATTTTCAAGGTCAGGAGAGTTTGTGTCGCGTATACAATTGCATGCATTCAATTCCAGTAAAAATGATAGTGAAGAAGATATCAGAATTTCCTTTTTAAAGAAGTGGAGCTTTATCCTTCAAAAGGTCCAAAATAGACTACTGATGTGTCTGGCTACAGATATTTATACATTGAACAAAGTACATGTATTTATGATTTCCTCATAAGCTCTCCATTACTCAGTAGAGTTTTCTGTGTCCATGTAATTTTTATGACAATACACAGATGTACAATATGTCATTATTTTCTGAATTATATACATATTGACTACTGGTACTGTTAAAAAAAGATATTTTCTTCCTTTTTTTGTGAGCTCATTTTTTTTTACTTTCAATTTTCTTTTCTTTTTAAAGGTGTTAAACTTATGTACTTTAAACACCTCCATAAGGGATATGACTCAATTTGTTTGATATTATATTAAATACAGGCCTTGGCACAAAGCTGTTTGTATTTACACAAACTTTACAGAATATATGTATGTTTATCAACTTTTAATGTTATAAATTTAATTTCAGTTAAATATTTAAAGCCAGAAAGCCCTTTTAAACTCCTTCAACCTGTTAATCCTACCTACACGTTTACTTACATTTGACATTTTAAATAAAGGTATCTATCTCTTTGACAGTTTAAACCATTTTAAACTTCTTATGAATGTTAAATGTGTACTTTGAATTTTTTTCTCTCAATATTGTTGCAATTTATAAATGTATTCATTCGGAATTATGTACTTTTAAGAATTATTAATTACTAACAAAACAGTTTCTAAAAGTTTGTTGTTTTTTTTTTTTGAAAAATGAACTACATACGATGAAAAGCTAGTGATACTTCCCAGTAACACAATAAGGAAACTCGTGTAAAAAATAATTTCCTGTCCATTTCGAGCAATATCTTCCTTTGTTACCCAACTAAACTGTGCCTAGTAACCTCTCTGACAAACATACATATCACTTCGTCAATTTTCTGTCATTAATTAAAACTGAATCTCAAAGGTATGGTAAACAGCAGCTATAACCACCTGTTGGTTTAGATCCTTTTTTGCAAATTGATGTATTTTACAATTAAATTGTAAGAAAATTAATGAAACTCATGTCAGTAAAAGAGATGCAAGGTTGTTTAAGTATATTTTGTTTAATGCATGCTTTAATTTGTAAAGACACCATATACTTTCAGAAATATATCCCAAGATCAAGATGTATTTGGTGAAGGTATTTCTGTGTTTAGGTTCTATACGTGAATCTAGATGACTCTGAACCAGTAAGGTGCTAGTATTAACGGCTAAAGTGAACGTCACATTGTTTTGTTGATTGTTTTTTATGCCTGTTTTGTTTTTTTCTGTTACTGAGCTTATTAGTGCCTGCACATGATTTTGCTGTGAAATATTTTGTACAGTTTTAACATGCATAATGAACTCATGCATACATAAACCAGATTCTCTTTTTTACCCGTGTTTTGTTTCCTTGTCTGGACCTATTCAGCACCGCTACTCAGAAAACCCAAGAAGTACTTGAAATGCAAGCTTCTAATTGAATCATGAAAATGGGAAATGTATAATTTTTGTGAATTAGCAAGTACTTTGTTCCCATGCACATCTAATACATTTTAGAAGTTTTGAGTCCCTCCTTCCACTTCATCACTGATCAGGCCCTTTACTTGGAAGTACAGCTTTACTAATAATGTACTATCAAATAAACAGCTTTTCAAATCTTACAGTTCTAAAATCAGTGAATAGTTTGAGCATTATCAGCCTTTTTTCACCCCGCATTTTTTAGATTTAAAATCAGGGACGTAAATACCAGCATTGGAAATCTTGAGATGAGTAATTCCACAAGTTCTTGTAAAGTATTCAAATAATTTAGGAACACAAACTTCCTGTATCTTGAAACTTTCCAGAGGTATTTCAAAGTGCATCATTGAAACTTTTTATATGCATTTCCATACACCATTAACTCCCTTTGTTGAGCTGGTAGTTCAGCTCTATCCAGCTGCTTTCAGCTCCATGAAAACTGTGAACTCATCATTGATTATTGATACATAAAAACGAAAATACTGTAATAAACCTAATAGCTATAAATGTGATACAAGGCATACATATAAGCTATATTATCTGTTAACAATTTTTTTGCAATATAATTAATGAAGTCCTGTCAAGAAAATGTCCACATATATATTCAATAAGTGTAGTTTTTTCGTTTGTTACAGTAACATATTTGTCCTAAAAGTAAACAGTAGTGTTGTTTGTGTAGATACCACAAAAACACCTTTTTTTTGTAGGTGCACCTAAGTGTCTTCTGACTACACGATGAAATGCCTCTCATTCAGAGCCTGTTAATATATGTCTCATACATTAGACATTATAGGCCCATATATGGGAATAATTTTAAAGCGACTTCTCCAAGATTTGGCAAGATTCACACATTTGTAAACTTTATGAAACATGGTTAGACTTGATACCTTTTTGATAGCTTTTATGAAGAATGTAAATTCTTCTTAAATATTTTACAATAATTTGTCTAAACTTAAAAAATCTAACATAAAAAACGATTTTTTTCTCCCATGAACTTGCACTATATATATATATATATATATATATACATACACCAATATGCTATAGGAATGCAAAGTAAATGCTGTTGATTTTTCCCCTAAAAAATTAGAAATTCATCAGGAAGAGAATATACCATTGCACTCGCTAAAAGAAAAACCAACTTGCCAGTTCTACTTTCTGACAGGTTCAAGGGGGACAAGACAACGTTCATGAATTAAACATTCTATTACAGGAACGAGAATAAGAGGTCCTGTCTAATGTCAAATTATGTAGTGTCAAAAACAATTATCAAGCAACTGCAGTAAAGCATTTAATATTAGACTAAACCTTCCTTGTAGAATATACCAACAAAATTGGCACATTTCCCTGGCAACGAGTAAGTTTCATTTATTATCAAAATAAATGGATTTACCTGTGATTGGTTGTTGTTTAAGTAGGAGTCGTTAATTTTATCAAAGTAAATTACTGTGCACACAAAATGACAGTATACACCTGTATTTATCAAACGAATGTTTTAATTACATAAACGTGAACTATCGCTCACTAGAGGTGTGGCGAATTTACAACCAATTCACTGCCTCGCTGAAAAACATTAATTAACCCTAACCTTTTCCTTAAATCAACGAAACCACAAAATATACATATCACACAAAACTCGCATCTCAGTACAAGTATTCTCATTAGTGTGAATTTCCACCATTTTTGATTTTTTTTTCCTTCTTGGGAGCGCTGCATCAAGGGTGGGACTGGAAATAAAGGGAAATAACTTGTAGCCTCATTAATCCCTGTGATACCTAGTAAACCTCATCACTCATTCCTAATCTATACATCAGTCTCTGCTTATGTTAATCAGTCAGGTGATTGATAGTCAAAAGATGACAATTTGTTATTTTTTTACTAGCATGAAAATTGTCAGATAATGTACTTGTACCAATAATTCCATTATATAGCTGGGGGTTCTTTTGTTTGAACCCTTATGCATAACTGTGGCCTTAAATTGCCTATTTTATTTTTTAAAATTTACCTACACCTGGAAAAGATATCTGTTGCAAACTTTGAGAAACACCATATTTGCTTAGTCTATAAGAAAGAACATGGTATGGCCAAAATAAACTTCTGTTTTTATTTTTTCTTTCAAAGTAAGACATCCAGTGCATAAACCACAAGGAGAGATATAAGATACTGGTATATGTGGAAAAGATGTCAGATACCGATATTTGTGGAAAGATATCAAATAAAGTTAAATGTTGTATGGTATCAAATATGTAAAATGTCTTATGATATTGAATATGTAAAATGGAACAGTATAAATGGGACAAGGTACCAAATGTATATGTCAGATATTTAGTCAATCATCCTTAACTTCCACTGGTAGGCTATGAAATGGATGATATTTTAAATATTTGATTGATGAAGATATTCAATATTTCATTAGATGGGCAAGATATTTTAAATAATTGATCAATGGGGCACAATACCAAATATTTAATTAATGGTGTTGAGATTTATACTGAATTTCAGGGTTATATTTTACAATCGACCGAGTTATTTCCCATTTCCATTTCACATACAGAGTGGTTTTGTGTGTGCGTATATGCCCCCAACATCCAAGAATGAACAAACAATTCAAATGAGTCATAAATCTATTTTATAACAAATAAATTGCAACATCTATAAATCTTCTTCCAAGTTTTTAATTTTCCAACCTTTTCTTATACTTTTCTAAATTTGCACAACTCTGTACAATTCAGTATACAATGTCTGACCACTGTGATAAATACATTCACTATATGTGTCAGCATCACACAAATGCCCTCGCCAATTTTTAAGTTCTGAGTATTTAAAAGTCTATGAATCTGAAAATAATAATGGGTGAAAAAGAAACAGAAACAAAATATCATATTGTTCATTGTATTTTCTTGCATCAGTTGTCAGTACCACAACTTATTTTAAGAGAAGAAAGTCAGGAAAACACTGAATTTTTAGAGATTTTTAGAACTCCGGTGAGAATCGGTGAAACTCAAACTAAAAAACCAGCTGATTATCTACTAGCTGCAATAATGTAGCCCTCTCCAATTTTTTCTTTTGGGAGATGGCTATAACTTCATAGGATCTCCATAGTAATGCAAGTGCGGGAGTAATTCACTCATGCACAGACTTTGGCTCAAATTATCAGTAAGTGGCTATTTTATTAACATTTCTTACATGAACTCAAAAAATGTAGTTATGCAAGACATGAACTGATATAGAATAATCCACATAGGTTATTTTTTTGTGAATGACAACATCACAACTTGAATTTATCCGCCATGTTTACTGACCTTGATCGATTTAAGTTTGCGACAACCAATGAGAATTTGGGATCTAGGGAGCAGATCTATAAAGGAGTTCCCTTATTTTAAGCATAAATATCACTGTTTATGATAAAAATATTACATGCTTTTATTTATCAATGCTTGATGAAACCATACACCATGTCCGTTTATGAACACCAACATTTACTTGATCAAGCCTTTCTAAATTTCAAGTGCAAGTTTCAATACATCTCACAAACTGTCATGGCTGCTGAGGAAGATAATCAACTGGTAAACATGTAGTTTTATTTTACATGGTTTAACTGTATAAGGGCTAGGTTGTTGATAGTGAATAAGAATTACATCTTTACATAGGAAGTAATTGAATGCAAAAGCAATTTATTTTGCCTGCAGTCATCCGTATCTAAAAAACTATATTTGCACCATTACAGAGATCCTGTGGAACTGTAGCACTCTCCTGAAAATATCAGATAAAAAAAAATCGGAGAGGGTTACAATTGCAGCTGATTATCTAATGCAAAGCAAAAAAAACTATGACAGATGGAAAAGGGTAACACTAAATGCCCTGATCATTTTATGGCAAGGGCATGATTACTGCTGTTGCTGAATTCTATGATTTCAGTTTGAAATGACATAAATGAAATAGTAACTAGAATGCTTCAAAATTGTATGAGAAGTGCTGCAGCTGTATGGGAGAGTATTTTCATTGAATTGACCACTTTTTTCCTTCCTGACCTACATAGGTGTAGGTGTGGACAGACAAACTGACAGTCCTAAAGGGGAGCGGGGGTGGGCACACTCATCAGTGGCGAGTCCAGCTGTTCTTGCGGAGTAGCGGGACTTGGTTGATAAGCATTTATTTTCTCCGTCAGTTGATGATATGTAGTGTGAACAAAGTCACTATGCTGTAAAATCAAAATGAAAAATAAACTAGGCATGTATTGAATATTCACAGTACAATTTATGACCACCACCAAAACAAAATTTCTCTTCAAAGAATATATTAGCGGCAGGCCTGACCAATGAATACAGACAAAAACAGATCTGCACTAAATCAAATTTCTAGTAACTCAAGTATCCTATAAGTATTATATCCATAGAGAGATATCCAAAAGCTTCTCTCATGTGGAGCCAAGAAACCGGCTTGATAGAGAACACAACAATCACCTCATTGTTTGGCACAGTGCTGTCCAGTACAGCCTGTAGACGACCAGATGGCACCTTTGGATGGATGTACCATAACAGACGAAGAAGATGACGCAGAACATTTTCTCTTGATATACCAGGCTGCAGGAACAAATATTACACAGCTGTGAAAATTTTATACATTTTTATAAACTAAAAATTAAAACACATTTAACAATGTATATTTGAAACTAGGTAATCAAAGATTACAAAGGACACCTCAACAAATGCTATCTACAGGTCATCCCAATATCCCATATCAAAGAATGCTTGATATAATGCATCAGCTAATTTCATCCTTACAGTGTTTTGGTTACACTTAAACTCTTTAAGACAAATTTTACCAAAAGAAAATCATCAAAGACAACACTGCAGAAGTCATCGTGAGCAAATTCTTCGGACATGGCGATGAGGAATGAAATGAGAGAGTGGAGGAATGTGTCCTCGTACGCTCGCTCATTCTCGCAGTGGACGAGGACAGGGATGATGTTACAGGCAGCTGTTCTGTCCTTCATTCTGGTCACCTGTTCATATAAAGTTTGGACTTGTGTATAAACCATTATTGTAAGGGAAGTAACTCTATCAAATGACACCCTTTGCAAAAACTAATAGCAAAAGGAAAGTAACTCTATCAAAAGGAAGATTTTTTTTCAGCTTTTACACTTCAAATTTGAATCTTGGGCAAGGATTTATGTCTGAATGAAAAAAATTTCACGAGCCTACAAAACCAACACTCTCAGAGAACTATGAAAATTCAATTTAATTTGACATACATAATTTAAAAACATTACTGGGAGTAGTACAGCTGAACTCATGAATGGGATAACATTTCAGGGAAATTGACCTCTTTAGAATAATTTCAACATTTGAGATCAATTCACTTCAGATTTTTCAAATGTTTGCAATTTAATTAATGGTTAGCAATCTAACAGCAAAACATATGTACTATCACATCCCATTCCTGCTTATAAATAAAACACAAGCATTGATTTCTTCGAAACTGGTCTAGTAATGCTTGTTAAAAATGTGTAAATAAGATATAGTCTCTAATTATTTTTAGAATTGGTACAGGAAAGAAGGTAGTGCAGAAAAAAATTACAAGTTCCTTAATTTGCAGACTTGAATAAAAAAAATTGTGGTAGTGTACTGAACTGAGCTTCATAATTGTTGATAAGGAGTAAATTCCCTTACAAAACAGCTTAGCAAATGTAATTTATCAAGAAGATTAGCATAATTATTTTGTGTATTACAACATCACTGAGAAGTCTGGAATTCTCCTACTTTCACTTTTATTTTCAGAGGTTAAGCAGACAAACTCATTTTGCAGGAAAACAAAACTGACATGCCACCTCAAGATATTAACCAAGGAAAGAGAACTTGATGTGGTAAATGAGGGACATTGCTATGTGAAGAAATGTTAACAATGATGCCTGTGGGAAAACAATTAGTGAACTGTACCTAACTTCATTATAAACACAGATGAGTTTTACCGTCATCAATTAAAAATGAAATGTGCTTAAACTGATAAATGCTCATAATTGACGTAACACCTCACAAAATTTGGTATCATTTTTATAATCAATGTCTACCTGAAGAGAGTAATATAGGGTTGTGAAGCTAGCGATAGGGTTCTCCTTGACAAAGGTCAGGAAGAGTTCAGACGGTGGGGTGGAGCTGAGGGGTGGTTCCTCAGGTAACTTGGTCATCAGCACCCTAGCATGATCCTCCACCATCAATGAAGAAATCATTGGTAAAAACTTGGTGAACAATGATGACTCCTGTGATGTAAAATCAAAAATATTGGTCTAAAGTTCACAGTTGTTCAAAATCTGCACAATCAATGAAGAAATGATGGATATAACAAAACTGCTGATCAAACATACATTCAACCATCCACACAGGCTTATATCGGTCACTGTACATCTTAGTACAACCAGTCACACAGACTGATATCAGACATCATATATCTCATTACAACCAGTCATACAGGCTGATATCAGACATCGTACATCTCAGTACAACCAGCCACACAGACTGATATCAGCAATCGTACATCTTAGTACAACCAGTCATACAGACTGATATCAGCCATAGTACATGTCAGTACAACCAGCCATACAGGCTGATATCAGCCATCATACATCTCAGTACAACCAGCCATACAGGCTGATATCAGCCATCATACATCTCAGTACAACAAGTCACACAGGCTGATATCATCCATATTGACCAGTCACACAGGCTGATATCAGCCATATTGACAAGTCACACAGACTGATATCAGCCATATTGACCAGTCACACAGGCTGATATCAGCCATATTGACAAGTCACACAGACTGATATCAGCCATATTGACCAGTCACACAGGCTGATATCAGTCATTTGATCAGTCACACAGGCTGATATTAGCCATATTGACCAGTCACATAGGCTGACATCAGCCATATTGACCAGTAACACAAGCTGATATCAGCCATACTGACCAGTCACACAGACTGATATCAGCCATATTGACCAGTCAAACAGACTGATGTCAGCCATATTTACCAGTGACACAGACTGATATCAGCCATATTGACCAGTCACACAGCGATATGCCTCTTACCAGTTTGGGTTCTCTGAACAGCTGGCTGTCAATCATATCCCAGGAACCCAGCCCCAACCCCATCATCCTCACCAACAGGACTATCTCAGAACTCTCCTAAAAAATCAAAGTCATGATTACAAATACTTCTTTCAAGCAAAATACCATGAAATTTGCTGACACTTACACATGTATTTAATGTCTACATCAGTTAAATACAGAAAACCATCTTATATTTGTATGTAAGAAATGTCTGCAACCTTCGTTTACTCATTAATATTTCTCAACACAAACTATTTATTTCAATGTGTATTTATGATAAATAAGTCCTCAGTTGCAAAATAAGTCATTGCAGATTGATTTCACAAATAATAGTTTGTTTACAATAATTGAAAGTTACACATATATTTATTGCAGTTTTACATTCATAGTTTTAGTTAGAAAAATGTTTTAATATTCATTGATTATTGAAAAATGGGGAGAGGGAAGGTGTAAATCAGTTGACAAACCCTGGGTAGGACTTCACTGTTGATGCAGTGTTGTAAATTACGCATCATTGAGAGACCAACTGTGTTCATAGAGAATGGATCACAGAGCACCATGGATAAATCACTGAAAAAAAATCTCTATAGGACAATCATTGTAAAAAGATTCTTACATTCATACACAACATTCTACTTATTTGTTAATAATTTTTAAATTAAATGTACTTGATCATTTACATATAACAAAGAAATGTCCACGACATATTTAAATTTCACATTGATCTGTCACATGACTTACAATTAATTGGTGCCTAAAATGACAATGTACATATTAAAACAATTTACTTTACAATAAGTAAATGTCTGAAGACAAGAAATTTTGTGACTGTGATACCCTAGAACAAACTCTTGTCCTCTTCGTATTCCATCCAGAAATCCCTGAAGCTCCCTAGATCTCTTGCTATCAATGAATTTATCCCTTATGCAAGCATCAACACACCACGTAAATTTATGACAAGGGTCAATAGAACAGATATCGTTGACCTCCTGGTCATGTAAAGCCATTAGAAGTTCTGCCCTTAGTGTACAATAATGCATATTTCTTGTCCTAAGAAAGAGAGTTCTCAAAAACTGCAAGACCATGTCATACAATTTAACATTTTTGCCAACCATATCAGCAAGTCTTTGTACAACTTCACTCTGCCTTCTTAATTTTGGTGATGCTAAGAAGAAAGTCTGGGAACTGTTTTCATGGGAGAACAGAGAATTCTCTTTTTCTTTGATGTACTGAGATAATAACGGAGAAACTTCATCTCCAAACAAAGCCTGATTATCGGACCAAATTTGTCTCTTCACTTCAGTGGCTGCCTCGGCATACAGCTCTTTATCCTCTAATATTTTTTCTAAATATTCATCCTTGATTTTTGGCAGATGTTTTAGGATAGCCATTACAACAGGTCTGAGACTCTTAACTTTAATTACAGGAAAACTCTTTTCCAAAAGGCTCTCTAGCTTTTTATATCTTTCTTCATCTTCTCCCGATGCTACATCAGAAATCTGCTGTACTAGTCTCTCTCTTAACTCCTCCAGAACTGAAGAATGAAAATCAAGGCGTTTAATATCATGTAAATCTACAAAGGGCAATGCAGGTCTTAATGATGGTAACAAAATTCCATTGTCCGTTTGGAACTCCTCTATCGCAGCGAGAGGGTCGGCGCAGTTTGTAAGAGACTCCCGAAGAAATTCTCCCCCCGGGATACCAAGTTCTTCCAGACCAGCCATAATTCGCACAATGCGATGTACGTTTATGAAAATTCTAAATCTAATTCCATTACTCGAAAGCCGGATAGGAAAAACAAATTTTGTTTAGAAAAAAATTATCTCCTAACATTGGAGAGCTCTATTCAACTGTTCAAGAGACATAACTGTCATTTAAAGACGCACCTGAAAGTAATGTCCATTTTTCATGACGTATATTTTTAATACATGTACATCTACTATCACATAGACAAAGAGTAAAAATACTCTAGAGAAATGAGGGTGACACATGCCTTATTTCTTACTGAAAGCCATTTAAACTTGACCTTTTTGCACTTAGAAAAAAAGGTTTGAATTTTTTTGTGTTTAATTTAATTGCAAAACAAATATACCTCTCCCACTATATATATATATATATATATATATATATATATATATATATATATATATATATATATATATATATATATATATATATATATATATATATATATATATATATATATATATATATATATATAAACATACACAATATACAATACATATTCAGTAAGAGTTAGTTAATAAAAAGACATTTCCACTTGGACCGTCTATTTTTATAAAATGTATTTTCTGGCAATTTTTCTTCTAAAGTATAGTAATATTTAAATATTTTGGAATATCATTAAAAACAATATTGTTTTTTTTTCTTGTTGAAATAGGTATTTCTTCACTAACAGGATTACCATGTGCTCTTTTTCCAGATAACCAAAAAATAACAGTTTGACATCAAATTCAATTCTTATACCAGACTTTTGAAAATTCCAATTTGACAATGTGAGCCAAATCATAGAAACCCGTAGACAGTTAGAAAAATATATGCCTAATTGATTCTGGCTCTAATTTACATATTGAACAATTTAAAGTGGAGAATTTTTAATTTTAGACAAATATAAGTACTTATTAGTACCTAATATTCTATGGATATTGATTTAAACAACTGCTGTTTCAAAACAAAAAAATTACAAGCATTACAATACGATTTATGTACATGAATACTCAAAGATAGTATTGATCTTTTAATAGTTTTGGTCAAGAAAAATCATCTCATACATGTGACGGAGTTGTACAATCACAACTGGAGATTTGAACATTTTCAGCTGGAGTTTGGGTCTCAAAACTGAAGATTTTTTTAATCGACATTACATCACGAAAGACCATCATACCCCTTTGGTTTTCCAAATAAACCAGCTCATTTAAATCAAGAAATAACAATTACATTAAAAATTGGTTAAAATTTAGTTTTGATTTGCAGGCCCGTAGGAAGTAATTTCAGTTGGGGAGGGGGAGGCAAAACCATATATTTCCAGGGGGGGGGGACTATCAACTACCAAAAATTCCTTGACAAAAAAAAAGTCATCAGACGTTATTATTGAGAGGACTCAAGCATATAGTAGCTATTTTTTTTCTACATATCAGCAAAATTATTTGGGTGGGGGCACGGCCCCCGTGCCCCCGATTCCTACAGCCATGATTTGGTACCGATATATCAACTTGTGAATAAAGTAAAACATAGATTTATGTAATAAATTATGTCAGTAATTTGTTTATAAATGGAAATGTTATTGTCAAATATGCATAGATAAAATGAAAATACGCTAAAAAAATACAACAAATTAAAGTCAGCTATATTTTTGTTGTTTAGAGATTTAGCAACGCCCTGGAATGTGATTTTTTTTTAACTAGAGTGTGACATACACTATAATTTTTAAATGACCACTGCAGATGGGTATTTTAGCAACTAATTAATTCCAATGCTCTGCATTCAATCATAAACATCGATGGTCAACTACCAAGTGTTATATCAATTATTTTTCCAATTTATGTATACAACTAGCTCATGTAGATCCCTACGAAGCCTAACTGCTGTGAAAATTTATCGCACTGGAACACAAGTGCTTTGGGACGGGACCCCCCCCCCCCCTCCCCCAACACTTGAGTTCTCTTTTTGTATCAGATGGTGTGAATTTTTATAAAAGGTTAGTTTGAGGTTATATGTTGATATTTTGTGATTTTTTAAACTGTAATACTTTGTGAATGTGGGAAAGAAAAATAATTTATATAAAAAGTCTGAGAACCTTGGGGTACGGAACGAGGGGGGAGGGTCCGTCCCAAGCACCTGTGATCACATGCATGTCATCTTTGAAGCCTAGAATATGAATCGTGACCTTTTTGCACTTCAAAATAAGAAAGTGTATGTTTCTAAAATTCAGTGAAGGAGTAATGCCATTTTAAAAATTTCTGCATGAATATTATTGCTATCTTTTATTTTGTATATCTAGAACAAAAACATGGGGTCACATTTCATTTTCTCAAATTATGGAGGATATAAATAAATTTTAATGAAAAATTGAACTGATTTTTCGAGACTTTTTGTGAATGTAAGACTGGTGTATTTTGATAAAACATTAATTGGTTTATTTTTAAAGTCGATAAACTAGAGTTAAGTCTCTACTCTTAGTCTGATGTCTGAAAAATAGCTGTGCATAACAGGGGCGTCAGCAAGTATTTGTCATTAATTGGGAGGCGAACTGGATCGAAAAGGGGGGGGGGGTAATCAACTTTTTGTGACATAAACTATATAATTATAATTTCCGTCACAATCTTGATATTTTTCCCATTAAGTCAATAGCCTAGAAGTATTTTCTGATTAAAAAAGAGCAATTAAACATAACAAGCAATCAAAAACAAATGTTTTATGTTTTTAAAGTCACATGTACTATGAATAAAAACAAAACCGGAATATTTTTACTTTCGAAACCTAGAAGGGTCAAATTAGAAAAATGGGGAAAAAAAAATAGAAGTCGTAATAACGACTTTTTATCTCGTTATTTCGACTTTTGTTACGGTGTAATATACGACTTTTCGGACTTATTGTATATTACTGTGTTAATTAACTTTTCGGACTTTGCATAAATTGTTATATAAACTTTTCGTGTATTTCGGCAAATGTGACAAATTCTATAAATTCCGCACAACCTTAATCCTACCTGAGGCACAGTCAGAGATGGACAGTTAATCTCCTAATTGACTTCTATTTATATTTATTGACACTTAATCTTTCATCTACTTTTATTCTATTATATACATGCCGCTAATATGTAATTTGTACAAGCCTTGATTTTGTATAGTCATCATCAGAGAGAGGTGCAATTTTTACTTCCTTTGCAAAAATCTAAATAATCTGTACTTCCGGTCAAATTGACACACTAGTGTAAGGAATATATTTAGGATATATCCTACACGATGAAAATAGAAAGATCAATAGCCTTATAACAAAATAAAATAAAAAAAACAACAACAAATTAACAATCTTTTTCGAAAATAGATTGTCATACAAAGAATTGCATCCATTTGCCGTACATGTATATTTACTCATTAGAGATTTCAATAAAATTGCATCATTATTTTCCATTAAAATTCTGGAAGAAAAATGATCATATCAAACATATTAAACTGATCATGATTACCCCTTTCACTGTAATACATTGAATTCATGTGTCTTGTTAATAAAATCTATGAAATATTAAAAGTTATACCGATATGTAATAAATAAAGTCAATACGGAACAAATAAAAAATAAATATTGATAAATAAATATTGATTAAAATTAAAATTTCGGAATACAGTTAAAGCAAAATCAAACATTTGAACTTATTAGCTTTCTTTATCTTTTCAATATGTTTAATTATTAGGTGCTTTTAGTTGAGTAGCAGCATGTAATATCTGCATTTAGGAAACTTACGAAAAATTAGGGATGTCTATGAATAGTCGACTATTCGACCATCAGTCGAACGGACCGACGATCGAATAATGAAACGACATTCGAATATTATTATAATTAAACAAGCTTATCTTTTAAAAAGATTGGTGAGCTAGCGCTGTAGCATAATAAAATACAGAAGAAGATATCCCAACCATTTGTTGAATTTGCTGAATCGATTAATTATTAATAGGAAGGCAGATTGGTGGTTGAGTTTGGGGGGGGGGGTCACAATTCAGAATGGTGGATCTAAGAGTGTGCTTCACGTCGGCAATGGCACAACTCCTAACTGTGCTTTAAGCATTCTGTATTTTACTGTAATTTCAATTTCGAGGTGAAAAATAAAAGGTCAGTAGAACCAATGAGCACCTTCTGGCCTTTCCGGCAAGCTCGGAAAACATATCCGAGGTTGCCGCGGTTTTTCGAGCTTGCCGGAAAGATCTATGAAGGTAGATTAGAAAAGCTATGTATTCATTACAACTTTAGAAATAACAGTCTTGGTTTTATAAGACCCGAGTTACTGTTACTTTTTGTTCATTTACGTGCAGGTTAGACAACAGAACACGAAACTTCAGATCATATGTATTTTCAGATGATAAACACTAAATTGCCATGTCTTTCCGACATACTCTGAAAAAGATTTTTGTTTTTGTTTTTTCCGAGCTTGCCGGAATTATCCACTAAGATGGTAAAACTGTAAGGAAAGCTAGATGTCTAGAATCTTGGCATTATATGGGCAAATTTTTTCTTGTACTTTTATGTGTAGGTTAGACAATAAATTTAAAAAAAAATTGAGAATCCGGATCTAGACTGGTATTGACTGTCTCTAACCTACGAAATGTATATCGCGCATATCAGACAGGAAAGGCCAGTGTAAATTCGGATCATTTCTATTTTTGTATGACAAAACGAAATTGTTATCGTACAGTCTATCTACAGTAGTTTTCCCAGAATGCCCGTGAAGTCGAGCATGCGTATTTCAGAAATATAGACTAACGTAGTTGCTAGCGCTCTCGAGCAATGCAATCGAATAATCGACTAAGGAAAATAAATATTTTGACATCCCTACGAAAAATACATCAAACACAGGAAACAAAACAGGAAATAAATTTTAATTTGTTCTTTAGAAAATATGACATGTGCAATGTCTTCATACGCAACAAAATAAAATAAATAAACTTGACAATATTAAATCACGGAATTAAACAATCAGTCATTCAATCTAAATGCCTGAAATTACTGGTAATCTATAAACTCGGAACGTTTTCTCAAGGTTTGGCTTACACGTACTTGTTATTATGACGTCATTTACGTAAAATGACGTTGATTCTAACCGTTGCTGCTAAATGGACGAGTAGTTCCTCAATATACTGAATTTATAATAGTATGAAAATATACTTTTGAAATGCAATCGTGTTCATTGAGCATATTCAATAGTAATAATACCGGTATTATAAGTAACAACTCATTTATTTGAAAAATTCATGGCGTTAGCGCTGGTATGAAATTCACTTTGTTTATCCATATATTTGCCTGAAATTTTCATGATATTCTATAAATAAGCCAAAAAAACTTTAATGTTATGCAATGAAAAGATGCAAAAGTTCAATAATTATTTACGGTGAATAGAAGTAAAAGAAATACATAGTCACAATTCATTTCAATAAAATCGGCCCAAAATCGGCCCCGTGGCACTCTATGCAACTGTGTGATCGGCCCAAAATCGGCCCTGTAGCACAGAAGTGGTTAAGATCCCTCCCTCAAAACTACTGACATTAATTGCCTCGAGCACATCTCCCTTGGGAAAAAATCACAGATTAACGCATGGGGGGGGGGGGTAATCTTTTGTTGTTAAATTAGTATGGATATTGTCATGTAAATATCTTCCCCCTTATTTGTTCTAGAGAGGTTTAATCCTCTCATTTTATTGTAAAGGTGATCTTAACAATCCAATCGTGAACAGGGCAATTGGAAACACCAGAGGTGGATTAGGTGCCCAAGCTTGTTATTAACCTCAAATGTCGACCTGAAATAAACAAAAATGTAGTAAAGCAACATAAAATTTTGAAATGGAGAACACAAGGTCAAGATAAGGGAGCCTACTTCACTCAAAATTGAATAAATATAAAAATGGAGAAAATAATGTTAAAAAAATGTACTGTCTAGGCAAATAGAGTCAAATCCTACTTCGTTGAGTAAGAGTTTTGGGTAATCTTTTTTATTTCAATACCTAATTTACCAAATGGCATACTCAATCCCAGGGGAGCGGTGTAAGGAAAGACTACTTTTCACACAATCTAAATTTCAAACTGAATTCAAACGGCCCAAACTTTTAGTACGTATTATCAATTAACAATAGTTACTTTAATTCATATGTCGACTCGATATATCCCATTGAGCTTGAAATAAAAGATACCACATATTCTGACACATCTGTTTCATACATGTGTATTTAGATATTTTACTAGAAAAAGACGTTAATGGTAACCTAACAACAAAGCTTTATGATAAACGTGATGACTTCAACTTTTCAATCGTCAACTTCCCTTACTTATGTAGCAATATACCTTATCACTTGGATATGGGGTTTATGTCACTCAGTTGATTCGACACACATTGAGCAAGCTCTACGTATGAACAATTTCTAAAATGAGACAAGCTATTGACGAACAAGTTGATGAAACAAGGATGTCAACAGTCTCGTTTGAAGTCATCTTTACGCGTTTTACGGTCGATACAATGACCTAGTCAGCACATACAACCTACATGTATTATTGAGTCAAATGCTGACTGACGTTTTTCATACTAATTGTTAGGCCATTATTTATACACTGAACTGTCTACGGATTTCTCCGTTATTACCCGATCATGACAAAGAGCACACGGCGGGTGTGACCGGTCGGCAGGGGATGCTCACTCCTCCATGGCACTTGATCCCACCTTTAAATTTTGAGGTCCGTGTTTGCTCTGCTTCAAATTTGTATCATATGGACTTTCGAGATTAAATACTGTTCGTTATCTTCATATTTCATTTATCAAAAAGTTTTAGTAAAAAGACAGGTTTTGCCGACTCTATATCTTCATAAAGTACCTTTAGATGTTTCGTCAAGATTCAAGTAAAACCAAAGATTTGCAAATCGTATTAATCAGAGTTTTATTATTTTCTTTATGTGCATGAACTTCGTACATCTACATGTATATTTAAAAAAAAGTGGTTGCTCGACAATAAAAAGTTAGTATTACAGATATATGATCAATAAGTATGATAAGAGTAAGCAAAATTGCAATGGCTATTTTCTATCTTGGAATCAGAAATCCCACTCAAACTTTTTTTCTTTCTAAGATAAAATCAAAATTTCGCGCGCGTGGTACAGTGGTCAGAACGTTTGCTCTAGAGTCGCGCTGTAAAGAGTTGATCCTTACTACGCGGGTTCTAATCTCACTGCTGGACGTGGAGACCGTCCTTCGGATAAGATCGTATAAACCAAGGCCCCGTGTCGCAGTAGGTGCTGGCACGAAAAAGATCCCTCACTGCTCAATGGCCCTGAGTGCAGAGTACAGTATATGTCTAAATTTGCAGCTTTCTAAGTGCCGGCAAGTGGTGGCGTCTCCATATAGTGAAAAAATTCTCGAGAGGGACATTAAACAACAAACAAACAAGCACACTAACAAACAACCAAAATTTCTCAAGGACACCTGATCAGATAAACACTAAAGATATATATATATATATATATATATATATATATATATATATATATATATATATATATATATATATATATATATATATATATATATATATATATCAGCAAAATTTCCGACATCGTCATTCTCAGCGGCGGTAGAATTGAAAAAGAACTCGACTTTCAGTTCCTCAGGGAGCAGACCCTGCAACACCGGTAAAAACTATGCTACTTGTTAACAAAACAACAGGGGAAATGGTGATGGTAGCTACTGACACCAGGGATAAAGAATTGTCCAGAGAAACAGGGACTTAGATTTATGTATCGAGGGATTGGTTAAAAGACGAAATAAGAACACGGGCAGGAGTATTGTCATCGTCACTGCAAAGAGAAAACTCCATCATGCATATGTTTAATTTTACATTGAAATTAAAATTACGAAAAAAGGTAAATCCATATTAATGAATATTGGTGTTTTAACAGGTCCCGAAAACTACCTTTTATGGATGGCATTTTTGAAAATGTGACGATGCTTTCCTCAAATCCAATACTGAATGAGTCAAAAAGCATGACGGTCTTCTACGTGTTAACAATTCAACAGCGACGTGGTTGCATATTTAATTGATCACCGGAAAAACTGCACAGCTTCTTTTTCCCTTTATAAGGCTAAAATTGAAATTTTATATAATATACCAATATACCAAAAGATTACAGAAAAGTATTGAATGAAATTTACATAAATGTCTGTTGTAGAAAATAGTTGTTGACAAAATTTTTTGTAATCAAATATATTCAAAGTTACCTTTTCTGGCCCCCTCCATCCTCCCCAAGTACATTGAAGTTGGTGCAATGAAATAATATTTCCGAGCGTATAACTCCAAAAGAAATTAATTGAGACAACTATTATTTCAAATATTTAAAAGAAAATTAAAGAAAGACAATAACTAAACATTGTGCAAACATAAGTTTTTTAAAGTTCCTAGAAACATTGAAGCATGAAAGACGTCTAGCACTTATCCTTAGATTTCTTATACTTAATAGTTTTGTGAAATGGCAGTGACTTATGATTGTCACAAGTCATAGCAAGGGGAGACTTTCTGAGGTAGTGTAGATTCTAACTTATTCAAATCATGGCCTCCGGATGTAGGGTGGGGCCACAATAGGGAATCAAAATTTTACATTGAATTGTATAAGAAAAATCTTTTAAAATCTTCTTCTCAAGAACTACTGGGCCAGAAAAGGTGAAACATGTATAATCTTCCTGAGGTAGTGTCGATTCTTTCTTCAAATCATGGCCCCGAGGGATAGGGTGGGGTCACAATGGGGAACCAAAGTTTTGCATAGGGATGCATAGAAAAAATCTTAAAAAATCCTCTTCACAAGAAAAGAAAAACCATTATTGGTCATATTTATATAGAAGCATCCTCAGGTACTTGAAATCTCTGTCCAAATCACATCCCCCGTGGGAAAGAGGGGGGGGGGGGCAAAATGGGCCATCAAAGTTTTACATAAGAATGCATAGGAAAAATCTTCTGCTTAAGAATAGCAAAGCCTTGACTGGTCATATTTATATGGAAGCATCCTCAGGTAGTGTAGAATCAAGTTTGTTCAAATTATGACCCACGGGGGATAGGGGGACCACAATGAGCGATCATGGTTTTTCAATAGAATAGCAGATAAACGTATTTAGGAAAAAATCTTGAAAAATCTCCATAAGCCATGATTAGTCATATTCATAATATGGAAGTATCCTCTGGTAGTGTAGATTCAGGTTTGTTCAAATCATGGCCCTCTCCCTTCCCAGGACCACTTTTATATTTAACTTCAATAATGACTGATTTCTGCTTTTCCTAACCAAAGTGCTCAGGTGAGGTATTTGTGGCCCATGGGCCTCTTGTTTATATTTTATTATCAACTTTATTAATGCAAAATTAATTCATGGCAGCAAATGCCATGTTTCGGCCTACGATAAAATCACTTGAAAACGTGATTTTATGCATCTTTTATCATTCGATTTTATGTTTTTGACGTTTGTTTTGCAACATCAATCACATAAGTCACGTGATTGAGAGATCACAAATGACGGCCAAATTAAGAAAAATTGATGGTATGTCAAATTACATCAGTTTCCATGCATGTTTCTAAATGTAAATTATCAAAAAAAGTTTATTTATGATGGAAGTTTATCTAACCTAAGTAATAAATACAAAGATTATTTCATTTAAGGATTAAGACAGTATTAAATGACATGAATTTTGATGCATTCCCATTTTGCATATTTTAAACGTAAATCTTTGCAAAATACACACCATATGATTTTGAAAAATTTTTGATTTTCATTCAATTTAATGTATTATTTCATATGTTTATATTGTAATTGTGTATTGTTTTTATACCTATTTATTTATACCTATTATACCTGCTACCTATTTTACGCATAAAATGCCCATACAAGACATATTTCGAAGTATCTATTGAACTATCAAAGTTGTGTATCAAATGTTGAAAACACTGAAATAATTTTGTTTGTGATTGAATAAAGATTAAACTGTAATAAATAAAATAAATTCTAAATTTACAAAAACATAAAGAGTCCACTACCGTACAAGATGAAAATATTGATGAATTTACATGATGACTAATTATACGAGTAGTCAGTATATAAGATTCAGAATGGTTTATTAAAATGTATACTGGAACGAAAAATAAAAAAAAAAGAACATCGTAAGAATTGCTTTGATTTCATTTAATTATGCATTTAATTATGCATGTAAAACAATATATTTAATTAAAAATGCTATCTACACTATGATACTATGATAGACAAATATATATAAAAAGTCAAATCCCTGCCCCCCCCCCCCCATTTAATGGCACTCCATAAAAATGGGGAAGATTTTTAAGAGCTCCTTTCACTACGCATTTCAAAAGGTTTAGTATATCCATCGACTAACAGATTTCTACAGCATCCCAGGTACTAAACTGGCCCTAAGGGTTTGACGCTCGTTTTAAACTCTTGGGGCTCGAGGTCAATTGTTGTTCCCAGTGTCACGTCAAAAACGAAGGAGTTTAAAGCGGGTAGTGGCTGTTCCTTTGCCAAATATTCAGCATTAAAGGTAAAATTTGAAGAACTTTTCGATATTACCTTAAAAAGGGAGCCCTGTCCACGGTAGGCGTTGATCAACAATGAAACGCAATGTATAAATCAAAATTGTGACACTGCACCTAAATCGGATGATATCTTTATCTGGGTAAAACATTTTAGAATTCGTAAGCAACATTCAGTTATCAATCACATGTGAAATTTTGGAACCCCTCTCCCCCATAGCATTTAATTTTCTAATACATCTGTTCCGGTTACACATTATGCTACCAAATGTGTGTGTTGCATCCTAAAATTCGGATAGATTGAGTCCTATCAACCAAAATATACTTAGGTCCTACATGTCACTCAAATTATGATGGTCCCTCTGAAAGGATGAAAGAAGAATTCCTATTATGAAACCATCCCATCAGTAATTCCTCACTGACAAAAGTTACATGTGTACCTATAGAATGATAAGTTTATAAATAACACAAATAGCTAAACTATAATTATATAAAATAATTATCAATTTAAATTACTAATATTCACACCTTATAGTATGTAAAAAAAAATTTAAATTCATTTCTAGCAGACAGTTAATGAGACTTGTCTTCATGTGTAATTTCATAACATGAAATATATGGAGATAACGAACAGTATTCAAGCTCAAAAGTCCATTAAACAATACAAAATAGGAGCAGAGCAAACACGGACCTCCAAACATCAGAGGTGGGATCAGATGCCATGGAGGAGTGAGCATCCCCTGCCGACCGGTCACACCCGTCGTGTGCTCCTTGTCATGATCGGGAAATAAAGGAAAAATCCGTCGACAATTCAGTGTGTAAATAATGGCCTAACAATTAGAATGAAAAACGTCAGTCAGCATTTGACTCAATGATGAATTGTATTTGCTCACAAGGTACGTCATTGTATCGACCATAGAACTTACGAAATGGTGACTTTAAACGAGACAGCCGATATTCTTGTTTCATCAACTTGTTTGTCAATAATTTACCTCGTTTTAGAAATTGTACATACGTAGAGCATGCTCTTGCGTATCGAGAGATATATACCCCGTATGCAGGTGATGAAGGTATATTGCTGCATAAGTAAGTTGACGATTGAAAAGTTAAAGTCATCACGTTTATCATAAAGCTTGGTTGTTAGATTACATTAACGTCTTTTTCAAGTAAAATATACAAATATGAAACAGATGTGTCAGATGTGTCAGACTCTTGGGTATCTTTTATCTCAAGCTCACCAGGATATATCGTATTGACATAAGAATGGAAATAGCCATTGTTAATTGACAATACGTCGTCGATATATCTAAATGCCGAGTTGAAGGCCAAAGCAAGTGTTTTCTTCTTTTCACGTACAAGATTTTGGACAAATTCTGCTTCATATGAATACAAAAAAGGTCTGCTAATAACGGGGCGCAATTGGTACCCATGGGAATTCCAATAGATTGTTGGAAGACCTGGTCTCCAAAAACCACATAGATATTGTCAATCAGAAATTAAAGCATCTTTTTAATGTCAGCTTCAGAGTACTTGTGTGTACAATCAGAATGTTTTTTAACAAAATAATTTTGCAAATGACCAATGACAAGGTAAGTAAATTTACGAGTTCCTTTTTTATTGAAAAAGCAGCTGTCAATGATATCAAAAAGCCTGGACTTTAATTTATCGTTGGGAATGGTTGTGTATAAGTTGAAAAGTCTTAAGTTTTTAAGCTGTTGATTTTGGTAAAATCTTGTGATTTTAAATTTTCCAAAAGTTCCTTGGAATTTTTAAGTATCCACATCTGATTTACACCACTTCTCGAATATATTGTTGCACAGTACTCTTGAAGTTTCTCTTTCACTATTGTTAATATCTTAGTGAGGAGTAAAGAAAGAGGCTTGGTTGAACATTTACTGGAACCCGCTATGTATCTTTGTTTGTAAGGATTTTTATGAAGTTTCGGAATCCAATATAAATATGGTAATTCAAATTCATTATGGTTGTTTGGAATATTAAAAATATTCAACATCCAGCTTTTCCAGTCCTTTGAGTTTAGATGTTTTAGGAAAAAGTCCACATTTTTTCGAGTAAATATACACGGCTTATATCAATTCTTGTTTATTTAACTGAAATATGTACGCTTACTGAAAATTTATAATAAGAAATAATAAACGTAAGTTGATAGCCTTCATTGAGAGCAATAAGCTTTTCCTGCAAATATCCTAAAAATGAAGGTAAAAACTTTTATTTACATGTCATAACCACCTTTATTTTATCTCTACTGATTTTTTCCCTGTATAACATTTGATTGATCGTTAGATGTGACTAATTCCCTAGAAATCGTTAAGAATGGACTAATCCCCGTGTGTTAGTGAACTGAGCTAATCCCTGCTTCGAAAGCTTATTCCCGGTTATCCGTAATTCTCTAGATTTAACTTTTACATAGATATGATATGTGAATGGACTAATCCCTGTGTGTTAGTTCAGTGAGCTAATCCCAGCTTTGAAATCACGCTATCTGAATCCTCTAAATTTTACGTTTGTATCGGTATGATAAAACAGTTTAAAGTACAGTGTATATCATTGCGGGAGTTAGCAAGATTCCAGTCCCCCTGGACCAGGACTATTTCCCTCGGCTTCGCCACGGAAAATAGTCCTAGCCTTGGGAAACTGGAATATTGCTAACTCCCTTAATGATATACTTTAACTGTATATTAACCAAGTTCATAATCTAAGAGTCACTTTTTATGTTTATAAGAAGTTTGCATGCAAATTTTGGTGTTGGTTAAAGGTTGTTATGACATGTGTAGGAGTTGCCTAACATACCCACCCTCTCAAGTTGTCCCACTACCCTAATGCTAATTTACGGACCGTTAGTACATTAATTTGTGACCCTAAATCATAATAAATACTAAAACATCATTATCCAGTCAATATTTATCATAAAATTGGATCATAAGCCTACTGAGTCATTCCTATTTTCATGGGAAAAAATAAAACTTGAATTTATTGTGGGCCGCAAAACGGTCTTGTAGAGAATGTTCCAAATTGGTAAGCAATTAAACTGTGTCAATTATTTTTGACCTTGACCTTTCCTGTGACTTAACAGTTAACTTTCAACTTTAAAAACCCTTATATTTCTCTTAGTTCATCTTATGTAATTTTATAGAGGTAACACCACACAACTCCTTAATTAAATGAGCTGAGCATTTCAACTATATATACCTATTTAAAATATCAGACATGAGAATGAATAGAAACAAATTATTACATATTAGTTGTTTGATATATAGGATGAATCAACACTTCAAAGACAACTGGACAACATTTATAAATTCTGTGTATGAAAACACAATAAAAAGTATTCTTTTTTTCATCATAATTTCATACAAGCAATCAAATCGTTTCTTTCCATTATAAATCAGCAACGCGAGTCAAGCTACAAGTATAGAAATAAAACGCAAGAAATCGTAAAAAGTCGGAAAAGCCAAGATATGGAATTACCAACTTTAAAGTTGGATAACCAAGCTTAAAGTTAGCAAAGCCAAGGATTATGGTGGACAGAGCCACTTCAAGTTGGAATTACCATGCAACTTTTAAGAAATATTTCTTGGCACTAATACTAGTACACTTCCCTAACTTTTCCATCCCAAGCATGTAAAAACTGAGAAAATCGGAAAATAGAGAATAACATATCTAGATATCAAATGCGTATATCTTTATTTTCCCCCTACTCCTATTTAAACATTATGAGATAGGCTATAGCAGTGAAGTAATTGTCTTTTCTGGATTAATGTCCGTGCTGAACACATTTTTTCTTCAAGTAAATTTCAAATGTTTACAAAACGGGAACAAACCAAACATGGACCCCTAAAAACACCCGATATGGAATCAGGTGCCAAAGAGGAAAGAAGATGTCGACCTGAAATGAACTAGAATGTAGCAAAACCGCTTGAAAATGTTGACTTGGGGGGCACAAAATGAAGATGAGAGAGATTACTTCACTCAAAATTGAGAAAAAGGATAATATACATGTTTATTTATATTTATATTTCAAATGGCAGCCCCAGTTCCAGGGGGAACAATGTAAGAAAAATACTGCTTTTATCACCTTCTAATGAATTTGGTCTTTTACGGCCGGCCGAAACTTTTAGTTTGTTAAAATTAATGAAAAAGGTGAAGATAACGAACAGTGCTCTATATCTCAAAAAATCTATAAGAAAGGTTTGACCATCTTTGTGTCTTCCTAAAAGTACTGCTAGATCTTTTGTCCAGATTCAAGTCAAAGCAAGCTTTTGCAAATCGTTTTAATCAGACTTTTATTAATTTCTTTATGTGAGTGGACTTGGTACATCTGCATGTATATTATAAACAACAACTGATTGCTCAATGATACTGAGTTTATAACAATTATAACAGTATCGACGTTGACAATACCTGTAACTTCAATGATGAATATCAACATTTCTCAAGGACGCCTCATCAGATAAAAACTGAAAGAAATGTATATAAAGCAGCAAAATTTCCGTCACCGTCATTCTCAAAAATACTTGACATGGCGTACTCTGTATTTCTGGTATTGTGTCTGCTGGCTGTTGGTGAGTCACGTGATGAACCCTCTGCTGGAGCGGCTGTAGAATTGACAAGAACCCGACTTTCAGTTCCTCAGGAAGCAGACCCTGCAACGCAAGGAGAAACTAAGGTATTTGTTAACAAAACCTCGGGGGAGATTGTGATGGTAGCTCCAGAAACTCCGGGAAAGACTGTGGTAATGGAATGTCCTAAGGGACAGGGACTTGAATTGATGTGTCAGGGCGTTGGCGTCAATGCAACATCTGAGCATAGTCAGAAGTCTTGCAATGGGCATTGCAAAGCTAGATCTGGTAGTTGCACCCCCGACAGATGTTTCTATGGTTGTTTGAAAATCAAATGCAAGGCCCATCATCCATTTGTGAATAATGAAAGAAATATAAACTGGTGTAAGCTTAATTGCTTGAACAGCTTCCGTGGCTGCCCCAGTAATGCCAGAATTAGATGTGATTGTTCGATGAACCTGCCTTGTTTCTGTCCACTTCCTTTACGATTATGACATGTGTGAAATGAATTTTTTTCTGAGAACATTTCATGCAAATAAACACAAGAAACCAAAATGTCTTTGAATTAATTCATATTGTTACTAATACCGATGGTGCTATGAAACCTGCAAATGTTATGATTAAAAAACATATTTATTTGTTGCAACTGTTAGAAACTAATAAATAAGTTATAATGAATCATGCAAAACTATCGTTAGTAAACACATCGTCACAAGACATGGGTAAGTGCACTTTGTAGAAGTATGAAGAATTAATGGAAAACTACAGCTGGAATGACCCATCTCTAAACTGTTACGTTGAGAAAGAATTCTATGGAAATACGAAAACCCCAACAGGATCGATTTCAAGACAATAATTGAAACTCTATGATTACGTACCCTCTCTTTGAAAATGTACTCATTATGTACATTGGTACTTGGTAAAAAATATGCAAATCTTTATACTTGTAATAAAAAATTATTCCAAACGTCATTTAACTATTCTCCGAGAAATATTCCCGGGCGATTGAAGAGAGTACTGACAACTTTTTAATCAAAACCCATTAGCATCTCAAATTCAAGTACCTTCCAAAATCCGGGGAAAAGTGGAAAGACAGCTTATTAGATGAAAAAAACTCAAAGAAGACTTTTAAGCATTGAATTATTTTTTTTTTAAGATATAGTCTCATAACTGCAACGGATGTGTGCAAACAAATTGAGTAACGTGCGGTACTAAGAAGATCAAAGACAAAAATTGAATAGAAAAGATGAAATATCAAAAATTGTTAAATAAGTAGGATCTGGGAAATAAATTTGGAAAAAAAAGTCTTTAAAGAAGTCAGCTCTCCCAAAGTCTCAGAGACAAAAAACGCGTGCAGCGGGGCAGGGAACATAAATATTTTAGCATGAAGACAGGGGAATGGAGTTGTTTGTTTTAATAAAGTGCCTCCCTGTCTTATCACAAAAGGAACAACGTTAACAAGATGGCGTTAGAGCAAAGTATGAAAAAATTTCAGCTGAGATTATTAAAATAATGTCAACTCAGAAACAAGATTTGTGAACACAAATAGAGGGGAACGGTACTCTCCTGCCAAGACTGTATTTGAAGAAACATATGTACAAAGCTACCAAAATTTTTCTTTTTCAATGAAAGCCAAATGCTGATCGACAAATTGTCAGATTAAATTATATTGTAGAGTTAGAGTTTTGAAAGGTATCAAAATAAAAAAAAATCAAATACATGTAATCAGGTTTGGTATTTTTATCTTCACAAAATGCGCCCTTTATTATGACAAAAAGCAATGTGCCTTTAATTTTGAGACGGGGACACTAGACAAACTTGCTAACGCACCACTTGCTATTCTTCTTTGTGAATTGAAGATTTGCCTTATTGGTGCTAGTATATCTAATATGCTATTTTTCCAATACAGTGGAATTGATAAATGTCTTGGTGTCATGACAAGACTCTTAAATGACCTTCTTGCCCGAAAACCAATTTTCTGACATGCAGTGCGCACCGTTTTTGCCCAGATATGAAGTTGGTGACTACCGATGGTGGTCCCGAGAGGTTGCACCAGAAGCAGTCTCCCAATTAGAAATTAACTAATATACAGCAATTGACTATCAGATAACTTAGTATCCATCCAGTGCCTTGGTGTCCCTACCCAGTCCACCCAACTTTCGGTTGCCCCAGTTTTGTAAAACGTTCTAGAAATTGCTGTGTGGCGCCTACGTAATGCCATGACTATCTATAATAAAAAAAAAATATGTTTGTTAATCTATTTGCAACAATTTTTCACTCGAGGAATGCATAATTATTTAATTGTTTAATTCTTTTTTTTTTTAACAAATTATCCGAAGGAACCACCCTGCAGACACCATACTGAGTGCTTTAGCACGTTCTCCTAGTGTCAAACGCCGCATACAGTGGAATACTTTTTCTGAGTTTTTAATTAGTACAAACATTATGAATACAAACACAAAGAAATAGAAATTTATTCCTCCAAAAAGGTATGGGCATGATTTTCATTTTCCTATGAAATTGTTACGCTTCAGTTAAAATTGTACTTATTTATCAATTAACACATTTAAATCCTCATTTTTTACTGAAGTACCATTATTATATATCAAATACATCATGAACTAGTTTTAAAAAGTAAAATATTAATTTTCTTTGGTGGGGCGTTAGCAATTTTGTCTAGTGTATAGAACATGTTGTATCAAAATGTTATATGTTTTCATTTTATCTCAATGTTCTCTGATTGATGGTGAGGAATTTCAGGTTTATTAAAGAAGCAGTTAGTTGAGGATATCCGCTCCTGGGCCAAAAACAATAATTTTTCAATTTAATATTTAACTCAATAAGTCACAGAATACAGCTTGAAATTGAATAATTCTCATGCAGCAATTTTCATTCCCTGCATCTTAATGTGAATCAGTAAAAAGGTAAAGATAAGGAATACCGGACATGGAATCAAGTGCGATAGAGGGAAATAAAAGATGATGTCGACCTGAAATGAACTAGAATGCAGCAAAACCGCTTGAAAATTTTGATTTGGGGGATACAAAATGAAGATGAGAGAGCTAACTTCACTCCAAATTGAGCAAAAGGTTAAAAAAAAATTATATTTCAAATGGCAGACCTACCGGTAATTCCAGGGGAACAGTATAAGAAAATACTGCTATCTTCATATTCCAATAAAAATTGGTCTTTTACGACAGAAACTTTAGTAACTGCAACAAAATTTATCTTTTTGAAAAATGAATTCTAACAAGTACAAAATATATGCATTAAAAATCTAAGAAAATCTGCTGAGCAGAAAGCATACTTCGGACATGATTTAAAAATTGGGATTAATTATAGAAAAGGGGCAGAAGTCAGTAAATCCATCCACTACTTTGTTTAGGAAATCGATTGAAAATTCCTGTTTTTCGTGAAAGTGTAATTTGATTTAATGGAGCCGACTGCGGTTTTATAGTGAATAAACTACAATAGAAACACTCTTTAAATTTATATCATATGCAATTTATACCTCGGTATACTGTCAAATTTAGGAGAATGTCGATTGCCTGGTTTTATTAATTGAGTGTAGGATTATATGGGAAAATACTAGTTTTTAGCACTTTAAAGCAAATTTTATAAATATTTCAATAGAACTTTTCCTCAAATCATATATATAATGAGTAGTAATAAATTATACATTATATATAAGAAACACAAAAATCTCGTCTGGTTTCCAGAGTGGGCATCTCAGAATGCTAAAATGTACGATATTTTATGGAGTACTACAAAATATGACAGATAATAATGATTTATACAAAAATATCATAAAATAATTTTGAGATTTTTACATTCCTCTATTTAAAATTTCAGTCGCCCGCGTGGCACAGTGGTTAGAGCGTCTGCTCTAGAGTCGCGGAGTAAGGAGTTGATCCTTACGTCGCGGGTTCGAATCCCACTGCGGGACGTGGAGACCGGTCCTTCAGATGAGACCGTATAAACCGAGGTCCCGTATTGCAGTAGGTGTTGGCACGAAAAGGATCCCTCACTGCTCAATGGCCATGAGTGCCAAGTATAGGTCAAAATTTGTAGTCCTCCACCGGTAAGTGGTGGCGTCTCCATATGAGTGAAAAATTCTGGAGAGGGACGTTAAACAACAATCAATCAATCAATCTATTTAAAATTTCAAGAGAAGATATATGCATTTAATATTTTTTCTTTTATAACATTTTATGACCCCTCTTAAGGAACTTCATTTTATCATTACTTTTCAGTCGTCAACTTCCTTTACTTATGCAGCAATATATCTTCATCACCTGCATACGGGGTATATCTCTCTCAGTTGATTCGATACGAAAGAGCATGCTCTACGTATGTACAATTTCTAAAACGAGGTAAATTATTGACAAACAAGTTGATGAAAGAAGAATATCAACTGTCTCGTTTAAAGTCATCATTTCGTAAGTTCTATGGTCGATACAATGACCTTGTGAGCAAATACAATTCATCATTGAGTCAAATGCTGACTGACGTTTTTCATACAAATTGTTAGGCCATTATTTACACACTGAATTGTCGACGGATTTTTTCCGTTACTTCCCGATCATGACAAAGAGCACACGGCGGGTGTGACCGGTCGGCAGGGGATGCTCACTCCTCCATGGCATCTGATCCCACCTCTGATGTTTAGAGGTTCGTGTTTGCTCTGCTCCTATTTTGTATTGTTTAATGGACTTTTGAGCTTGAATACTGTTCGTTATCTCCTTATATTTCATTTTTTGGATATAGTTTAACAGATCAGAAAATATGAACTTGAAATGGATGTTTTGAATCTAATTAAATACTTTTTTTTGTTAATTTTAGAAGTGATAGCATTTTCTATGAGATAGTGAATACGGAGTTTAGAAAAGTTCCCCCTAGATTAAAATCTAGCATGCACTACTACTACTACTACTACTACTACTACTACTCCTACTACTACTATACCGTCACGGTAGCTCAGACGGTAGAGCGCTCGCTCCGTGTTCGGAAGGTCGTGTGTTCGAATCACGGCCGTGACTGACCTTAGTTGATAAGAAAAATAGATAGCAACTGTTCCATTGCCAAGCGCTCAGCATATTGAAGTGAAAGTTAGGGTTCTTCCGGATGAGCCCTTAAAAACCGAAACCCCGAGTCATGGTAGGCGTTGGCACGATAAAGAATCCTCACTGCTCAATGGCCCTGAGTGCTGATCATGAGTGCCGAGTAAAGGTCTAAATATGAGTGAAAAATTCTCGAACGGGGAGGTAAAACAATATACAATCAATCAATCAATCAACTACTACGAATATTAATAATGATAATAAATCCATAATGATTAAGAAACAAAATTTGACCAATTATTGACAATCTGTACCCTAAAACTTTATTATTTATATGAGCCGATAGACGATAGCAGTTAAGTAATTCTCTTTTCTGGATTGATGTCCGTTCTGAACACATTTTTTCTACTACAAGTAAACTTCAAATGTTTACAAAACGGGAACAAACCAAACATGGACCCCTGGAAAACCCCGACATGGAAACAGGTGCCCTAGAGGAAAAAAGCAGATGTCGACCTGAAATGAACTAAAATATAGCAAAACCGCTTGAAAATTTTGATTTGGGGGAGACAAAATGAAGACGATAGGATTACGTCAATCAAAATTAAGCAAAAGGCAAAAATATATTTTAAATTTATATTTCAAATGGCAGCCCCAATTCCAGGAGAATAGTGTACGAAAATACTGTTAATAACTTCTAATAAAAGTTGTTCTTTTACGGCCGAAACTTTTAATTTGTTAAAAAATACATGCATTAGTAATGAAAAAGGTGAAGATAACGAACAGTGCTCTATATCTCAAAAAATCTATAAGAAAGGTTTGACCATCTTTGTGTCTTCCTAAAAGTACTGCTAGATCTTTTGTCCAGATTCAAGTCAAAGCAAGCTTTTGCAAATCGTTTTAATCAGACTTTTATTAATTTCTTTATGTGAGTGGACTTGGTACATCTGCATGTATATTATAAACAACAACTGATTGCTCAATGATACTGAGTTTATAACAATTATAACAGTATCGACGTTGACAATGCCTGTAACTTCAATGATGAATATCAACATTTCTCAAGGACGCCTCATCAGATAAAAACTGAAAGAAATGTATATAAAGCAGCAAAATTTCCGTCACCGTCATTCTCAAAAATACTTGACATGGCGTACTCTGTATTTCTGGTATTGTTGGTGAGTCACGTGATGAATCCTCTGCTGGAGCGGCTGTAGAATTGACAAAACCCCGACTTTCAGTTCCCCAGGGAGCTGACCCTGCAACGCAAGGAGAAACTAAGGTACTTGTTAACGAAACATCGGGGGAGATTGTGATGGTAGCTCCAGAAACTCCGGGAAAGACTGTGGTACAGGAATGTCCTAAGGGACTTGAATTGATGTGTCAGGGCGTTGGCGTCTATGCAAAATCTAAGCATAGTCAGGTGTTTTGCATAAGTCAATGCAGAGATAAAAAAGATGATTGCACACCCGACAGATGTTTCTGTGGTTGTTTGAAAATCAAATGCATTCGCAAACCTCCATATAGGAATGATGAAAAAGATCAAAAGTGGTGTAAGCTTCATTGCTTGAAAACCTTACGTGGCTGTCCCAGTTATGGCAGAACTAGCTGTGATTGTTCGTTTGTCTTGCCATCCTGTCCACTTCCATTACCTTTAGGACATGCGTGACATGATTTTTTTCTGAGAACATTTCATGCAAATAAACACATGAAACCAAAAAGTCTTTGAAATAATTCATATTGATACTTTTACTATGAAACCTACAAATTTAATGATTAAAAAAACATGCATTTTTGTGTGTTACAACTGTTAGAAACTGATAAATAAGAGGAATTAATGGAAAACTACAGCTGGAATGACCCCTCTCTAAACTGTTATGCTGAGAAAGGGTCCTATGAAAATACGGAAACCCAACATGATCGATTTCAAAGCAGTAATTGAAACCCTATGATTACGTACAGAACAGTTTACCCCCCCCCCCCACCCTCTTCTAACATTTTCGAAACCATTGCAGTTATACTCAACTTAAATTGATTATTATAGTATTACATTTATTATTTTAGTAAAATTTCCTTTGGTGGCAATCATTTCTAATCCCATCCTTACTAAAGCTTCGTCACGAAATTTATAAGCACATTGAGTTTTGTCATAATACAGGTAACATGTTAATTTATTTAAAAGTATATTTTCCATTTCTTAATACATGTACAATTCAAAGCTTTGAAGTTGGTACTCTCTCTTTGAAAATGTACTCAGTATATACATTGGTACTTGGTAAAAAATATGCAAATCCCAGGCGATTGAAGTGAGTACTGACAACTTTTTAATCAAAACCCATCAGCATCTCAAGTTCTTACCTTCCAAAATCTGGGGAAAAGTGGGAAAACATAGCTTATTAGATGGAAAGTCTCAAGGAAGACTTTTAAGCATTGGATTATTTTTTTTTAGATATAGTCTCATAACTGCAACGGATGTGTGCAAACAAATTGAGTAACGCGCGGTACTAAGAAGATTTTTAAAATATGCCAACTCAGAAACAAGATTTGTGAACACAAATAAAGGGGCAATGGTACAGTGGGATTAAATTATATTGTACTACAATTAGAATTTTGAAAGGTATCAAAATTAAAAAAAATAATCAATTAATCAGATTTGGTATTTTCACAAAAGGTGCCCTTTATTATGATAAAAAGCAATGTGCCCTTAATTTTGAGACGGAGCTATATGTATAAACAACATACTGTAGGCCTACCAGAAAATTATGGAAAGCATGTGATATGTTTTCATTTTATCTCAATGTTCTGTGATTGGTGGTGAGGAATTTCAGGTTTATTAAAGAAACAGTTAGTTAAGGATAACCGCTTCTCAGCCAGGAACAATAACTCTTCAAATTAATATTTAATTGAATAAATCTCAGAATACAGCTTGAAATTGAAAATGTTTCTCATGCAGCAATTTTCATTCCCTGCATCTTAATGTGAATCAGTAAAAAAGGTAAAGATAAGGAACACCGGACATGGAATCAAGTGCGATAGAGGGAAATAAAAAAAGATGTCGACCTGAAATGAACTAGAATGCAGCAAAACCGCTTGAAAATTTTGATTTGGGGGATTTTTTTCGATTGATTACCTCAGCAAAGTAGTGGATGGATTTACTGAGTTTTGCCCCTTTTCTAAAGCCAATCTCAATTTTTTATAACATGCCCAAAGTATGCTTTCTGCTCAGCAGATTTTGGTAGATTTTTAATGCATATATTTTGTACTTGCCAGATTTCATGTTTAACAAATAATAAATATTGTTGCAATTACTAATACATGTATATTTTAACAAACGAAAAGTTTCGGTCGTAAAAGACCAATTTTTATTGGAAGGTTATAATAGCAGTATTTTCTTACACTGTTCCCCTGGAATTAGATCTGTCATTTGAAATAAAAATTTAAAAGATATATTTTTCCCTTCTGCTCAATTCGGGTGAAGTTAATTCTCTCATCTTCATTTTGTGTCCCGTTTTCATGAAAGTGTTTGATTTAAGGGAGCCGACTGCGGTTTTATTGTGTGTAAATTTAATTTTATATCATATGCAATTTATACTGACCTCGGTATACTGCCAAGTTTAGGATAATGTCTACTGTCTAAGTTTTATTAAGGGACCGTCTCAAAATACAGGTACATTTACTATAGGATTATTTGGGAAAATACTGCTTTTTAGCACTTTAAAGCAAATTTTATGAAAATTTCAATAGAACTTTTCCTCAAATCATATATATAATGAGTAGTAACAAATTATACATTATATGTAAGAAACACAAAATTTTATCGTCTGGTTTCCAAAGGGGGGGGGCATCTCAGAATGTTAAAATTTACGACATTTTCCTGTTTTATGGAGAACTACAAAATATGACAGATATAAATGATTCATACAAAAAGTACCACAAAATAATTTTGAGATTTTCAAATTCCTCTATTTAAATTTTCTATAGAAGATATATGTATTTAATACTTTTTCTTTTATAACATTTTATGACACCCTCTCAAAGAACTTCATTTTATCATTACTTTTTTAGATACAGTTTAACAATCCTTATTTTGCAAAGATAATATGAACTTGAAATGGATGTTTTGAATTTAATTTCATAGTTTTTTGTTAATTTTGGAAGTGTTTGTATTTTCTGATAGATAGTGAATACGGAGTTTAAAAGAATAAAAATATATTAAAATTTAGCATGCATTGATCATTCATAAAGTATATAAATACTACTACTTTCTGGACCGATGGTTCTTGAGAAGATTTTTTTTAAATATGCCATTAAATTTTCACTAATTCTTAATTATCTCCCCTAAGAAGATGACCTGACCCTTTGAACTAATTTGTATCCCCTTCACCCAAGGGTACTTTGTTGCAAGTTTGGATAAAATTGGCCCAGTGGTTCTTGAGAAGAAATCGAAAATGTGAAAAGTTTACAGACGGACGTCTAAACAGACAGCTAGACGGACGCTGGACAAAATGAGATCAGGAAGAATCACTTGAGCCTCCGGCTCAGGTGAGCTAATTAAAAGTTATGATTATATTGTTAGTACTCTAGTCTAAATTGTGTAAACCGTAACCCTGAATATCATTATGATTCCATTTATTAATGTGGATATCGTGTTGATGGGTTTCTTTTATTTTATACATCCCTTCATCCTTGAAAAAAAATCCGAGGTTTCTCTCAACAGACTGCCTTTGTTTCATCAATCTGCTGGTTATCTTGTATGACTTGTGTAGGGCGTAGGAAAACTAAGATTTACAGAGGGAAGAACATCAGATTATTCCAGTCGCTCTGTCAGTCAACCCCCCTAAATATTCCTTGTCTTATGCAGACAAAGCAGTTGTGCTGCATAATTCATGTGTAAAAGTGAAGGACATTTGTTAAGGAGGGGATGTCGATGCCTATCTAGTTAAGTTTTTGACATGCCCTTTCTTTACTGTTATCGCAGATTCCACTAGGAGAAAAAAATATACATCTGATAAAATCGGGCACTGAAAACAAATCTAACACAATGATACAGACATTTATGTTTTGTAAGGAATTTTATTTTAGTTGTTATTACGATTTTGTTCGTGTCACTGTGCATGTCAACCAACTCAAATTTACGGAGGGCCATTGCGTTCATCTTCCATGCCTTTTTTTGTTGTTGTTGAAAAAGATGGACACCCAATGCTCTAAGAATTCTGAGTTTAAATACGTAAAGCTTTAAGAATTTTGAGTTTAAATACGTAAAACTTGAAGAATTTTGAGTTTAAATACGTAAATCCGTATGAATTTTGAGTTTAAATACGTAAAACTTGAAGAATTTTGAGTTTAGATACGGAAAACTTGAAGAATTTTGAGTTTAAATACTAAATCCGTGTGAATTTTGAGTTTAAATTGTAAGACTTTAAGAATTTTGAGTTTAAATAGGTAAAATTTTAAGAATTTGGAGTTAAGATACGTAAAACTTTAGGAATTTGGAGTTTAACGTATTTAACTTTAAGAATTTGGAGTTAAAAAATACGTAAAAAATTAAAAATTTTGAGTGTAAATACGTAAATCTTTGAGATTTTTAGTTTAAATAAGTACAACTTTAAGAATTGGGAGTTTAAATACGTAAAATTTTAAGAATTCTTAGTTTGAATACGTAAAGCTTTAATAATTTTGAGTTTAAATGCTTAAAACTTTAAAGTTTGAGTTTAAATACGTACAACTTTGAGAATTTTGAGTTTAGATACGTAAGACTTGAAGAATTTTGAGTTTAAATACGTAAATCCGTATGAATTTTGAGTTTAAATTGTAAGACTTTAACACACATTCTCTGTAAGCACCAAAAAATCTTGGAAACGACATGTTTTCCGATTTTGATGAAATTTGTACCACAGATGTGTCTTGGTACAAAACTAGCAAACATGGTGTCGGAAGTTCCACACGTGCACTTGGTTGCCATGGAGACGGATCCATTGATTTTGGCCATTTTTGACCAAATGAAAACATGAAAATTAAGGAAATGTAAACAGATATTTATCGGTATCTACTACATTCAAACTAAAATCATTGGATCATATGATAACTTGAACTTTTAAGGTACACAGAGCATATAATCATTTATTCTAGAAATATTCCCAATCTAAGAAAAGGGTCATGCAAATTGACATGGTTTCTGAAAATTTGAAAAATGGGGAATTTAGCATTTTTTGAGATCTTTAAGGCTAAATAAGAAAAATTGTCCGTGGAAAATTTCCAAATCTTATGTGTGTTTTTATACTTGAGAATTAGTAGTGTCATCTCATGAAAAAATATCGGTGGGCTTTTACTCCTATATTTAGTAACATGTATCTATAAATAGATATATTTTCGAAAACTGTAAAAAATCAAATTTTGGCAAAGTTTTAGATGTCAATGCTGGATAATTAGGAAGTATATTGTAAATATTAAGATGTTAATGACAGTAGCTAGACACCACTAGCTGGAGTGGACAATGGTTGAGGGGGATTCCCATTTCTATTTATAGTATCAAGCACCTAAATATAGATATGTCTCTGAATATTAGGAAAAATGACAGTTTTATGTAAATTGGAAGCTTCATAGAAAAAGTCTTAACAAATATTAAGCTTTCTACAATATACCTTCAAAAAGAACATGTGATTGTACAATAATTGATACAATATTGAAGATCGACTCTTGTTTCTTTTTAAAGCAACAATGGTCTAAAAATAGATTCCTTGAATTATCGAGAAAATGTAGATTCTTGCACTTTTTCATGTAATGATGGATGGAAAAAATGCAGACTAACTGTTATAAACCTAGTGTGACTGACAAGTACTAGAAAACATTTACAGAAATATACCTATCTGAAGGGGGTTCCCTTTTCTATCTATAGTACAAACACCCATAAATAGAAACATCTCAGCATTTGAGGAAAAATGACAATTTTCCACCAGTTGTAAGCTTCATTGAAAAAAATATTTACAAAACATACTGCTGTCTACAATATGTCATGAACAAAAACATTTGGGCAATTAATAATTGATACAATATTGAAGATGGACTCTCTTTCCTTTTTATAGCAACCCTTGTCTAAAAATAGGTCCAGTGAGTTATTTAGAAAATAGAGATTCTTTCATTATTTTAGACATCATGGATTGAAAATTTGAATACTCTCTATTATAAACATTATGTGACTGACAAGTACTAGAAACCAATGACTGAAATGCAAAATGTTTCAAGGGGATTCCCATTTCTATTTTAAGCACAAAAAAGAAAAAAAAAATTATATACGTCTTAGTAGGTAAAATGAGGTTAAATAAAAATTTTCCACATACTGAAAGCTTCGTAAAAATGTTTACGAACAATTTGCCATCTACAATATTTTAACAACAGGAACTGACAAGTTCTAGTAACCATTTACTGTAAGGCCCTGTATTTGAAGGGGGTTCCCATTACTATTTATAGAATTAAACACCTTAAAATGTACATGTCTCAATATATGAAAATAAATAACAATTCTTTAGTAAATAAACTGCTCTCTACAATATGTCATTAACAAGAACAGTTAGTCAATTAATATTTGACACTATTTAAGGAGTGAACTCTTATTTTTTATAATAGCAAAATTGTCAAAAAATATCTGTGAGTTATCCAGAATATGTAAATTCTTGCATTATTTCACACATAGCGGATGAAAAGTTTTCATCCTAACAGTTACTGTTATAACCATTATGTGAATGACAAGCAATAGTGACCATTTACTGAAATGCACACTAATTGAATGAGGTTTCTTTTTCTATTTATAGCAACAAACACGTAAAAAAGTTTCTGTCTTAGCATGTGAGAAAAAAATGACAAAGTTCCACCAATAATAACCTTCATCTAAAAAGATATTTACAAAATAATACAAATGTTTACAATATGTCATGAACAAGAACATTTACTTTCATTTGTTTTTATGGCAACAATTTTATAAAAATAGAAACCCTGAATTATCACAGAGATATAGATTCTTGCACTATTTCAGACAGTAAGATAATTTTCCACCAATCAGAAACTCAAAGAAACTATTTTTGTTTCTTCTTGATTTTCTACCCTTGTAATGGGGCTTGGCCTTTAATTTTAACAATTTAAACTCCCCTTCACCCAAGAATGCTTTGTACTAAGGTGTTTAAAATTCACCCAGTGGTTCTTGAAAAAGAAGTTGAAAATGTGAAAAGTTTACAGACGGACGGACAAACGGACGGATGACGGACAACAGGTGATCAGCTTAGGTAAAAGTAGTGGTTGCTAAAACAAATCCTCTTCTTAAGAACCACTGGGCAGTTTATCACCAAGCTTTAATTATATGCTAACATGGGTGTAAATATGATGTAGATTAAAAATTGTTCAAGGCATCACCCTGGGGCATTATTATATTGCCCAATATAATGACTTGAATTAAGATTTTTTTTCAATTGATGCATCATAGGACCTCATGTCAAGTTGACTCAAAAGTAGGACACGATGACCTTTTTTGAATTTTGCATACATTCATCTTTCATTTGATTTTGGTGCATATCTCGGACACTTTGAAGCCTCTAATCATCAAAACTTATCAGTCGATGCATCATGGGGCCTTAGAATGTGTCAAAGAAAAAGTAGAAAAGTAAGTCACCGTGACCTACTTTCTGAACTTTATGGCAAATCATTTTCAAAAAAATTATTGTCATTATTTTAGCTACTGAGAGGTTTAGACTCATAAAACCTTGTAAGTTGATGCATTTGAATTTTGCCTGTATCTAATTTCAAATCATTTTAGAGGCATATTTTGGACACTGTGAAACCTAGAATCGTCAAACATTGTCAGTTGATTATCTTGAGCCCTCGGAATGTATCAACTAAAAGGTAGATCACCGTGATCTACTTTTAGAATTTCAAGACGATATTTAAATATTTCAGATAGTAATTGGCTTAGATTCATCTAACTTCGTCACGTGATGCATCTTGGGTCCTCAGGATGTGTCAAACAAAAGAAGGTCATTTGGATTTTTAAGGGAATATCTAAATATTTGAGAGAGTAAGAAGCTAATAATCATCAAATGTTCTCATTTGATGCATCTTGGGATCACGGACTATGTTAATCTAAAGGAACATGTATGTTAAAGTGACTTAATTTTGGAATTTCTCAGCTATATCTAAATATTTCTGATAATAAGAGGCTTAGAGTCATCAAACTTTGTCAGGTAAAGCATCTTGGGTCCTCGAAATGTGTGAACAAAAAAATAGGATTTTTAAGGCAATATCTGAATATTTCAAATTATAAGAGGCTTACAATCATTGAATTCACAGATTTTATCCAAAAAGTAGATCACATAGCTACGTTTGGGATTAATCTAAATATATAAGATTCAGAAGAGCGATCCTAGGCCCTCGAGTCTCTTGTTTAATTGCCATTTCATCGATCCGTTACAGGGTTATTCTCAGATGACTGTTAAAACCCTTTGGTCTCTTGTATAAATTTGTTGCTATAAATAGAAATGGAAATCCTCACTGATTTTGTGCATTTCACTTATAAATAGAACTGGAAGTCCTCATTGTTTTTGTGCTTGTCACTTAATGGTAACTAGCAGATGTACTTGTCAGTCACATTATGGATATTTTACTAGAAAAAGACTTTAATGGTAACCTAACAACAAAGCTTTATGATAAACGTGATGGCTTCAAATTTTCAATCGTCAACTTACCTTACATATGTAGCAATATACCCTTATCACCTGCATATGGGATTTATGTCTCCGACTTGCTTCGATATGCAAGAATATGCTCTACGTATGAACAATTTCTAAAACGAGGCAAGCTATTGACAAACAAGTTATGTTTATAATAGAGAGTATTCAAATTTTCAATCCATAATGTCTAAAATAGTGCAAGAATCTCCATTTTCTAAATAACTCACTGCACCTTTTTTTAGATGGCTATTGCTATAAGAAGAAAAGAGAGTCCGTCTTCAATATTGTGTCAATTATTAATTGTCCAAATGTACTTGTTCATGACATGTAGACAGCAGTATAATTTGTAAATACTTCTTCAATGAAGCTTACAACTGGTGGAAAATTGTCATTTTTTCCTCATATGCTGAGATATTTCTATTTATGGGTGTCTGTGCTATAAATAGAAAAGGGAACCCCCTTCAGATAGTGTATATTTCTGTAAATGTTTTCTAGTACTTGTCAGTCACACTAGGTTTATAACAGTTAGTCTGCATTTTTTCCATCCATCATTACATGAAAAAGTGCAAGAATCTACATTTTCTCGATAATTCAAGGAATCTATTTTTAGACCATTGGTGCTATAAAAAGAAACAAGAGTCGATCCTCAATATTGTATCAATTATTGTACAATCACATGTTCTTTTTGAAGGTATATTGTAGAAAGCTTAATATTTGTTAAGACTTTTTCTATGAAGCTTCCAATTTGCATAAAACTGTCATTTTTCCTAATATTCAGAGACATATCTATATTTAGGTGCTTGATACTATAAATAGAAATGGGAATCCCCCTCAACCATTGTCCACTCCAGCTAGTGGTGTCTAGCTACTGTCATTAACATCTTAATATTTACAATATACTTCCTAATTATCCAGCATTGACATCTAAAACTTTGCCAAAATTTGATATTTTACAGTTTTCGAAAATATATCTATTTATAGATACATGTTACTAAAAATAGGAGTAAAAGCCCACCCATATTTTTTCATGAGATGACACTACTAATTCTCAAGTATAAAAACACACATAAGATTTGGAAATTTTCCACGGACAATTTTTCTTATTTAGCCTTAAAGATCTCAAAAAATGCTAAATTCCCCATTTTTCAAATTTTCAGAAACCATGTCAATTTGCATGACCCTTTTCTTAGATTGGGAATATTTCTAGAATAAATGATTATATGCTCTGTGTACCTTAAAAGTTCAAGTTATCATATGATCCAATGATTTTAGTTTGAGTGTAGTAGATACCGATAAATATCCGTTTACATTTCCTTAATTTTCATGTTTTCATTTGGTCAAAAAGGGCCAAAAATGGCCAAAATCAATGGATCCGTCTCCATGGCAACCAGGTGCACGTGTGGAACTTCCGACACCATATTTGCTAGTTTTGTACCAAGACACATCTGTGGTACAAATTTCATCAAAATCCGAGACATGTCGTTTCCAAGCCCTATAGTAAATTTGTTGGTGCTTACAGAGAATGCGTGTTAAGAATTTTGAGTTTAAATACGTAAATTTTTAAGAATTCTTTTCTGTAATGATTTAGTTTCAGATGATACTTTTACAAGCTATTTAATAATTTAAGTCCCCCAGTGAAGGACAAAACTAGAAGATGGAAGACCATAGAGAAAAAAAGGATTGACCTTAACCTTTCATCTTTTGACCTTAAAATCAATAGAGGGTCTTCCTTTATTTAGAAAGATTCATCCTATTTTCATAGTTAAAGTTCAAGGAGAAATAAATCATTTGAAAACTCTTATATGCGAGTTTCAAACCTTGACCTTTCCAAATCAATACTGGTCGTGTTTAAGTCCTAAGGAGTGATGACATATGATATGACGATTGATATAGCTATGATAAAATTTCACTATATAAGCTCATAGAGAACTAAAGATGTATGAAAATCAATTTTTTTAAAATACCGGTATATGTATTTTTGACCTTGACCTTTGGGTCTCAAAATCGGTAGGGGTCTTACTTAATCCATAGGGAGCTATGATCTAAAATTGCGATCGGGAGGTCCGGGTTCAATTCTCGTTCCCCCCGGTTGCGACAATTTTAAGACACCAGCATTAGAAGTGAAAGTCACGGGTCTTTAAAACACAGGTCCTGGCCCTCAATAGGCCTTCGTAGAAAATATTTGAGGTCTGAATCAATTTCTGAACGAATATTATATATATTTTATATTTTTAGTGAAGTGTGTGACATACACCATACACATTGCTTGTTCTAATGAAGATGTAGCTAGCAGTTAGCTGAACTAAAAATTACGATTTTTGGGATGGTTACAGTCCCACACAGGTAAACTTTGTACCAATACCTGCATGTTAAATGAATCGCATTTGCACAGACACATAGTATTTACCTAACATAAAACCCATTTCGTAAATTGCTAGCTCGTTTGTCATCGTGTAATTTGACGAGAGACAAACGTACATTTAGTCTAACAGTTTTACATTCACGTCGATTTAATTTTATGGATGTGACATGATGACGTAATTACATTAAATACCTTCAAATTATTGCATAACTGTATTTTAACTGTTGGAACACATGGTTTTGATTGACTCCTGGACAATCCCAGAGTCTGTGTACATGTGCCCGTAACATGCAGAGGTAAGTGCTTATACTAAAGGTAAAATTTGTACCTGGGAATTCAGTAATGTAATGAAATAAGGACCTTCATTACAAGCTACTGTACCCTGTTGATAAGCTGACGTCCCCCTATTCTGTGCTTTGGGGGATTGTCTCCTCAATAATCTAAGATTTAGGGGGATTGTCAATTTAACCCTTACCTCCTTATCAAATCATCAGTCTTATTTTTTAATAAAAATCTTGTAAAGGGTTGACCTTGGGGAAATTGATAATGAGGTGTTTTACCTGCTAACCTGAAATTGACTTACACCTGACTACCGGACAACAGACTTACCCATATACCAGACAACGAGTCTGTGTAGAAATTCCTTTCTCTGACACTGAGGTGTCTGCTTGGATTTTTTCTCTTAAAAATGCTGTATAGATGAAATACTGGGGAGATTAACTGGATTGGAAGTGTATCTTACATATGGCAAAGTCAATTCCAGCATTTTCTCAGTCAACATTGATCTTTGGGAGAGTGAATTGGGAAGTCTGTACATTTTGTGGACCTCTTTCAGTGGTAAACTTTGACTCTTACTCTATAAAGCAGGCAGAATAACGTGAATGGTGCATGTTTGGAGTTCTTTGACAATTCTCAATGTTTGTGTTCTGTGTCAACAGGAGCTGTTTGTTCAGTTGGAATTTGGACATCCTGATACATTTAAGGCACTAACTTCTCTTGTTTACTTTCAATATCTAATGCCAAATTTATGAAGTTATAAAAAAATATTGACTTTTCAAAAGACCAAACTTTGATTGAAGCTTTGAAAATCAGAAAAGAATTTCCTTTCTTTATGAATTTTTAGAACACCACAAATATTAATAGATTTAATTGTGTAATTTAGAGCTTTTTGAAAAATTCCATTTTACATAGTCTTTGATATTATCCATGTCTGAAATGGATATCTTCCTAAACAGAGAAGTCGTCTAGTTCTGGGGTAATAAACACTCCAAGTTTTACAGCTGTCAGTTGTACATTGAATTGAATACTCAATCTACAAAAAAAAATTTTAAAGGTTTGGTTCACACATTTGAATAATAGAAAAAAGTTAAGGTGTTGGTTGCTTCTGCCAATTTCAGTCCCCTCATTGATGTGGTGTCAAACAGATTTAAGTTTGAATTTCGGCCCCCTCATTGATGTGGTGTCAAACAGATTTAAGTTTGAATTTCGGCCCCCTCATTGATGTGGTGTCAAACAGATTTAAGTTTGAATTTCGGCCCCCTCATTGATGTGGTGTCAAACAGATTTAAGTTTGTTTGAGAGAATAATTCCCATGTTGAAATGATAACTCCGAGACTAAATTTATTTACACCAATACTATTTACCATCCATGAAATGCCCGTGGGTAGCAGCAACAGCCAATATGTGGAGCAAGCTATTGATAGACTTGAAAAGCGGTACAGTATTAATTATAGTATATTCAGTGTAGCTAAATTTGAAATGCAAATGACAACAGTAAATTTAGTATATCCATGTATATGTAATATTTATGTGATCAATTGCAGATAATTCATTTCCTGTAGTGGTAATTTAGTCACTGATGTTTATTTGTGCTGTAAAACTTAAATGTCATCTTTCCAAACATATGCCTGATTTTCATGATGTTCACAAGTTTTTATGCTTGTTGGATTTTTTTTTCCTGATACAACAAGGTCAAAAAAGTAAAACACTCTTATACCCATAACTAAATCAATCCAGAGTTATCTCCCTTTCATGGCAGTCAAAACCTCACAAACATTTCACTACCTTCTTGAGTTATAATACATTCATACATAAAGACGCATTCCATTAATCAGTCCACTTAATGACTTTTTTCTCTGGTCCCTGGGACACAGGTGTATCCTTTTGTGACTACAGGTATATAGTGTCCAGTTTGTTTTTAATGACTCTCCAATCTAAAAAGATATAAAGAAATTCACACCCGAGTACCTGGTACACCAACTGTATATTGGAGGTGATCAATTGTTATCTTCAAAGGTGAGGACACTTGTTAAGAGATTGAAGGAATTATTATTCAATTTAGCAGTATTATAGTCCAGATATGTCACAACTTTGCCAGTCATTGGCTGAGGTGCTATGTTATCAGGGAATGCCAGTCTCTGCTAGGAGCCGGTGCTATTTTATGATCATTAGTCTAGTATTGGTCTGATAATTGGGAATTAGAGTTTTATCAAAATAAATAGACCAAATTCTGCATTTATGCAATAAACTTGGCAGTATAGTTTAAGATCTGGACAAGGTATTATGTAATTTTATTTTCAATTGCTTGAAATGGAGTAATCATACCAGAATAGCATTGTTTAATAAAAAGTAAGTAAAAACATTTTCAAGTACTAATTAAAGTTAATACTCAGAAAATAGGGGGAGCTGGAGGGAGGAGTATCAAAAGTTAGGACAGACTGTACAGTGTTTCATAACATGCATGAATCTAGAGGGGGTTAGGGGAGGGTGCAGAGCCCTGCTTGAGATTTTGAGAGCATTAAATTTCTATGTAATGAGAAAAATGGTAAAGGGAGTCATGTATATAAAGAAAATTTATCTACCCCTTCCAAAGAAATAGGCTTTTAAGCTTTGGGGCAAGTTGTTAGCTTTATTTTTTTTAGGTCACCTGAGTTACCTCTTGCTTTCCTTTTTTGTCCGTCGTCCTACGTCGTCTGTTGTATGCTAACATTTAAACATTTTCAGCTTCTCCTCTGAAACCATTGAACCAATTTCAACCAATATTGGCATATAGCATCTATGGATGAAGGGGAGTAAAAATTGTGAAATTCATGGCCCCTGCCCCCTGGAGCCTAAGGGATGGGGCTAAAACCATCAAAATAAATGCAATCTTCAAAAATCTTCTTTACTCCTGGACATTAAGCAGCCAAACTGTTGGCATGATTGTAATAAGCATTGAGCCCTCTACCAAAATTGTGAAATTCATGGCCCAAGGATCAGGGGCTCTGGTGCAAGGGTAGGGCTCTGTTGAATATATAGTGAAAATGCATTATTTCTTTAAAAATCTTCTTCTCTGCTCTTGGGTATTAAACCAATGAACTATGTACATAGTTATGATGAAGAAGGGTGCCTCTTCCAAATTGTGAAATTCATGGCCTCTGGGTCAGGGGCTCTGATTTTAGGGTGGGGCTCTATTAATTATATAGTGAAAATGCATTAATTCTTGGAAAATCTTATCCTCTGCTTCTGGGTATTAAACCAGTGAACTGTGTACATCAGTCTATGCGAAAGTTTTTTGGACCACACAGGACATTCGGTCCTGTGTAATCAATGAACACACAGGACCGAACCAAATTTTGTCAGACCGAAAAACCTAATGTAAAAAAATGAAATACATGAAAATGCAGAACCAAGGAAATCGCATAATACTGTAGACGGTCCATGCGGTATCAATTCATTTACGTATTTGGATTTGTGCAATATTTATTTTACTTATAACAAACATTTGAATGACTCCGCGTCAAAATAGTAAAGCTCAAAACTGGATGCTGAGACATCAGACATTCTGGTCCATTGTAAAAAAATGGCGCATTGGACCAGAGGCACTGCACATCGGTCAGGTCTGACGGTCCGATGTCTTTTGCATAGACTGGTACATAGCTTTGATGAGGAAGAGTGCCTCTTCCAAAATTGCGCATTTCATGGCCCCTGGGTCAGGGTTCTGGTATTAGGACGGGGCTGTAATGAACATATAATGAAAATGCATTAATTCTTTGAAAATCCTTTCTTCTGCTCAGGGTTCCTGTGTGATGGGGACACTACTGATTATATGGTGGAAATGCATTTTTTCTTTGTTCCTCTGCTCTGCCTCTGGGTATTAAGTAATCAAACTAAGCATGTTAAGTGTATAGTTATGATGAGGAATGGTGCCTCTTTCAAAATTGTGAATTTCATGGCCTCTGGTTTAAAACACAAACCAAATTCAATTGTTGGAAAGTTGTTGCATGATACTCAGGTGACCTATAAGGCCCGTGGGCCTCTTTTATTTTTGCTTGTCAAAAATTTCTGAGTCTGCATTTGATTTGGTTGGTGTGGACCCCCTGGAAAAAATTTCTGGATCCTTGCATAGATAATTCCATTCCCCATACCCATACACAAAATAAATTCACTTGAAAAATATTGTTTGATATTTTGTCGTTGGGTAACATAGCATTCCAGGGCCTTATTGTCACTGCAAGTATTCTCGGACTGGTACGTTGTCCTTAATGCCATATAAATATACATGTATATATAAGAGAAAAGACATGTTATATACAGTAATTATGACATGTCTTTTCTCTTGTAAAGGAGGGGAGTAGAGTATTAATTGTTTTTCAAGCATGTGTGTATGTATATATGTATGACTTTTATCCCATGAAATTATATGGTGCAGGTGGACATTTTTGTGCTATTGATTTATTTCAAAAGATTGATTTTCAGGTCATCTGATCAAAAAGTTGTTTCTCATCATTTGAGTATTTTACTTTGTATGTGTAAATTAATGTTCTGCAAAAATCCTTGTCTTTGCTCAAAATATATATACCAGTGATAGTGTTGGTTTCTGACTTTGGTGTGCTTTGTACCAGCTGTTTGTGTGAATTTCCATGTTTGCATGTTCTGTGTTAGGAAAAAATTCTCCTCACCATTGCAATGGGGTAAATGGAACATTGAAGTGGAGCTGCATGAATTTGATAGAAATTGCCAAATTAACTCTGACATAACCAGTAAATATGTTGCTGTGACACATCTGTTTTTGTGATCATTACTTTACTCTTGCTTTCATCATATTTTTGTAGCAAAAACTTAATTTATTTTATCTATTCTATAAAATGCTTATAAAAATCGTGGAAGGAGACAATTAAACAATCTTCTTCTTATTGGGGATTATTATCAGACATTTCTACTGGGAGGTTACAATGGGGGCTTACTTTGGCTGATAAGACAATGTAGATTACATAATTCAGTGTCTCTCTAAGGCAAGACAAATAAACTCAGTCTGCAACTGCATGCTGTAGCAATTGAATTATACTTTAATCAATAGCAATTCATGAGAGATATGTATCTTCCAACTCCATCTCAAAGGTGTCTGAATGCACATCACAGCTGCTTTGCACCAATCACACAGTTTTTAACAGTCTGTGACAGTCTAGGTCACTTGGAACTGCTCACAAAATGATTTAAATTTGCCCCCCAAAATTCAATTTCATGAATTTCAAGTTTATGTTTTTGAGATCCTGTGTTGAGGTGTTTTATGTGGGTCATGTCTGTAAAACTTATGTAAATCAGATTTACCCAAAAGAAATAACGAAAATGTTGGATCAAATGTTCACAACCTTCAACTATAATTAACTGATGCCTTATGAAGGAAAAGTGAAAGCACAGCTTCTATTAAGAACATACGCAATGTAGCTTACCTACTGATAATTTTTCAAGATATTCTTGATTTAAGATAATGGTGTCATCAGATGTTCGTAGACAAAAAAATCAGCATGCATTACCAGAAGTTTTGAAAAGATATCAATTGATGAAAATTTTTGTATAATTCAAAAAACAATATACAAAAATTACTAAACATATATTCTAGATGTTTTGTTTATCTAAATTTGTTTTAGAAGAAGTTTACAACATTGAAATGTAGCACACAGTTTCTTTAAGTACTGGAACTCTTCAACTCCAGGGAAAATGACAATAAAGTTCAAACTATGTTGCGTATGTCCTTAATTGTGTGAGAATAGTAGGCATGAATGATTACAGTATAAATATGTAGATAAACTCCTGAATAGTAAATTTAGATTGTAATCTGCTAAATCTTTGTTTCTTGGATTTTTGTCATGCATTTTGTTGCTTTCTGCACATGAGTACTTGAACTGGGCTGCCCTCTAGTTAAGCAAAATGTCTTACCACTCTCAAAAACTGATTAATGATCAGACCAAAGGCCTAATTTGCATTTTACTGGTCTGTGTGTGCAGTTGGCATACAGAAGTCTGAATCTATTGGTGCACAGACCAGGATCTTAAAGGGGCCTGATGCAACTTGTAAAACAAAGTATGTAGCAAAAAAAAAATGCCTTAATGTTGTTGAAAACTTAAGTTACTGATCAGAAACATATAATTCAATGAAACAAGAGTGTAAAACTGACAGAGTTTTTGTTTATTATGGCTAAGGAGTCATAAAAACATGAGTTTATATGAAGTGACTCTTCAACAACTAATGAATAGCATCTTTGAGGCAGGGTTTTACCGTGAAGTCACTGCTTGGGATTTTCCATTTGAAGTTTTCATTTTCTTTTGAATGTCTGAAAGGGATGGAAATCATCAGAAATGATGTACTTCTCACTACAATTAAATATTTAGGAAGCTGGAAGTTTATTCTGTTATAGGTGTATGGCTCTGTTATAGGTGTATGGGGGGTTGAGTAGATTTGTCTGGCCAGGAACAGCTGATCAGGACACACTAAAACAGTAGTTAAAACTTGAAACAAACCAGCTGTGACACATATAGGAAGTTAAGGAGACTCCTTAACAGAAAATGGAAAGAGTTTTTTATTTTAATGCTTTTTAAATTGTGTAACTTGAGAGAGAGTTGGATAAGCAATTTCTGGTGCTACTTGATATGAATTTTAATAGAACAGAAGACATATACTTATCTTAAATTTGGTCAATTCATTTTAAGAAAATGATCCTAGGTTAAAAAGAGCATTAAACTCTACTTTTTCTCTGTTTTGACTATGAATTGTTTTGGAAAGTTTTTCATTTTGCTACATCTATAGTTTGAGTTTCTAAATTTAGAAATGTGGTGAGCACAATGTTTTGATTTTAGTTTGATAGTTTTACAAATTTATAATCCATGAATCATGAAAGAATGTCAAATTGAAAAGCTAAATTAAGAAAGATATTTCACATAACCTTGTGGATGACAGAACTTGTCCTCATGTTTTACATGCAATAACAGATGGGGGTGCTGCCAGAGTTATGTAACAAATGAAATAATAATGCTTATAAAATTATTCTTTATCTTAATTCATTCTTGTAAAATAACAATTCACTTTTTTCATCCAGGAGAAGTTCTAAATTGGCTTCATTTTTGCCTGCACTTTTGAGAGGGAGTTTCTTTCTTAACTCACCCACTTAGATATTCTCATTAATATAAAGCTAAGGTTTTTATGTTTATCCCATAAGCAGGGCCGCCTAATTTGTGGGTGTAGAAGATTGACACATTTAATTTGATGATGAACATATGCACTCATCCTTCCAGGGTTTACATAAGCAACATCTCGACCTGAAACGATAATTACCCGCACATGACAGCATAAAATGGCTACTGAATTCTGACTTTGAAGATTTTCAAACCAAGTTCATTCTAAGTGTGTGAGCAATTTGCATGCATTTTGTGCTGTTTTGAGTGAAACTTGAGATATAACTGCAGAGAAATGATAATTTTTAAAAAAAATGGTTGATATAAATGACAATTTTATCTGAATTTCTTGTCATAAATTGACTATTATTTGAATTTTCACTCGGTACATGGAGAGAGTAATATATGATTGATGGCCTTGTGATTATAAGCCAGAATTTGATAACCTCTTTCATTTCCCCTGATTTTGTGCAATATTATTCTGTTCTGTTGCCAAATCAAAGGGACCAAAAGTGCATGGGAAAGGACATGATAGAGCCATTTTTTTGCAATCTGTTGTGCAGCAAGGGAACCTCTGATTTAAACAACACGGATTTAAAAAAAAAAAAACTTTTGATAAAATCCAAACTGTTTGATTTGTGTACTCTGATGTAGAAGTTTCAGGACTGAATTATTTTTTTTCTCTAGGAGCTTGTTTCCTGGCTTTTTTCTGTGTAGTGACAGTTTTAGAGAAGTGTATTGCAATAGGTGTGAAATTTATGGGAGGCTGGGCCACCATTAGCAGCCGAGAGATACATGTCTGTCTTCATGAAGGAGGTGGAAGTTGCATAAAAGCCCTTTTGTTTTACTTATCTGGAGAAGTGACAGAGCAATTACATACTTTTTATCTTCAAAAATTAGATTACTGACAGAATTTCTTCTGTGAAAATGTCTGAAGAAAGAAAGTGCAGTAATCTGTAGATTGCTTTAAGGGAAGATTTTTTTTCTTTGCCTAATATTTATGCTAATATTTGCTGAGCTGTCAGGTAGACTAGATATTCTTTTGTTTAATGGCGTGTAAAAATGTTCTCCATCCGAGATTTACAAAGGGAATATTTCATGTTAATCACTAAATGTACTGATCCTTTCTTCGATATGAACACCATTTGAACATATAAATCTGTTGCATATAAAAAACTGATCAAAAAGCAAAGTGGAAAGTAAACAGTCCAAAACAAATTTAAAAAGTGAAGTAGACGAGTTAGTGGAGATTTACAATAATGCCAGAGATGGACAATAATTGTGACATGACGGAGTTCAGGAAAGGTCATCTGTCCATCACGCTCCCTTGTCTGGACACTTTCACTTTTGACTGGGGAGGAGGCTATGGGTAAGAATAGTCACTTTTTGTTTTTTAATTTTTTTTTTGTTTGGTCTTTTTTTTTTTTTTTTTTTTTTTTTTTTTTTATATTATCTTCATTAACCAGCGTAAAATTAATAAGCAAAGCAAATATATACCAGTATTGTTTAAGGCTAATGATAATATATTTTTTTTAAAAAGAGAATTGCATGAACAGTTATTTCTTTGAGAGTTTGCCTGATTCTCTTTCCATTTGATAACCCCTGTGTCTCCTCTATTTGCATAATGTTCAATCATTACTTATCAAGGGGACTATCAAGTTTGTTGAATTATCTTTAACATGGCTTCATGCCCCACAGAAAGTTACGCTCTGGTTCAGAGAAGATGATGCATTTAGCACTTGATGGGCCAGTTCCTGGAGATTAACTTGGTTATGCATTAAATATATCAAGTTATCAAATGTTAAAAAAAGACCTAAAATCTTAAATATGGAATATTAAAATGTGTTTTCTTTTGATGTTCTTTAATTTCTTCCTCTGTTTGAATAACGTATCCACTCTCTATTTAGAAAGTAACAAAGCTTCATGCTCTTATTGGACCTCATAACAAAGCCAATGAGTATTGGCTATTTTTAATTTTAAAGTTTGATTTTTAATTATTGCAAAGACAATCATATGGAGTGAATAGACAGGTTGTAAACATATCACATTTGCCAGTAAATCTTTCTTTTTTTTTTTAATTTTAAGGAAGCTCTAATCACTAACAAAAAATGTTTTTTGAACTTGGAGAAAAATATATCATGTAAAGGTGTGCATATTGAATCTGTTTAGTTCATGTTCAACATAGGGTACCTGCCATATTTCTGCAGTAAAAATGTTCAAAGACAACAGACAATTCAAGCAGAAATCACTGTTGTTTACTTACATGGGGTATATTAATGGAAATAATGAATTCACTTACTTATTCTTGGTCTAATGCAATGCTAATAATATTTTAATCTATTACAAATTAATGTGTTATTAACTGTAAATAATTATTTTTTTCTATCTTACTTCTAAGGGCAGATCACTCTAACTGCATAAAACTACCCTATAAGTAGCTAGAACTCTTTAGTGTGCAATGTTTAGAGCTTTCTTAACAAATATCTTTGATTTGGAAATCAATGTAAAAATTACCTCCCCTTGATTGCAGTAACAGTTAAGATTACTGAGAAAATTAACAAATTGTTTACAAATTCTATTTTCAATTCTTCAGTAATTTGATTTTATGAAATTTATGCATCAATATACATGTAATTTAAAGTTGATCTATTTCCCTGTATGATAGAGTCTCTGTACCAAAGATATTCCAGCAGGAAAGCAGGTTTACTTGATAAGGCTTCTAAAAGTATGGAGATGAATGCTGTTTTATTTGATTTTATCCATGCACACCATGTGTGAAGGTAAAAAATCTATAGCTCTGTCTCCGTAAAAATCCAAAGCAGCAACACGTTAGGGTCAATCAGATGTCAGCGCTAATCACGGGCATGTATACGTTTTAAAGTTTGTGTTTCCTTTCACAGATTTCAAACAGCTGCAGTGAAATGGCAAGAAATTTAAAAAGCATGTGCTCATGCAGTTAAAAGCTTTGACGTTTTTGTTGAAGTAAAAAAAAAAGCACGATTGCAGTAACTGTATTGAACTTGAATATAATGAGAGAGACAGAGAGAGAGCACTACACTTTTAGCAGATTTTTTTCATGCATCTGTAATGTGATTTGTTTGGGGTCAAATACCACTGAAATTCCAAGCAAAGAAAAAATTAATTTGGTAATAAAATAATAGGGGCATTAACATGGCATTAGATAAATAAAGTGACTGAGATTTATAGACTTTCAGCCTCAGTAGACCTTTTACTGGCTGTTTTATTGCTCTTTTGTCATTAAGCTGTCGATGTGCAGCTTCTGTTAAACTCCTGATAATTGTCTTCCAGTGTTAGTAACCAGGTATAATCTGTCTGTCAGTAGCCAACAAGAAAACAATGGTTAGAATCACACTCAACTTAAGAGGAATATATATATATCTGTCTTTTTCTAAATTAAGTCAACTCTTGTTAATCCGGACACTTGTGTTTCCTGGCAGATATTCGGATTAATTAAGAGTCTGGATGACTGAGATGGACCCTTTATAATTGGGTTACTTGTGTTCCCAGAAGGAGAAGCACAAGTCGGATTTTTGATGTCCAGATTAACCAGGCTCTACTGTATATCAATGCTTGTTTGAGTTTTGTGCCTCTTATTTGTCAAGAATATTACTTTATACTGTTCAAGAGCCCGTACATATTTTATAATCCCAAGAATAAAAATTTTTTTTTTTTTAATTTTTTTTAATAATATATCATAATGTTTTCTGCTGCATTGCAAAAAGAGATTTTATACCCTCATTATTAATTAGTACATAAGAATTATGAATGACTCAGAAACTTGGTGAATGATGATTTTGTCCCATGCATTTTAAACATTCCACTTATGGACATGTCTATATTACCTATATGGATAATAATAGAACCTTGTATTTTGAGATGAGTTGGCTTTCCTTTTGGGCTGATTGTGAGCTCTGGTGTTGTGACCTTAAGCTTTTTCTCACAATGAATTGCTTCTTGGGTTCCCTTTTTTGTGACCTGGGACTCGTTAGCAATGTGTGCTCGACTTTTAATTGTTAACTGCCTGTTAATTCAGTCGTGACAGTAAATTTGACAATGTCATCCACAATAGATATGTCGCTTTAGTAGAAGAATTGACACAAAAGACATTATTTTGTTCTTCTCATACATTTAGAATTATTATAAAGTACACCTGTGGCAGAAAATGAAGTATTTGTGAGAGGTAGGATATAAATAAATTTAAAAAGAAAGTAGGAATTCCGAAAACAGGTAAATTTTTAAGAAATGTATTTTTGTAATCTTAATATAAAATTCAATAATATGTTGTTGAAGAAGATTTTATAAGAGGTATGATAAAAATTAATTTGAAAGAAGATAAGTTATCTTGTTGGAAGAGTAATTTGTTTTGATAGAAGTAAACTTCTTGGGAGGTATGAGCAGTTTGACACAGTAATCCATTCTGTGTTGGATTAGTAATTAGGCTATGGATCATCAGACTAAGTTTGGATTGAAGTGACTTATTCGGGATTATTGGGCCAGTCAGACCGAGTCAATGTCTGATGGCTTTGGGACTATCCAAGTTCACCAAAGTTCTCTATGGAGTCTCCGTACTACCCATAATACATGACTGGCGTATCAGAGGGGCATTATTTTTGTTCATTCATTCATGATTTTTTATCAAAGCTTAAAAACTACACTACATTTCCATACAAAGATCGTAATTCATTGCAGACACTGTGCAGACTGTCATTATGTGATATATACGTAGGTGATCATTTGTTTGATTTTTCCGTGGTTGGGACAAATGATTGTCATATTTTGCATTAGATATTATAAATGTTCACAACTACCTAAATATAGATTTTAAAGATAACAAAGTTTATTAAGGTGTGTGTTGGAGAAACTTGAGATTTACAGCAATAGCCTGGGTTCCATTGATCAATATGTCCTCTGTGGTCCTCATGTTCTGACATAACTGAGAATTATATATCATCTATAAAAGGTTTTATCAACACTCCTTAAAAGGTAAGTAAAAACTGACATAAAACGATAACCCGGGTGGATGATCAGATGATAATGAAACTTGATAAAAGTTGCTTATGTTTGATTAGAAGGAATTTCAAATTTGGGGATATTGGCATATTAAATCCATTTATTTATACTTTTAGGGCTGCACATATATATGGTTAAGGAAACTTGGTTGACATTACTGGTAAATTAACAATACTTTTGATTACCTTAATTGTCAACAGTCCAAGTTAAATGAACCTTTATTTGTGCTGGGTAGAAATAAGTGGATAGCATACTTCAGTTCCATCCTTGAGATTAAAAAAGATAGTATATTGCCTTTGACTGCCAGTAGTCCTAGAGAGATAGACATTTGATTGCCAGTAGTCCTAGAGAGATAGACATTTGATTGCCAGTAAACATAGACAGATAGACATTTAATTGTCAGTAAACATATTCAGATAGACCTTTGATTGTCAGTAGACATAGACAGGTTGAATATTGATAGACAGGTAGACGTTTAGTTCTCAATAGTCCTAGTCAGGTAGACCTTTGATTGTCAGTAGATATAGATAGGTAGACAATTGATTATCAGTAGACATAGTCAGGTAGATCTTTGATTATCATTAGACATAGACAGGTAGACATTTGATTATCAGTAGACTTACTCAGGTAGATCTTTGATTATCAGTAGACAATTAGACCTTTGATTGTTAGTAGCCCTAGTCAGGTAGACCTTTGATTATCAGTAGACATAGACTGTTAGACCTTTGATTATCAGTAGACTTAGACAGTTAGACCTTTAATTGTCAGTAGACAGACAGATAGACCATTGATTATCAGTAAATATAGACAAGTAGACATTTTATAGTCAGTAGACAACACCCTGAGACCGGCGCTACATCAGGTGAATAAAGTTAGGCATCTTTAATTTGTCTCAGTTTGATATGTGTTTATTATATATGCACCAAATGATTAATTTAGTTTATAATATTTTTGCTTATGCCCAGTATCTCTGTGTTGTTTAGAACGTAGAATATATACATGTCAGAATTCTGTTTAATGGAAATACGCAATTCAACATTTGCACACAAATCTAACATTCTCACGAACCTTGAAAAGTTCTCAATGGTGCATTAGTGGGGCAGGTTTCTCATTCAAAAGACATAAATTCACAACAGTTTAGGAAACTAGAAACCAACTGGGTCACAGATTTCTCTCTGTTTGTGTAAAGTAATACAACCACTAGGTGTATTAAATGCTTCCAAATGCAACATTTTATAACATATATGTAATCCAATTTATGAAGGAAAACAAGAATAATTTTAAAGTTCTTGAGACATAAGGTGCTTATGTTTGGTATATAATCTACTTGTAAAGGTTGTGATCTCACATTTGTATATACCAGTATGTATTGATTTATTTTCAATGGATCCAACTCTGTGCTGAATGGGTGAAAATACCAATAATGTATCAGAATTTGAACTTGTTATGAGAGTTGGTTTGGATTTTATTTGTAAGTAGAATTTCCTCCTTTCACTTTAATGTAAATTGTTGTAAATTCTAATTCTTAAATTGTATAATCTATAATTTTATTGACTTAAATATTTTCTTGTCCTTGTTGACTATACCTTTCTGGAGGTATATATTTCATGGTTGTGTCAGTAATTGGAGCTCTGTCAGTTATTGACAAAAGTGTTTATTATTAAATTGTCAACTTGTAAATGTAAACATTTTAAAGTTTTCTGCATGTATTCAGTATGAATACTTTGACAAACTAGCTTCCCCTAATGATATTTACAGACTGGAGGTATTTGACATGTATTCAGTAATAATGCTGAATGGTGTTTTTTGGGGGGGTCTCTGTAGTATTGAATTTAAAACATTGATGGTAGTCAGGGTTCTATTCTAAAGAGCATCACAATTTTGAGGTAAGACTTTTGTGTTCCCTGAAATTACGTTGAAATTCTGTGTATGAAGTCATTTGTATTATACGTTCATTAGTTTGACGTTTATTACCATGCAGAATATGCTTTGATAATTTATCTAATGAACAGTAAGCATTAGGAGTTGTCTTATAAGTACCGCATAAAGAATGAACAACAAAGCAGCATATGAGTATCATCAATTCCAATGCTTTTACAACAGATTTTTTGGGGTTTTTCACAAAGCGGGCAATTAAGATGCATAGTTTTTATTGGAGTTGAGTAAAAACACAAAAATCTTCTCATGTTCTAATGGAGACTTTTTGGGGACAATAGGCACTATATTTTGAGGTAGGCTACTAGTTAGTTTAACCACTTGATAATAGTTTGGTAGATGATTTCAGTCAGTAAGATTCATTTTTCTAGGTTTTGCTATATTTGGTACATGTTTTTTTACCATTGTCTATTTCTACAGGTGTACATTTGTTTAGGTTTGCTCTGTTTGGTACATGTAATCATCATTGTCTATTTCTACAGGAGTACATCTGTGTAGGTTTGGCTTTGTTTGGTACATGTAATTATCATTGTCTATTTCTACAGTGCACATTTGTCTAGGTTTGGCTCTGTTTGGTATATGTAATTATCATTTTCTATATCTACAGGTGTACATTTGTCTAGGTTTGGCTCTGTTTGGTACATGTAATTATCATTGTCTATTTCTACAGTGCACATTTGTGTAGGTTTGGCTTTGTTTGGTATATGTAATTATCATTGTCTATTTCTACAGGTGAACATTTGTGTAGGTTAATTGGCTCTGTTTGGTACATGTAATTATCATTGTCTATATCTACAGGTGAACATTTGTCTAGGTTTGGCTCTGTTTGGTACATGTAATTATCATTGTCTATTTCTACAGGTGAACATTTGTCTAGGTTTGGCTTTGTTTGGTACATGTAATTATCATAGTCTATTTCTACAGGAGTACATTTGTGTAGGTTTGACTTTGTTTGGTATATGTAATTATCATTGTCTATTTCTACAGGTGAACATTTGTCTAGGTTTGGCTCTGTTTGGTACATGTAATTATCATTGTCTATTTCTACAGGTGAACATTTGTCTAGGTTTGGCTTTGTTTGGTACATGTAATTATCATTGTCTATTTCTACAGGTGAACATTTGTGTAGGTTTGACTTTGTTTGGTATATGTAATTATCATTGTCTATTTCTACAGGTGAACATTTGTCTAGGTTTGGCTCTGTTTGGTACATGTAATTATCATTGTCTATTTCTACAGGTGAACATTTGTCTAGGTTTGGCTTTGTTTGGTACATGTAATTATCATTGTCTATTTCTACAGGAGTACATTTGTGTAGGTTTGGCTTTGTTTGGTACATGTAATCATCATTGTCTATTTCTACAGGTGAACATTTGTGTAGGTTTGGCTTTGTTTGGTACATGTAATCATCATTGCCTATTTCTACAGGTGAACATTTGTCTACTGGTTTGGCTCTGTTTGGTACATGTAATTATCATTGTCTATTTCTATAGGTGAACATTTGTCTAGGTTTGGCTCTGTTTGGTATATGTAATTATCATTGTCTATTTCTACAGGTGAACATTTGTCTAGGTTTGGCTTTGTTTGGTACATGTAATTATCATTGTCTATTTCTACAGGTGAACATTTGTGTAGGTTTGACTTTGTTTGGTACATGTAATTATCATTGTCTATTTCTACAGGTGAACATTTGTCTAGGTTTGGCTCTGTTTGATATATGTAATTATCATTGTTTATTTCTACAGGTGAACATTTGTCTAGGTTTGGCTCTGTTTGGTACATGTAATTATCATAGACTATTTCTACAGGAGTACATTTGTGTAGGTTTGGCTCTGTTTGGTATATGTAATTATCATTGTCTATTTCTACAGGTGAACATTTGTCTAGGTTTGGCTCTGTTTGGTACGTGTAATTATCATTGTCTATTTCTACAGGTGAACATTTGTCTAGGTTTGGCTCTGTTTGGTACATGTAATCATCATTGTCTATTTCTACAGGTGAACATTTGTCTAGGTTTGGCTCTGTTTGGTACATGTTTTTTATCATTGTCTATTTCTACAGGTGAACATTTGTCTAGGTTTGGCTCTGTTTGGTAAATGTTTTTTATCATTGTCTATTTCTACAGGTGTACATTTGTCTAGGTTTGGTTCTGTTTGGTATGTGTAGTCATCATTGTCTATTTCTACAGGTGTACATTTGTCTAGGTTTGGCTCTGTTACATGTAATCGTCATAGTCTGTTACCACAGGTGAGTTTAGTGGCCCAGGGAACCTATGGTACAAGGAACATGTGGCCCCTAACTTATTGATTACAGCATTCTTATTTCCCATCTGTTACATTCTGACAAGCTGTATCAACATTCTTACCCTCTATTCCCCTGTGTCTGTTAATCCTAAACTTTACAAATTACAAATGGGTGAGTAATTGTATGATATAATTTATATTTAGAAGGAGGTGTTATATGGTTGATAATGTGCTGTATCTTCCGAATCAGTCAATTTGTGGAAACTCCACCTGTCTTTTACCAGCAGTATTTTACTGAACTTTTTTTTTTAAATTGTCAATTTACTTTAGGACAGATGATACAAACAAAATAAAAAAGGATGCTTGAATTGGCATATATTTTTGGATCTATTTTGATTTTAAATGATGCCAATAGTAAATTTCTAAAATATTAATAGAATGTAAACCTTTTATAATGTTCAAAATTCTACTTTTCTGCAACCATCCTTACTAATCTATATAACATTTTGTCACTAAAATCCCATTATTGTGAAACTTTGAATGAAAAATTAAAAATCATGCAGTTTAACTTTTTCATTTTATTTTTATAAACATGACTTAAGTTGTTATTTTCTAGATTTTTGATAAGAGTTTGTTTGTATCATCTGTTCATAAAGGGATATATTTTTCAGAATCTTAAAAACTTGCTACTTCTAGATAGAGTGATAATTAGTGTAGGGATATGAATGGTAACATTTCCTACTGTCTATATGCATGTTATAAACAGGTCTTACTCAGTATGATCATTATTTTAAAAAGAAACTTTCTTTGAATTGATCTCCGTTATTGGATCAATTACTGCTCACACCTGCTGCTACTTGCATAATATAGGAAACCTTGGAAATATAATTCCAGTGGATTTTCCATATCCAGAGTTCTGATAACCCGGTGATTAAACTCCTGGTCAGGTTAATGGTAACCTCAGAATGATATTTCAAAAAAGTTACTCATCTTCGGTTTTTTAATGCTTTTTGATGTGTTATCTCCCTGTTTCGACAGGTGGTTGATCCAGCTCAATGTGGTGCCATACTATAGGTGGGTGTCTGTCAATAAAATATTAAGGTATCTAGAGGAGATTGCTGACTGACTTAGCATGACGTCTAATGATCTGCTATATCCCCCCTATCTGACCAGTGTACCACATCTTGGCATGTTTGGGAAGCTCCCACAGATTTATATGAATTATCACAGGGCTCTTCTGTAAACAGGATGCCGATTTCTCGGGGTCTTCATCATTCATATTTTTTTCTTATTTCGTATCAACAGGAAACACGTATTTTTGGCAACCTGATATAATTAGTAAAGAAGTTGTCTCCCTTGACAGAGTGTTGAAGATATTGCATGTTTAGGCAGTGAGTGTCCTGAGGATTAAATTGATGAAAATGCTGGTGGATTTTGTAAGGGAAAAAAAATGAAAGAAAAGAGGAAAAAAAGAGATGTAGCAACAGATGGCCAGATACAATACAAGCTTACCGTATTCCACATTCTTTACCATCGGAGATGTAAACTATTTAGATTTATTTATTTTCATTGATCTACAATTTATTATCCTAACAGTTTCCCTAGGGATGTAGGCTAATCTTGTATATTATTGTCCAGTTCCTTAATGTCCCTCTATTTATCTGCTCTAACAGGACATTATGAGTATCATTGGTGTGTAATAGACATTACAATCAGCTGAAATTTAATTAGATTTCCTCCCAGTATTGTCACAAGGCTGTAATAAACATCAACTTAAATGCCTGGTGGTCTTTTGAAGAGTGATTGATCCGTAGTGTTTTCTAAGATGTATGTAACACAATTAGTTCCTTTGGAATATTTAAGAAAAACATTTAAATTACTTGTGCCTTATACTAGAATATATTAGGTGATCAAAGAGATATTGAATATCTTTATATAGTTCTAAATATAACTTTAAATCTTTGAGATTATCAATCTAGTTTCAGCATCAATGAGTATATAAGAAGTTTATGATGCAATCAGTTCAAAAAAATTGGAATTGAGATTATTTCATTTGATGCATTATGCTCCCTGGGGTGTTGGTGTTTTGAAACCTGTCGGAATAGATGACTGATGATCGCAGATAAAATACTCAAAGATCTGAACATGAGGATCTTAACCTATAGTTCCAGACTCTGCTGTCATTGATAAAACATAAAGCTGCCGAATTCTAGCTGTCTTTTCAGGCAATTTTTTCCTATTTACGGCTGAACTTGTAAATTGTGAATTGAGCAAATCAGGTGATTATAATCGTAGGATTTATTATTCAGAAAAAGATGTCAGGCATTGTGCTAAGAGATGTATTATTTGACAAAGTGTAATTTATTTGTGTAAGAAGTGATGGAAAAAGTAAATATTTGGAGTAATGTTGGTTTGATGGGTCGGACTGCATGGTACAGGATACACGAGACACCTGTCCAGTTTTTTTCGTTGGACACACTGATTTTTTGTCTAGATGTATTTGAGTGATATAGGAACTAAGATCTTTAATGTAAAACTATGGAAAAGAAGAAAGGGAGGAGAAGATTAGAGGAGATAGAACAAAGTTTGTTAAGGTAGGAGGAATTCTGAGGGGAGGTAACTCTTGTCATCAGTTTATTTATTTTCTGTTGTCAGAGTACCTGTGTTGCACTGTGGTGATTTTGGGTGTTTTAGGTCAAGAGGAAATAAGGGTCACAAGAGAGTATGAAAACTAAATGTTTCCATTGATCAGTATGACAAATGTTAGCAAGTTGGAGTTGATTGAACTTATTGGGACATATTTGGGAATTCTTATTTGATACACGTTTTATGAGTTGTAATTGATATAACCTTTAAATAAAAGATTGATTGTTTCTCATTTAGGTCATTATAACTTGTATCATTTGAGAATTTAAACAATTATAAAATAAGTTGATTTGATGCCATGTGTAGAAGCACAGCATTATACTGGTAAAAGCTAATGCCTCAGTAGATGTAGTATGTAATTCTATGCTCCTCTTGATTTTTTTAAAACAGAAGAAGCATCTGCCATATGTTGATGTGTCATCAGAGATATTATAAATTACATGCATTGATACAGATTGCTGCTGAAGATATAAAACATTGATTATGTTGAACAATGAAGTGGACTGTTAAATTAATCTTTGGAGTTAGATTGATTGTTTCAGTCCAGTAGACAACTTTTGACAGACTTTAATTTTATTGTAGGATTGTATTGGAAAGACAACAGGTGATGGCCCACAAACACATCCCAATAGAAACCTGGCTGGAGGCTCTAGGGCTGAGAGAGTATGAGGAAATATTCACTGGGTTTAGTGGGGTGGAGGTAAATACAGACATTATCTAGACTGTATATAAATACTTTCATCCACCCATATACAGTCCAAGCATTTCCTTCCTATATCGAAGTTACTTAACCTTATCCTTTTGACTTTTGTTAATAAAATATGTACAATTCAATTTATTTAATTCCTTGTTAAAAGTAATGGTAGACCTTGTATGCATGTTATAGAGAGATTCTTAAGAATCTATTTGGGATTATTTATGAGGCAATGATGTTTTTGTCGTGTGAGGTCAAGAAGAATCTGTCAATTAATTTTTTTTTAAATGAATGTGTTTAGGGTATTACATGTAAGAGAATTTAAATAACTGTAAGATCTGTTTGTTTGAGTATAATAAAGAATATGGCAGAATAATTATATGGTTCTACATTTTCGTACATTTTAATTTTTGTTCCCTCCTTTGCTTTTTAATTGTTTTATTTTTTTTGCAGGATTTGCTGAATTTGACCGAGGCTGATGTTCGAGACCTAGGGCTTAAAAACAGTGCACACAGAGCCAAAATTGTGTCCAGTCTCCGCATACTTAAAGAAAAATATGAACGAGGTAAGAATTCAGATACTTTTATGTCATCTTAAAATGTCTTCCTATTGTGAACTTTAAACTGCTGCATTTATAGTTATGTGCATGATCCGATGGTTTTGTTTGTTAATGGCCAAATAGCTCAGTTGGTAGAGCACATGTTTAGAGTTAAGGGCACCCACATCTGAATCCTGCTCTGGATTGACATTATTTTTCCTTTGTTATACATATGTTTTTTTCAGCAGAATGATATATTTTTTTTAGTAATTCTTGTCCTGTTTTATAGGTTACCGCAAGCCTCGAGTTATACAAAGAAGTCACAGTGCTTCTGCTCAGTGAGTAACTTTATATTGTTTGAGTTACCTCCCCTTACGGTATTCATGTGTATCTCTGCTGTAGGAAATTTTATATATTCTCCTCTTAACCATTCATTATGATTATAAATCTATTGTTAATGTGAAAAACAAAGAAAAAGTGATTGAGTAGGCTATTAATCATTAAAAACAAAGAAATTAGGATAAAGAAAACAGCGAAAAGCATGAGTGGTCTCCAAACGCCACTGTTACTAAACAAATGACTAATTAACTACTAATTAATGCATCAATAGCTCAATAAATAAATCACTCACAGCGTGACAGCTGTTGACATAGGTTTGTACTGTAGATCTGGTGTGTGACTAGTGTAGGTAACAGGTAAGTTCTGACCCCCAGTCTTTATTGTGGTATGTACTTGTATTGTCTTTGAATGTGTCGTTAGAGATTCTGACTAGGGACTTTTCTGTAGTGGTCGCCGCTGGCCCAGCATGACAAGTTTCCCAGTCTCATTTATTAATTCTAGGACTCAGTGAGTACACCTTTCTGTGTGTGTTTTAGCATTTGATGGAGAAGAATTATTAAGGCACTTGTTTTGACATGATAGTTTATGTTTTGAAGTTCTGATTTTCAAATTTTGTGTTTATCATATATTTTTTCAATGTTGATTGACTCTCAGATTTTGTGATTTAATTATCACCATTTTGTCTTTTTTTTTCTTTTGCAAATGTTGATCAATTTGTTTAACTTTTGCATGCACTGTGGAACTGTCTATTAATCTGAGTGATTTTGAGAATTTAACTCAAGTATTTGTTGATTTCAAGAAAAATGTTACAATCAAGTAATGAAATTAACGGTACAAATTTGGATCTGAACCAGTGTAAATTTTCCTTTAGTTTTTACCAGTTAAGGACATAAATAGATATGGTCTACTTGATACTAAATATTGACCAGTTTCCGTAGAAACATACTTACTAGGTTATTCACTGTCCCAGGAAGTCATTAATCGGATCATAATCGAGGCATGTGTGCCTGTGGTCACTTGTGTTGCTACATACTGGAGTTATTCTGTCACCATCCCTTGTACAGATAGTAACAAACAACTTACGGAATGACCACAAATACTTCATAATCTTAATATAAAGGGACTTCTCATGTACATTTATTTCAAATTTTGAATAACAGATTCTTTTTTATTAATGTAAAGATGCCATGTATTATTTTGTAAGTACAATTTTTATTTTGAAAATAATTTAGCTATAAAATAAAATTTACGTACATGCAAATTTTGATGCCAGATTTTAGAAGTAATATTTTCCTGTATAGGGAATTCATTTGTGTGAATATTTTAATAAATATTCAGATATTTGCAGTAATCAGATTTCTCGATCTCTGAATATAATACAGAACGGAGCCTGCTCTTTTCTGTGACCACTGGACCATAAAATCACAGCGTGACAGGAATATCAAATTTTTCTAATTTACTTCAGGTTATTTTTAAAAGAAACCTAAATCGTGCTAAGGCATTCATTTTAATCAGTCATTTAAAATCCATGTCATTCATAGTTTCAATAGGCAGAATAAAATAAGGGTCTAGAAAATCATTGCCGGGGAAAATTCCACCCAATGTTTATGGTTATACCAGTCTTTTATATGGAATTACAACATTATGTAGATAACTAGGACTATTTACATAGTTCTTATGCTTATGTGGAGTACATGTACGCCCTTCTGTGACACACGCATTCTCATAACTGTAATGACTTGAGAGGTCCCACTTATGCATTCTTCTGGAATTCAAGACTGGGGATTTACAATTAAATTAGTAAGTATTGGACAATTAACAGGGTTTAATTGACTAGTGGACATTAACAGGGTTTAATTGACTTGTATTATACCTGAGGGTGTCCTTGTTTGAATGGAATGTTCTTTTATAACCTGTTATCTACCTTGACATAATTCCTGTTATTTCACACCTGACATTTAATTACTAGATGAATAGAGAGTTTTTTTTCTGGCATGTTTTAGTAACAGTGACATTATACAACTGTAGATAGTGACTTGGTGTGATCTTTACAGGTAGAGGACACTAAATCTCTAAGGTCAACAACTTCATTTCTATTAGTTTGGATACTTCATGCATAAAATGTGTTTAGACTGTCCAGAATAAATCTGTCTTTGTGTAGACAGGAGAGAGGTGGCATGCATGTGTTTAATTTCAGTGCAGAGAGGTATTTCAGGGTAGGGACAGAGAAATCATTTGAGATCTGCTAGTGTTTAATGTTGTTATCAGTAGCTTGTTTTATCTTACGTGTCTTTGTTTACCAGACTTTACAAGGTGACAGAGAGTTGGTGACATATTTCTGGTAAGGTTATGTGCTATGATTGATAAGCCATTTACACTCAGTAACTTCCTATTACAGACTCTCCTGCTCGCCTAATAACAATTTTCCGGACTATCAAGTGGTGAACATATCTCCGGAGAGATTAGAGCATGATTTAATCGGTGAACTGCAGGCAGATCCCTCGGAACTAAGACACTGGCCCTGGTATCATGGAAGTATAAGTCGCCAGCATGCCGAGAAGACCCTGAGCCACAATGGGGATTTTCTAGTGAGGGACTGTATTTCACAGCCCGGTGACTTTGTACTAAGCTGTTGCTGGAGAGGTGTTCGTTTACATTTTATCATTAATTCACAAATCACGGAAAGGGATAGTCATATTCCAGAGATTACTTATTCCCTGGAAGAGGATAAATTCTGTTCAGTGCAGGACCTTGTGCAATTTTATATGTCCCATAGGAAGTGTGTGACAAAAACTTCAGGTGCTTTTTTGTTAAACCCAATTGGAAGGACAATGCCACTAAGTTACTATGACAACAAATATGGATATTCAGGAGGAAGTCCTGTGGGGGCATTGTTGACCCCTGGGCATGGTGCAAATGAAAGAGGAAGTCCCTACAGTTCTCCACATACATCTCCAAAAGGTAGTCCTCGATTACAGAGGAGACCATTCAGAACTGGCAGCCAACCAATACTCAAAATGGACAGTGCTCAAAATCCAGCTGGTGGAACTATTGACAGATCTGAAAGTACCCCCAGTATTAAACAGTTATCACCTAGTCCTGGGGGTACCATGTCTCCAGCACTTCAGATTCAACATCAGAGGTCGGGGAGTGAACCCATGATGAACCCTGACGGTAGTGTGTCCCAAAATACTCCAAAGTCCCATTATCTGTCTGTACAGCCTAGAATGGCTCCCTCAACATCAGACAGTCATCTCAACAAACCCCCACCCCCTAAACCCAGCAGGATCCCCTCCGTCAAATACATTGGAAAAGATCGTCCAAAAATCACCATTAGAAATAAGGAATTATATGAGGACGATGATAGAGATTATTCTGACTACTATCAGGTGAGAGAATCACCAAGCTGGCTCAAAAAATGTCAGCCACCTACATATAGTGGCAACCTGAACAATAACTACCAGCCTTCTAACAATGAAGGGGATTATGACAATAATTTCAATAGTGTTCATTTTGAAAACAAATATGCAAAGGACAATCCGGAAACACTTACCATAGAGTTACCCGAAAAAATCAAGAAAAAGTCTGATACCCAGTTTCCTGTGTTGGGGGGTAGAGACTATGCTGAGATCCCATCTCCCCTCACTCCCAAAGGGAATCAGATTCAGGTCATCGGAGAGGAGGAAGTACAAATGAGGAAAAAGACAATAAAGGTACCAGAAATCAACTCTCACACAAGCTTAAAACCAAATGAGTTCAAATCCTCATTAATTCACTCAGACAATAAACCCTTGGAGCCATCAGTTCTGTTAAAAGTGAAAGAGATTCTGTTGGATAATAATTCTCATAGATTGGCAGAACACATGACAAAGGTAGATCTGGATTATCTGAAAGTCGTGAATGATTTGGATCTTGGATTAGGTGTTGTGTCTGGATTAGAGTTGATTACTCTACCTCAAGGGAAACAACTCAGACAGAATGTCATTGAAAGGTAAATTCATGTCAAAGTTAACTTTACAATAAAAAATAATGTATTTGATTTTATTAAAAACTCATATTATATTAATATCTTTTATATAAATATATGAGTGATATCTTAACTAAAAGAGAAGATTTATTTAGTGGATTTTAAGATAGGGATAACTAGGGTGCCATAATTTCCAAGTTCATCAATATTGACCTTAAAACATTTTTACGAAGGTGCTACTGTATGAAAGTGTTTGTCATGGTAAAGACCTTGACATGTGGCACAGTGACAGAGCGAGCCAAAATACTGAGTCAATGGATACAGATTGCTGTAGATCTGAGGGCAACGTTTGGAAACTTGTTTGGTTTTGCCAGCGTTATGGAAGGACTTACTTCAGAACATGTAAGCAACACAATGAAAAATGGTAAAATTTCATCAACCAAAGGGAGATGTTTTTTAGCAGAATAATCGCAAATGACCTAGTTTCCAATAAAGGAAATGTCAAGCATCAGACACTGTTACATATGGGTATTTGTTGTTGAAGAATGTTTTTGCCAAAAATTTAATAAATGTGAATTAACTTGAGAGCTATTTACAACATACACAGTATATTATTGTCCATTGTATTATGAGTAACCTACTTGTTTTTTAAGTATTTATACATGCACTTGTACTTGTGCCCAAATCTTCAATGGCAATTTAAGAACAGAATGTTGCTATTAGAGACTGCTACAATGGACATTTCTTATCAACACCATTATAAAAATGATAAATTTTACTTTAACTGAACCCATCCTCATCTGTTTATGAATCATATGTGAATCCATAATATGATTTCTTATTCTTTGGGATTTTGTATACAGTGAACATTCATATTCTAATCTTATTCCAATGTGTGTGCAATGGTCAACACAATGTTCTTATTCTATAATTAGGGCCCCGCTCTGCGGGTGCCCTATAGTGATCAGTCCGTCCATCCGTCCGTCTGTCCGTCCGAGATCTCTTGTCCGGAGCATATCTTCTCTCTCCTTGGCCCAATCTGGTTAATACTTCACCCTCAGAGTGTCTTTGGGTAAAAAGTGTGCAGTGACCTTGAACCATGTTTCTAGGTCTAAGGTCAAGGTCATAGCAGAATTATATGAAAATCCTTGTCCGGAGCATATCTTCTCTCCTCTTGGTCCAATGTGACTCATACTTCACTAACAGAGTGCCACTGGTCAATGGATGTGTGGTGACCTTGAACAAAGTTTCTTGGTCAAGGGTCAAGGTCAAAAATAGCCTCTCTGTTTAAATTCTTGTCCAGAGCATATTTTCTCTCTCCTTGGCCCAATCTGGCTCATACTTCACCCACAGAATGTCTTTGGGTAAAGAGTGTGCAGTGACCTTGAACCATGTTTCTAGGTCTATGGTCAAGGTCATAGCAGAATTATATGAAAATCCTTGTCCGGAGCATATCTTCTCTCCTCTTGGTCCAATGTGACTCATACTTCACTAACAGAGTGCCACTGGTCAATGGATGTGCAGTGACTTGAACGAAGTTTCTAGGTCAAGGGTCAAGGTCAAAAATAGCCTCTCTGTTTAAATTCTTGTCCGGAGCATATTTTCTCTCTCCTTGGCAAAATCTGGCTCATACTTCACCCACAGAGTGCCTTTGGGTAAAGGGTGTGCAGTGACCTTGAACCATGTTTCTAGGTCAAAGGTTAAGGTCATAGCAGAATTATATGAAAAATCCTTGTCCGGAGCATATCTTCTCTCTCCTTGGTCCAATGTGGCTCATACCTCACTCACATAGTGCCACTGGTCAATGGATGTGCAGTGACCTTGAACGAAGTTTCTAGGTCAAGGTAAAAAATAGCCTCTCTGTTTAAAATCTTTGTTCGGTGCACAATTTCTTCTCCTTAAGTCCAGTCAGCCTCAAACCTTACCAATTGACTTAAGGTATGGAACATTTGTGATTTTCCTTTCATATTTCTGATAGAGGATATGCAACAATTTTCATAGAGGATATCCAGCATTCATGATTTTTGTGCCGTTTTCTGATAAAGGATATGGAGCACTCTTTATTTTCGTGCCATTTTTTAGTATAACAAGGATAACATAGAAGCCCTTTAGACTCGAACAACACATCCCTTAAGTTCAATGCTGAAAGCAGGGCCCTTTGAGATGGTCACCATCTCAATGATATCTAGTCTTATTCTAATGTGTGTGCGTAAGTCAACTGAACATTTTTATTCTAATACTTTTTCAGATTTCACGTCTCCGTGACACTTGGCTAATCCTGCGCCGGAATCACACAAATAGTGCCTTTCAATTTGACACCAAGCTGAAGTCCGCCTACAAGTCATTGATGGATGGCAGTGGGCTCCTCCCACTACAGAATGTATCCATTCCCGATATCGCACCACTCGTGTTTCTCCTGGAGAGAGACGAGATGAGTCTCAGCAATTATCTCCCCTGGGAGTTATCAGACCAGAACAGCGGGCTTGACATTTTACTCACACATTTAGACACAGCTCGCCTGATCACGGCTCAGTGTGGACTGTACAAAGTGACAGCACAAAACATGATGAAAACTGTGAAGTCGGAGGATGTGATCACTGATGCCTTTCAAACAGAATTTCATTTAAGGATGTTATGGGGAGCTAAAGGTGCTAGTGTTGATAGAAATGAAAGGCAGAATAAATATGAACAGTTACTGGCGGTGTTGTCAAATAGGGCAGAGCCGCCAGGGGATGATGGAACTGCCGTATAAATGACAGACGGGGTAGAATAAATACGAAGTTACTGGAGGTGTTGTCAAATAGGGCAAAGCCTCAGGGGGATGAGGGATTGCTGTATTAATGTACTATACTCTGGTATTGCATGGGATCACTATTAGCTAATCATCCAAAGAATATACATAAATGTTATGTATGCAGCAAATGTTACTGTTAATTGATTTGTATTCTTCTTGTAATAAACTATACAATTCGTCTCCATCATTGACACTGTACCTCACAAAGGTACTTAAGTATACCCATTTAAGTGTATTCAAAATCTGTAAGTCATGGACTTGTTACCACAATCAAAAATTAGCGCCCTAGGTGTTTCTTCATATTTAAATATTTCATCAGTGATAATGAATTATGTGTACCACATTACTGATAAACATTATCATGAATTCTGCTCAAAGAAACACACACCCAGCATCAATGAGCCAGCAAGATTGTGTCTGTTATCAATGTAGTCACCTTAGAACTGAGTACATCAATGTAGTCATCTTAGAACTGAGTATATACATGTAACCCGTTACCTTAGAACTTACTCCAGCATGCTACAGGTTCATAAGATACTCTTGAATTAGCGCCACATAAAGAAGATAACGTTTTTATTGTCATTTCTGGCCGAATTGAGTTTTTGAAATGACCCCACCTTGTTTCTTTATCTCTCCTGCATAGAAGTATGGTCTTTCATTTGATGAAACTTGAATCCCCAACATCCAAAATTGCAGTTGATTTAAGTTTACTATTACAAAATTTGCAGTTGAGGAAAACTATTTTGATATCTGATCCTATGGTAGATTGAGTCCAGCCAACCAACGTCCTCCTTTTAATCAGCTTTCTCAATATGATCAAGATATAAAAAATAAGCCCAACATGTATATGTAGGAATTTATTAATGACAATTATTGCAATGTACAAAGACTTACATAATTTAATACATATTAACAATGTTATAAATTTAGCAATGTACCTGTATATTAATAGTCTGCATTTTTGGTTTAATGCACATCCATTATTTTGAGGATTTCTTGACTTGGGAATACAGCATCCCCCCAGGCCTGAAAACTCTGTCTTTCGATCAAGACATATACAGAAATTGTCAATTTCAAGGTCTGATAAAACTCTCAGTTCCTTGTGACACAAATTTTAATCGACTTTAAAATACTAGTATAAAATTTGGGATTTACATATTGTGTAACCTATTTAAAATCATTATGCAATTATGATGATAAAATTTTTGATTCAACACTTAGTGTACAAGGAAATCATACATGAATAAAAATTCTACTCGGTTTAAAACAAACAACACAAGGTTTTTTTTTTTGGTATCTAGTCCTATAAAAGACATTATATTGAGCATTTTAAACAGCAAGGCAAAGTCCAACCTTTATTCACAAATTATACACTTAAAAATAATGTCTTTGCTAATACAGCTCTAATGGTCAACAGCTCAGTGTGCATAATATTAACCATGACTGAAACACCCCTAACGTGAGGATTACAGTATCAAATTAAAAAAAAACTAATGATTGTAAGAATGATGGAAGATAAAAATGGTCTGCCGTTAATAGAGGATCTGGTGGTTTTAAAACATAATGGAAAAAAGGAACAAAAATTTATGGAATTTATAGAGCATCCAGGTATAGGACACCTTTTTGGGATAAAATTGCAAATACAGTATAACCTGAACATAGGGGATACACAGTGTAACCTGTTTGAGAATGTTAATAACCTCAGCACACACCTTGAATGGGTCATATTGACTAGATGACATTTTCAGTGCTGGATGGTGCTGTTATGCAAACTTAACATATACAACATATAAAGTATATATAATAAATATACATAAGCTGCCAATAACTCAATTACAGCCTGACATAAACCAGAACAAATTGTAGATAGAGAGTCAAGTTCAGTCCCTGGAGTATCAGATAAATGATGTAAATAAGCATGTAAATAGTTGATATGATTAATGTATTGTAACTTCTAAAGCTGATGACTTCTTCAAAGGGAGATAACTGTTCTAACAATACACAGTCTACAGTGACATGCCCGTATGGAGGATAATAAATGATGACCACGACCGACGACTCCGTGAAACTCTTTATCTTCTGGTGGCTGCCTTGATGTTCTACAAAATACACCATCAGTCATTTTAATACACAGGAAATTATATCTCTTAAAAAGACAGACACAATGAAAAGATCTCACTCTCTTTATCCTGATAAAAATATAATGTTAGCCATTTTAATACACAAGAAATCATGTCATAAAAAAAGAAAAACAGCACATTGAAAATGACCTCCCCTTCTCAATTATGTAAATTCAAAGCATGTATACTTTTACAACTGGAAAGAAAACCCAATTACTCAATAACAATGAACACTTGCTTAGAGAAAGGAAAACTTTGTTGTTATCCACTTATGGAAAATGAAATATTTCTTAAAAAAAAAAAAAAAAAAAAAATATATATATATATATAAATAAATAAATAAATATATATATATATATATATATATATATATATATATATATATATATATATATATATATATATATATATATATATCAGGCCTTAATGCTCAAAGCACGAAGAGGACTAGTAAGTAAGTAATATATATATATATATATATATATATATATATATATATATATATATATATATATATATATATATATATATATAGATGATCTCCCACATTTTGTAACTGGATATAATTTTTATCAACTACATGTATTTCAATGATTTTATTAATAAAATTATGAATTCTTCCTCAACCTTCTGTGTTTACAAATGCAAAACATATTTGTTTCCATGACATCACACAAGGTGTATTGATATGAAAAATTATCCAATGACTGAAATTCACAGGGTAAAGGGGTAAACAAGAGGTAAACATGGGATAACCATGAGATCAGATGATTTCTACTGTCTGCCATTATTACGTTTACCGTCTGTTTATTTTTATGATAGCTTCATGGATTATTAAGACAATTAAATTGTTAGTATATAATACATTTAAAATAAATTGAAAATAAATATATGTTAATTAAGACAATTTATCATAAAGCATTTACTTGTCTATACAGACCAAGATCTTAACATTTATTTCTGTATATATATATGTACATATATATAAATACAAGTTAATTGTTAGAGTTTACGGATATAGATGAGAATATAAAACAGATAACTGCTAACAACTCTTATGTTTAGATACCACTATCAATCCCCCTACAGATGATTTGTTTGTAGAACTTTGTATAGGATTAGGTCAAATACAGTAAAACATTGATATCTTATATGGATTGGTGAAAAGATGTTGAAGTTTAAATACGATACTGCCATGAATACGGATTAACTTTGCCTTAAGTACTTCCAATATCTATTTAACTAAATTTAAACACTTGCAGTACAATAAAATCATGAAGGCTGATAAATTTGTATCAATAGGATCCTAAATAGTCTTTTGTTTTACATAACAGTGTTCAGGGGAATATATAAAACAAGTTTCCAACAACAATCAACCTTTTTTTACATAAAGAAAATAAAAGATTCCTTAATGAATCACATTGTTTTGGGATAGAGATGTTGATATGGAACAAAATATATTTGATTGACATTTTTGTTAAAATATTTAAAAAAAAGATTAAGATCTACTCTGTCATATGCCTGGCATTTTGATTTTGACTGCCCAGATATAATTTTCAAAATGCTCCTAAAGAAATCTTGTATTTCAGAAAATCATACTGATAAATTGCAGCCAGTTTTCTATTCAGTAGAGAGAATTAAATACTTGCATACACTAGATGAATAAGTCACTTACACTTGACTGCTTCCATGAAGTGCTACAATGGGATCATTCATTATTTTATTCCAGGTACCCCCCAAAAAACCAAGAAAATTAAATTAATAACACTATGAACAGAACAGTATCTTTAAAATCTTAAACAGTGCAAAACCTGCTGAGTATGCTTTGCCTTTGGAACCTATATCCAAAAAAATTGGTTGATGTTGAAGTAAAACACACCTAATAAAATGATATGCATTACTTACTACACTGTACTACATCAAAAAGGAAGAAAAAAATTACTTTTGAAAATTTTTTGTGCACAAAAAAGCATGAAAATAATGATAAAGAATGGCCATATTCACTATTCCTTTCAGCAGAAAACTACTGTGAGTGAAAATGATAGGATACAGTGTAGAAAAAAATCCTACAAAACAAATCTAATAGGTCCCAAATCCAGAAAACACCAAACTTACCCTAGATACTTGCTAGAATAAATTCATGCCAAATGAACTATAATGAACAGGAACAAAAGTATGTGTTAACAGCCACCCCCCCCCCCCCCCCCCCCACCACCACCACCACCACAGTACCCCTGTATAGATCAGACTGTCACTGGACATACCTTGGTGATGTTGATTCCGGTCAGATTCTCCACCACATGTGGCATCTTCTCCATCAGAGTCAGGACCTCCCCTGACAGCTTGGCGGCTCCCACCTCTCCCTTACCACTGGAAACCATGGTGATCTTCTTAGCACTGCACAGAGGGGCAGAGATTTCAGCAGCAACCTAGTATAGAATAAACACTTAGTAATAATTAGTGCTGCACAGAGGGGCAGAGATTTCAGCAGCAACCTAGTATACAATAGACACACATAAATACTCAGCACTATACCAAGGGCAGAGATTTCAGCAGCCACCTAGTATAGAACAAGAGGCCCAAGGGCCTTAACGGTCACCTGAGTATAATACAACAATTTAGAAGTTAAATACAGCTGATAGATAAAGCTTTGTTGCCCTAAAGCAAGAGAAGTAGGAAGATCAGGATCAACAAAATAATTAGTCTAGTATTCAGTATCAACTCATAAATTAAGTTCTAATCTGTCCCCCACTTAACACTATCACCATGCAGACTATTAACAAACTATTAGTGCTTCTGTACTATTTTTAAACCCATATTAAGACCTCTAGCATTGACCTCTCTTTTGGTCTTTGAAGAACTTTTAATAAGATAAGTTATTTTTGTCTCATTTTTATTTATCTATTACTTACAGGTCTACCTGATTATTAAAACTAAGAAAGTACTTTTTTAATTATACAATAAACATTCTTGCATAATTATCTTATTCTATTAACCTTTCAAATACATTATTTACAGTGATTAATTATCAAAGGTGAATGGAAAAGGGGAATAACTTCTCTCAGTAGAATACAAATTAATAGAGCCCTGCCCTGGACCAGAATGCTTAGGCGAATGGTCCAGATGTTTAAAAATCTGGTAGAAATACGCTTACTCATATCATTTAAACTTTTACTCAGTTTGCTTCCGATATGCCCAGAAGCAGAGAAGAATTTCACAGGTACAATGCATTTTCACTACAGATTCAACAAAGCCTTACCCTAACACCAGAACCCAAGACCAAGGGTCAAGAAATTTACAAATTTGGAAGAGTTACCCTCATCATCATAACTATGGACTTCAAAGAATTAACACTTTTCCACTATATTATCAAAAGCCCCCCCCCCCCCCCCCTTTGTTATGCCAGAACCCCTGACCCTAGGACCACAAGATTTAAAAATTCTGTTTGAAGCTCCCATTTTCATCATAGCTAAGCAATTTATTTATCAGCTCAACACTAAGGAGCAGACAGGATTAATTAATGATTAGTTAATAGAATTAATGCTTTTTCACTATATAATCAATAGAGCCCTCCCCCCCCCCCCCTTTCCTCAAAAACCCCAAAAACTGAGGCCATATATTTAAAAATTTTGGAAGAGGCATCCTTGTCTATCAAAATCATGCACTTAGTTTGTTTAAATAGTCTCCAGTAGCAGAGAAGAAGATTTTCAGAGAATCAATGCATTTTCACTATATAATCAATAGAGCCCCGCCCTAACACCAGAACCCCTGACCCTGGGGCCATGAAATTCACAATTTTTGAAAAGGCATCCTTATGCATCATAACCATGCACTTAGTTTGTTTAAATAGTCTCCAGTAGCAGAGAAGAAGATTTTCAAAGAATCAATGCATTTTCACTATATAATCAATAGAACCCCGCCCTAACACCAGAACCCCTGACCCTTGGGCCATGAAATTCACAATTTTTGAAAAGGCATTCCTTATGCATTATAACCATGCACTTAGTTTGTTTAAATAATACCCATGAGCAGAGAAGAAGATTTTCAAAGAATTAAAGCTTTTTCACTATATAATCTATAGAGCCCCGCCCTAACACCAGAACCCCTGACCCAGGGGCCATGGCTTTCACAATTCTGGAAGAGGCCCACCTCCTCATCATAACTATGTACTTAGTTTATCACCTTAATGCCCAGGAGCAGAGGAGAAGATTTTCAAAGAATTAATGCATTTTCACTATATAGTCAATAGAGCCCTGCCCTAACACCAGAACCCCTGACCCTGGGGCCATGAAATTCACAATTTTGGAAGAGGTACTCTTGCTCATCATAACTATGTACTTAGTTACTTTATTAAATATCCAGAAGCAGAGAAGAAGATTTTCAAAGAATTAATGCATTTTCACTATATAATCAATAGAGCCCCGCCCTAACACCAGAACCCCTGACCCTGGGGCCATGAAATTCACAATTTTTGAAAAGGCACTTTTGCTCATCATAACTATGTACTTAGTTACTTTATTTAATACCCAGGAGCAAAGAAGAAGATTTTCAAAGAATTAATGCATTTTCACTATATAATCTTTAGAGCCCCGCCCTAACACCAAAACCCCTGACCCTGGGGCCATGAATTTCACAATTTTGGAAGAGCACTATTGCTCATCATAACTATGTACTTAGTTCCTTTATTTAATACCCAGGAGCAGAGAAGAAGATTTTCAAAGAATTAATGCATTTTCACTATATAATCAATAGAGCCCCGCCCTTACACCAGAACTCCTGACCCTGGGGCCATGAATTTCACAATTTTGGAAGAGGCACTCTTGCTCATCATAACTATGTACTTAGTAACTTTATTTAATACCCAGGAGCAGAGAAAAAGATTTTCAAAGAAATAATGCACTTTCACTATATGATATATATAGCCCCACCCTGGGGCCATGAATTTCACAATTTTGGTAGAGGGCTCAATGCTTATTACAATGATGCCAACAGTTTGACTGCTTGATGTCCAGGAGTAAAGAAGAAGATTTTTAAAGATTGCATTATTTTTGTGGTTTTAGCCCCACCCCTCAGGCCCCAGGGGGGCAGGGACCATGAAATTCATAATTTTTGTTCCCCTTCACCCATAGATGCTATATACCAAATTTGGTTGAAATTGGTTGAGCGGTTCTAGAGAAGAAGTTAAAAATGTTCAAAAGTTAACGTATGATGGACGACGCATGCCGATGGACGAAAACATATAGCAATACGTCACCTGAGTGACTCAGGTGACCTAATAAACACTTACTAATAATTGGTGCTGCACAAAGGGGCAGATATTTCAGTAGCCACCTAGTATAGAATCCTTAGTGCTGCACAAAGCTGCACAAAGGGGCAGAGATTTCAGCATACATAAATATCAACATTGCAAAGAGAAGAAGAAACTCTACTGTCACCTAACATAGTGTACACACTATGATACTAAACATTGCATAAAGGGATAGAAGCCTCAGCAGTCACCAGTACTGTGTCATTACTGGTACCACTGACTGACAATAAGTGCTACCTAAGGTAGAATTTCAGTATAGTGTTCTTGACTATAAATGTTGTACCTTTAGTCGAGTTTCAGTATAGGTAATAACTGGTACCATAGACTGACAATAAGCCATACCTTTGGTAGAATTTCCAGTATTGGGTAATTACTGTTACCATTAACTGACAAAAAACCATACCTTTGGCAGAGTTTCCAGAATCATGTCAACCATAGCAGCGTCCTGGTAATCCTTCCAGGCGTCCGCCTTCTTAGCCATCTGTTCTGCCTCGGCCTTGGCCTTAGCCTCCACAGCAAAAGCCTCAGCCTCGCCCTTCACCTGAAGAGTACAAATAATCCACTGGATCAGCAATCACATTTACTTAAAACTTCATTTTTATCTGCATGAGAATTAAAACCATTTAACAGCTGATGGACTTTTTCATGCTTATTTTTAGCCCTGACAACATTCTGGCCACACCTACCTTAATGGCTTCTGCTTCAGCTTCTGCCTCTAAGATCACTCTGGTTCTGTCAATAAAATTAAAAGTGGATTCATTTACATGGAAAAATGCCTTTCAAAAAATTAAAAAGAATCCCTTTAACATAAACTAGTTAATTAAACTCCACATTGTGACCCTAGGTATTATGTAACCCTAGGTATTATGTAAACTAAGTTTCTATGAACCTACATCACCTGTTGGCCTCAGCCAGCATCTCGAGCCTCTAATTTAGTTATTGTCCTCATTCAGTTTTCTCTTTACCTTGTACATGTATTCCTTATTTGTAAGTAACTTTCATTTACCAGTTGGGCTATGTTAGTTTCCATACCCTGTTCTTCACATTTACCTGTTGGCCTCGGCAAGCTTCTCTAGTCTGTACTTCTCAGCATCAGCTGGCTTGCGGACTGTGGCCTCTAATTCTCTTTCTCGGCGGGTAATTTCTTGTTCCTGTAGCTGGATTTGTTGAGCCCTTTCAATCACCTTGACCTGCATATCCTCTTCTTTGATTGCTTGTTTGGTCTTAGCAGCCTTGAATAGAACATTTAATGATTGATTATTTACATGAACACACCTGCAATTTATAGGTAAAGCAGATGTTAAAAGTTCTAAATTACATAATCTTATCAACCAGCACATATGAAAGTCAAAATAAGCTATTGGCACACATAAATGTAATTCACCGATGAGTTACCAGCTAATAGGTAAGGACAAGTATGCTGTCCAGCTTAGATAAGATGCTATCAATGTTTCTTATTCATATGAACTAACCTGGAGTTCATAGGCTAGATCAGATTGGGCTTTCTTGGTCTGAATCTCCATGTCATAGGCAGCATTCTTCAATTCGAAATCTCTCTGTGACTTTGCAATGTCAATATCTGTAGTATACCTGGCAGCCATTCTCTTCTCTTCAGCATTGGCTTCCTGTGTACACAAATACAAAAACATTTTTGAATTTATTTTTTTATTTGAAGGGCTGGATGATTAACAAGAAACTTAGGGGTCTTAACAGTAACCTGAGTTTTATAAAATAACTTGGTATTTAGAACAAGAGGCCCAAGGGCCTTAACGGTTACCTGAGTATAATACAACAATTTAGAGGATCCATAGAGTATAAAATGAACTGAAAAGTGAAGCTTTGTTGCCCAAAAGCAAGAAAAATAGGGTGATCATGATCAACAAAATAATTAGTCTAGTATTCATTAACAGTTCATAAATTAGGTTCTAATCTGTTCCCCATTTATCACTATCACCATACAGTATAATTATTAACAAACTATCAGTGCTTCTGTACTATTTTAATTCCTTGTTGACATCTCTTACATTGGCCTCTCTTGGTCTTTGATGAAATTTAAAAAGACAAGTTATTTTTGTCTCATTTTTATTTATCTATTACAAGTCTTCCTGATCATTAAAACTATGAAAGTACTTTTTTTATTATACAATAAAAATTCTTGCATAATTCTCTTATTCTATTAACCTTTCAAGTACATTATTTACAGTGATTAATTATCAAAAGTAAATGGCAAAGGGGAATAACTCCTCTCAGTAGAATACAAATTAATAGATCCCTGGCAAGGACCAGAACACTTGACCAAATGGTCCAGATATTCAAAAATCTGGTAAAAATACTATTCCTTATTAAAACTTTTACTCTTTTTGCCTCTGATATGCCCAGGTGCAGAGAAGATTTTTTAAAGAAATAATGCTTTTTTATTACAGATTTACTATATTATCAATAGAGCCCCCTCCCCCCCTCCACAACAAGAAACATTAGAGCCTCTCACCCTGGGACCAGAAGTTTGCTCATCATAAGTAATCACTTTGTTTATCTGCTTAACACTAAGAGCAGACAGGGTTATTTAATAGAATTAATGCATTTTCACTATATCATCAAGAGCCCCACCCTTACACCAGCACATCAGACCCAGGGATCACGCAATTCACTACTATGGAAGAAGCACTCTTGCTCATCATAACTATACAGTTAGCTTCTTTGCTTTTTAACCAGGAGCAGAAAAGAATACTTTCAAAGAAATTTTGCTTTTTCACAGTATAATCAATAGAGCCCCCCCCCTTTTCTTCAGAACCCTTGACCCTGGGGCCATGAAATTCAAAATTTTGGAAGAGGCATACTTGCGTATCATAACAATGTACTTAATTTGTTTAAATAAAACCCAGGGGCAGAGAAGAAGATTTTCAAAGAAATAATTCACCTTCACTATAGGATCTATATAGCCCCACCCTAACACAAGAACCCCTGATCCTTGGGCCATGAATTTCACAATTTTGGAAGAGTCACTCTTGCTTATCATAACTATGTATTTAATTTGTTTAAATAATACCCAGGAGTAGAGAAGAAGATTTTCAAAGAAATAATGCACTTTCACTATATGATCTATATAGCCCCACCCTAGCACCAGAACCCCTGACCCTGGGGCTATGAATTTCACAATTTTGGAAGAGTCACTCTTGCTTATCATAACTATGTATTCAAATTTTTTCAATAACACCCAAGAGTAGAGAAGAAGATTTTCAAAGAAATAATGCACTTTCACTATATGATCTATATAGCCCCGCCCTAGCACCAGAACCCCTGACCCTGGGGGCCATGAATTTCACAATTTTGGTAGAGGGCTCAATGCTTATTACAGTCATGCCAACAGTTTGACTGCTTGATGTCCAGGAGTAAAGAAGAAGATTTTTAAAGATTGCATTAATTTTGGTGGTTTTAGCCCCACCCCTCAGGCCCCAGGGGGGCAGGGACCATGAAATTCATAATTTTTGTTCCCTTCCACCCATAGATGCTATATACCAAATTTGGTTGAAATTGGCTGAGCGGTTCTAGAGAAGAAGTTAAAAATGTTCAAAAGTTAACGCACGATGGACGACGCACGCCGATGGACGAAAACGGATAGCAATAAGTCACCTGAGTGACTCAGGTGACCTAAAAATATTCTGCATTTTATTTCTATATACTCTTTAAATCCTATATATGGCTTCATCAAATCCTAAAGGTAATCATTTGAAAAAAAAAAAAAAAAATTACAAAAGAATGCTTGTACTGTCACTGCCAAATGACAGTTTGGACATTCTATAGATCCCATGAAGAATTTTTTAAAAAGTTCCTTTGGTGGGATTATCCCTATCATTGGAAAAGGGGGTGGGGGCTTAGGGGTCTAAGATTGAAAAATTTTGAATTTAAATTATATGAGGATGCCTGTAATGAAATGGACAACATGAAGAAATTAATGTAATAGAGACTACAACCCTGTCGTTCTACCTATCCTGATTCCCGCCTCCATGCAAGCCTCAGTTAAGACACTGCTCCTTCTACCTACCCTGATACCCGCCTCCATGCAAGCATCAGTTAAGACACTGCTCCTTCTACCTACCCTGATACCCGCCTCCACATGAGCCTCAGTTAAGACACTGCTCATTCTACCTACCCTGATTCCGGCCTCCATGCAAGCCTCAGTTAAGACACTGCTCCTTCTACCTACCCTGATTCCGGCCTCCATGCAAGCCTCAGTTAAGACACTGCTCCTTCTACCTACCCTGATACCGGCCTCCATGCAAGCCTCAGTTAAGACACTGCTCCTTTCTACCTACCCTGATACCCGCCTCCATGCGAGCCTCAGTTAAGACACTGCTCCTTCTACCTACCCTGATACCCGCCTCCATGCGAGCCTCAGTTAAGACACTGCTCCTTCTACCTACCCTGATTCCGGCCTCCATGCGAGCCTCAGTTAAGACCCTGCTCCTTCTTCCTACCTAGATTCCAGCCTCCATGCGAGCCTCAATTAGGACCCTGGTCCTTCTACCTACCCATGTGAGCCTCAGTTAAGACCCTGCTCCTTCTACCTACTCATGCAAGCCTCAGTTAAGACCCTGCTCCTCCTACCTACCCAGATTCCAGCCTCCATGCGAGCCTCAATTAGGACCCTGGTCCTTCTACCTTCCCATGTGAGCCTCAGTCAGGACCCTGCTCCTTCTACCTACCCTGATACCCGCCTCCATGTGAGCCTCATATGAGACCTTGCTCCTTCTACCTACCCTGATTTCGGCCTCCATGCGAGCCTCAGTTAAGACCCTGCACCTTATCTTGATTCCAGCCTCCATGTGAGCCTCAGTTAAGACCCTGCTCCTTCTACCTACCCTGATTCACAGGCACTTGGGGTATGGACTCCCCCCCCCCTCCCCTTTTCTTTTTTTTTCTTTTTAAATCTGGGGTCGAGTCACCTTTTCCCTATTTTTGTATTCTAATACGCACTATATGTTATCAATAATGTAACTCGTTTGTCTCTATATACTGTTTTAAATATGCTGTTTTAGACTGATACATAAAAAGAGAGAAGGCTTGCAACTCTTTTCTTGTCGTATGCCTCACCTCGCTCAAACTTCGCCTGATTATTTATCTAAAGCATAAGAACACATGGAATATGCATACATCAATAAATTTGTTACACATTCTTCTTCCCTTTTATATTTCCATTTAATTTTTATGTGCCTCCGATTTGTAAATATTTCGATTAAATTACCCGCATCTAGGGTAAATTTTGTTGATGTGCACTAGCTGGGATGGAAGTGCAATAACGGTAACTCTAACTTTACAAATGTTCTGCATTAAATAAAAACTCCAGGTTTCGTAATAAAAATATCGTGAAATTTGGTTGTCTAGGTCATATGTTAATTGTTAATCTTCATCCACCAGAATCAGCTTGTTAGAGTTATCTTGTTATACACAGAACTTACCGTTACAAGTAATATGAATAGAAAATTCGGGATTTTTCCCTCTCGCATTTACAATCTCCCTTTCAGAGTTGTCGTTCGTTCCTCTCTCATACACCTCTGCAATGGGCTCGCGTCAAGATTTTTGACATAAGGTATAAAACATTATATTCCAAGGAACATTTCAAATTTAACTAATATTTCTAGATCTACTTAGTAAATATATACCTTATGAGACAAACATAAGTACAGGAATTTAATTATAATGAATAAAAACAAACGCACTATTTCCTGTGCTTAACACTGCGATATACGCGAGCCAACGAAAGAGGTGAATGTATGAACTGACGGTAGAGAGTGACGCATTTAATGTTGCGAATGACATTACACATAATGATGACGCCCGAAAATACCGGGCACTTCCATCCCAGCTAGTGCACATCAACAAAATTTACCCTAGATGCGGGTAATTTAATCGAAATATTTACAAATCGGAGGCACATAAAAATTAAATGGAAATATAATAGGGAAGAAGAATGTGTAACATATTTATTGATTTATGCATATTCCATGTGTTCTTATGCTTTAGATAAATAATCAGGCGAAGTTTGAGCGAGGTGAGGCATACGATGAGAAAAGAGTTGCAAGCCTTCTCTCTTTTTATGTATCAGTCGAAAACGGCATATTTAAAAACAGCATATAGAGACAACTGAGTTACATTATTGATAACATATAGTGCATATTAGAATACAAAAATAGGAAAAAGGTGACTCGACCCCAGATTTAAAAAGGAAAGGGGGGGGGGGTTCCATACTCCAAGTGCCTGTGCCCTGATTCTGGCTCCATGCGAGCCTCAGTTAAGACCCTGCTCCTTCTACCTACCCTGATTCCGGCCTCCATGCGAGCCTCTGCCTCTCCCATTCTTGCGTCCCTCTTGACTGTAGCTGTCTGTGCCATACCCAAGTACTTCAGGTAACCCTGCAAACAGAAACAGGCAAATCTGTACTTCTACACATTATGTTTCAATTATAATGATCAACTTACATAATCAACTTTGTATCATAAAGAGAATGATTGTTTGCTACAAGTAAATTTCATTTTTTTTCTTTTTTTTATAGAAAGAGAAAGAGAGAACCCCAAAAGTTTTTCTTCTTGGTTAACAATAAGTGTTTTTTCCCCTCCTTTTTCTTTGTTTTTGATTAATAAAAAGTCCAACCATACACAATCTCTCAGGATAAACTAAAGAACCATGCAGTGATACACACTGGTACAAATTCTTCTAACATGTGCACACAAAAACAAAATTACGCAATTCCTAGGGATGCCCTACAAGGTCAAACAACAGAAGAGACAGAACAGGGGTGTGGGATTATGTTTCATTCTCTACAAGCAAACAAGGATTAACCTTAGAAATTATCAGTATTTTTCATTATTACCACTTTTTTCCCCAGAATATGATCATATCAAAAGGTATATTCTATAAAACAAAGTATAATTTTCAATGAAAAACTTGGAACTGAGTATACCATAACAAATGGCAAACATGCTACATTGCCTTCATCAGAGTGTACCATAACAAATGGTAAACATTGTATACTGCCTTCATCAGAGTGTACCATAACAAATGGTAAACATTGTATACTGCCTTCATCAGAGTGTACAAATACAAATGGTAAACATTGTATACTGCCTTCATCAGAGTGTACGAATACAAATGGTAAACATTGTATACTGCCTTCATCAGAGTGTACCATAACAAATGGTAAACATTGTATACTGCCTTCATCAGAGTGTACCATAACAAATGGCAAACATGCTACATTGCCTTCATCAGAGTGTACCATAACAAATGGTAAACATTGTATACTGCCTTCATCAGAGTGTACCATAACAAATGGTAAACATTGTATACTGCCTTCATCAGAGTGTACCATAACAAATGGCAAACATGCTACATTGCCTTCATCAGAGTGTACCATAACAAATGTTAAACATTGTATACTGCCTTCATCAGAGTATACAATAACAATTTCAAACAGGGTTTGCTGCCTTCATCAGTGTACCATAACCAATGGCAAACTGGGTATACTGCCTTCATCAGAATGTACCATAACAAATGGCAAACAAGGTAAAATGCCTTCATCAGAGTGTACCATAGCAAATTTCAAACATGGTATACTTCTTTCATCAGAGTGTAACAAATAGCAAACATAGCATACCACTTTCATCAGAGCATACAATAACACATGGCAAACATGGTATACTTCTTAACCCTTTCAATGCAAATTAAGTGTTCATACCTAATGCTTGCCCTCATCTAAACACAAGTTAAGATCATAGAATTTGTAAAACAGTTTGTAAAGGTTCTACTTTTGATTAAACACATACCGCAGTATTTATCATGAAGTTTTCCTATCCAGCCAGCCTTATTTCTGCATTCTCCCCAAATTTTTACTTTTATAACTTTTTTGAAATACAATAGAAAATGTGAAAGAATTTTTAAGAGGGTACCAAATACCAGTAAGTGTAAATTTTCAAAATTTTCAACAATTAAAATTTCTAGTACATTGATCCTGATGTTTAACAATTGCAGCTTTGTTTTTGAAGAAAATTAGATTTTTAAAAATTTTTGTAACTCTTTATATCCCCTGCTGTGGCTAAGCCTAGCCAAAATTTGAACCAATTAGAATCTTCACTACATGAGAATGCTTGCAATTTAAAGGGCTTACTGTGGTCTCAGACAGACTGACAAACAAATGTTCACCCAGTGCTAGAAAAACAAATATTAAATAACCCTGGCTCAGGTGAGCCGAAAATCTAAACATCTCTTACTGCTCTCAAATATTAGTAATATTATTAAAAGAGAGATGTCTGATGAGACTATAGCTCTACTGGTTTGTACTTATAACAAAGGAAGAGAAAAAGCAGCTCTTCGACTTGCAACTGCTACACTTAATAAAACAGAGTTATGATCCAGGCTTTAGTATCTCTACGTGGCAAGTTTAACTGAAAGCAGATCTAAGCATAGGAGTAGTGTTTGCAGATAATTTCACTGATTTTCATTATGAATAACCATGGCAACACCATTCATGAACATTAAAAACAATATGTAAAATTATGTATCTTAGTGTAGTCTACTTGTATACCATATTTTAATAAATCAGGGCAAAACTGTAGGTGGAGTAGCGTTAAATTTCTTAGAAATTTCTACTTCAAGTAGCCATGGCCACAATGTTTGTCCAAATCAAATAGAAAAACTTTGAACATGGTTCAAGATTTCCATTTTAACAATTTAATTAATTTTATGAGAACTTTCAGCAATATGTCTTTGAAATTCAACAATTAATGAGAAGTCTTATCAGTACGCGCTGGTGAAGAACATGAATAATGTGTCTTAGTGACATCTACTCAAGTATCAAGTTATACTGAAATGGGACAAAAAATGTTTAATTAAGTAGACCAGTAGAGCTAAAAAAGGAAGAAGAATTTAGCAAACAACAACCATGCATATAAAATGATTTCTTTACTGCAAATGGTTCCGTCTGATAGAAAAATAAAATTTTAACATTACCCAATAGTAACAAAATATACGATAAATGATCTATCACTTCATAGATTGTGAATTATCATAATGTAAGAGAACTGCAAAAAATAAAAACTTTGTACATTCTAAAACAACAGAAGAACATTTTGTATTATAATATATTTGGAATTTGATTTACAAAAATAATAGCTGCCTAAGTACACCTTTACAGTTTGCACCTTCATATATTAGTGTTTATAAGAAGGGTGTCAATATTCTCTACTTCAGCCCCTGTTTTCAAAGGAACTGCCAATATATAAAGCTGTATGACTATCAACATATAATGCCATATAATAGGTCAAAAAAATTCTTAGAGAACTGAACTTTTTTCACATGTCAATAAACCATATCTGCAAAACCAATCAAGGAATGCTGGGAAATTCTAAATAACAAAAAATATACCACAAATTATGCCCACTGAACATGTTAACATGAAAATCCATTCACTAACCAATCAAGCTTAATAATAGGCTACATAAAGGATTCTAGATCTAAATGAAAAACAAAAGATATAAACAATGAAAATCAAGAAGTCTCCAATAACAACAGAACATTCCAGTCATAGTTACATGGTCCGATTCCTGTGGTCCACAGAAGCGTTAAGTGACAGCCCACCACAATCAGTGTAAAGACTCTCATATTACAAATATTTAGTCAAAAATGAATGAAACTTGATAGAATGATTGTCAAGACCTACCCTGTCATCACGGATGTCCTTGAGGGTGTAACTGACCACACAGATTCCCATGTTGACCAGATCAGAGGACGCCACTTCAAACACAGCCTTAGAGAACTTCTTACGATCCTTGTAAATTTCCTGAAGTTCATAAAATAACTTCTGTGAATTATGAAAACTATTAACAATAAAAAAACAACTATTCCTATATAATTCTACAAAAAAATTTAGACTTTCTTTGTGTCCCTATCTCGATCCCTCATACTTGGGGTCAAAGATTGGACAATCCTAAATGACCATGCTTATATCCCTTTAGTAGACGGTAAGACCAATCCTAATCCTATGGATCAGAATACATTGTATGAAGAAATCTGAATCTTCAATATCAATAAGCAAGTTTCCACATATATGTTTTGTCATTTCTAGTTCAGTGGCTCCTGAAAAGATTTTTAAATGATTCAGCAGGGCTTTCAATAATTTTGAAGTGGTGAATTTATCCATTTGAAGAGGCTGTTTTAGAATTATTTCCAGTATTTTATTTTGCCAATTATGAAATCTGATGCAGCAAATTACGATCATTGAAAAGGTGATAAATTGCCTCCAGTCGCCCGTTATTGAAAGCTGAAAGCTCTGATCCCATCCTAATTTTTACATTTTCTTCATTCTCACCCATTGAAAAGGAGCATAGTCCTTCATTTGTACAAAGGATTTTTTTTGCACATTTGGTTGACATTATCTAAGTGGTTGTACAGGAAAAGTCGAAAATGTGAAAAATTAAATGACAAAGTCAAACTAAAACACATACTACCAAAAGGCAACCCATGTCACTGAGCTGACCTCATAATCCTATAAAGTGTCACTTTTTGATGTCAATTGATGTCTTAACCTTACCCATTCTCTATAAGTAACTTTACCTCTACTGTCATATTTCCCATGATGGCTCTCTGATGACCTTCAAGGGTTTCCAAGGCCACTCTCTCTATGTCACGCTCTGTTTTACCCAAAAACAGTTCACAGGCAGATTCCAGCATTTCTTTGGATGAGCCTTGGATTTTTACCTGTGTTAAATTTCGATACTGAATAATTCTAACATAGTAAATAATTAGAATTTAGTAACATAACATACTTATCAAACTTACTTTTCTAATCTAATGATAAAAAAAAAAAAAACCATGATGGAAATAGGAGCATACTAAAATCACTAAAAAGAGACCAACTAAACACAAAGTAGGTTCCCAAGTAATTCCAAACAAAGGCAAGCAAAGTATTTTCTTTCCATAAATTTTACTTTCATTTTCATTACAGAATGTCATATAAACCTCTGATTTTGCTGTAATTATACACTTAGAGTAAATTCCCAACCAAAAATTTAATGTCTGAATTTATATGATGAACAAAAGGCCAATGAACCAAATTTTACTTTCATGTAGGTAAGTCTTGATGTGGCTCAAACTGAGCCAAAAGTTTTGAAGCTTTCAACATCTGTCTAAATAAATTCTAGGGTGATATGTATAGTTCAGCAAATCATGGTCTTTTTTCCCTTTGATAGTCTGTATATTCTTAAACTTAAGTCTGAAGTAAAAGTTCAATCAGCTATAGCTTCAGATTCAATAGCCTAATTATTGTAATGGGTTTCAGAGGTAATCTTCAACATTTGAATACTGTATACAGGGAAATTTTATTTTTGCCTTTTTCACCCTACTCAGAAGTGGGCGAATTTCAACGGGATGAATTCAAAGAACACAGTATAATTTCTTAAACAGAATTGTGACTGGGCGAATTTAAAAGGGGCAAAATTGTTTGCAAGTTTGAAAGGGTGAAAATAACACGGGGCTAAAATAACCCTGTATACAGTAGCAAGAATTGTCTTTGCTGTGGTATGTATGGAATACATTTGGAAAGATTTTGATTTGTTAACCATAAATCTTCCATCTTTACCTGAGCAATCCCTGTCACCGATATTGCGACACCCAGCTGTGTGTAGACATTTGGACTGTCAATCTGTAGGGTCATAGTGTTCAGAGAAAGCCTTAAACAAAATAATATTTATACTGTATATAAATAACAAATGTACCAACAGAATATCCCCTCAAGTAATATACACCTTTATTATATAGTCTATAAATAGTCCCTATATAATCTATACAAACAGTTCATAATGCTACATATTCACTGGATTTGAAGCCGTATTCACCAGAGGGTCAGTGCGCGTGCAGCTGCATTGTGACATCACAATCAATACCTCAAACAACGTTGAAAACAATGGTTGCAATGGCCGGAGCCAGCTGTGTATCTCAACAGGAAAAACATTAAGCAAGTCTTTAACAGTATTATTACACACAGCAAAAGGAAGACAAGGAGGTCATCAAGTGTAATCGGAACAATTCTTTATTTTTCTATGACAAAATTTTCATTAATAAAAATGGTGTCATCATGCAGCATTCAAGGTCTTATTTATTCAAATCCTGACAATATAATAAAACAATTATGAACTCTTTCAGTGGTGAATATGGTTTGTTATTCACCAGAATAATATCAATATTGACCTCAGCAGTCGGCTTCGCCTCGGTCAATATTGATATTTTTCTGGTGAATAACAACCATATTCACCACTGTGAAAGTCAATAATTGTATAGTTTTATAAATTATGATTAAAAAGCGTCTCAAAAATATTGTATTCACAGCATTGTAACAAAGTACATATAGAGATTCTTCACTCAATGTAACATCGATTAAATTGCAAATAATTATACAAAATATACTGTCTATATTTTTTTATTACTTGACAAACAACTCAGAAAAACCTTAAAACTGTATGAGATGTATTCATAATCTTCCCATACCTCTGCAGTTTCTGAATAAGTGGCCATACAAACACACGACCACCAGGAATAAATGTGGATCCAGTGTGGCAACATCCTAAAAAGTAAAATAATCAATTTAATCACAAAGATAAAGCAATTTTTTTTAAAAGCAGTTTTTAAAAATAAAATTTACATGATTTTCCATTGTCCTGCCAGCCAGTTTCTATATATTGCTGAATGTTATGTGAAGAATTTTTTTTCTTCAAACAGTAAACCTAGTTTAAGTTCTCAGCATCAAGATATACAGTTAATTAACTAGTAGTGAATTGGTTTGTTGTTACATGGTATACTCAACCTAGGTCAAAGTTCCAAATGTTCTTAGCTGTTGTATTTTTGAAGCTTTTCAAAATAGTGGTAGGGAAATTCCAAAATACGCGTGGTATAGGCATGGAGATAAAACTACGATTACTTTCCTAGATTCAAACTCATTTTTCTGTATCGAGTCATGTGACCTCTACTGTTGCTGTATTGAAAATTATTGTTGGATTATTTATGTCTTTGAGAAAATTCTATTCAAAGCATGTTAACATTACAACCATTTCTGAGGCACATTTTTATGTGAACTTCTTTGTAATTTGTCTTGGTAGTATATTAACCAATGCCAGCTTTTTGTGTTTTTTGTATCCTATAAAAAGTCACTTTTCAAACTTAAAAAATTCAGGAACTGAAACTAAGAAAATAACACATGGTTATGGTATGGACATCATAATTTTATTTAAAAGTCAATATTTATTTCTCACTGACAACTGGCATAGGTTTTCAAAATAAGTTGGTAGTTTGAAGACAAAAAGGCTAATAAATTTGAGTTTGAGAAGCTATATATATATTTAAAAGTGTAAGCCTGAAGGAACTGTCAGACATTTTCAATTGGAATAAGTACTGACCAGACTAATGACACTACCATCAGGGTTGGCAAAAAGCTGGGAAATACTTGTATTTCCCAGGACGGTGGGAAATACTGGTAATTACCAGGAATTACTGGTATTTCCCGGGAAATACTGGGAAATAAGAAATAGGTACATATTTTATTCATATTGACATGTAGTACACCTTATTGGCTAAGATATCTACCTGGTATCACTGTTCCCGATTTAAAAAATTCTGGTTTCCAAGTAATTCATTTTATATACATGTAATCATAACACAGTATATTCATATACCAATCATGAGTGCTTGAGTCAGATGTAGTCTATACAGGTCCATGAAATGAACACAAAGATCCCAATTGGGTTTTTACGTAACTAAAGAAGGATCTAAGAAAATTCTTAAATGTAGTGTATGGTATGAATATCAAATCTGAGAAGAAGCCTTTAGTTTTACTCAAGGTAATTATCTCTCAAAACAGGAGCACAAAACTGTCCAGAGCAATTTGTTAAAACAACATGATTGTTTGTAATAACTAAAGTGTTTACAGAAGGATGAAAACAAGTTGTTTTTTTTGTTCTTGGATTTATAATTAATAAACTAAATAATTTTACAAAACTGAAAAGAAACTTGAATTGAAAAACTTAAGTTTTTGTACAGCCAGGGAAATGTTTCAGAATGCTTTTGGGTATGGGACCTGGAGTAGGTGATACATTCTGAATATGTTATATAGCAATTTGAGACATATTCCTTATTATTCATCTTCTGTTTTTATGTTTATTTTATTTTTTAAATTTTGTATAAGATTGAATGAATTAGAGAAATAAAAAACTCTAATAACTTAGTATTTCCCAATATTTACCAGTTTAGAGAAAATTTGTAGTATTTCCCAGGATGGGAAATGCCGGTATTTACCACTGGTAATTCCCACCACTGGTATTTCCCGGCCAACCCTGACTACCATATAAAGATAAATGGGAAATACTTTCACATCACTATTCCTTCCTTCATTTAATGAATTCCCATGTGTTAAATGTAATTTTTCATTTGATTCTCAAAGACGGCAACATATTTTTACTTTTTCTATCAAATATTGTTGTAAAATACTCTTTATTTATTTGTATATGTGTGTGTGAAGTGTGTAAAACCCTTCCAAATACAAACTGATATTTGATACATAAACTGCCTTCGTACAAGCTACTCACATGTAATTATATTTTTCATACATTTTAACTTAAATGCACAAAGTATATTATACTTTGTTCATTTAAGTAATCTGAATTATTATCTAGCAGATTGGCTTTTCTCTGCATCTCTCATATATCCGCTTACTGCCTTTCCGGCTGCGTCCATTTTAAGGTTAGATTGAACCTGCCCACTCCTCTTGACTGCTCATTATTATGCACGATCGACCAAGGTTTACTAATGTTAAATGATCCCGTCTACCTTGATTTTATTTTTTTCTACACATATTAAATGCAATCTGCAAGTGAATATTAACAATTTTAGTTACTAAGTGTCTAAAACGCAGTACAGTGAGTGTCTAAAACGCAGTACAGTTTATCTGAAATGCGATAGCTGAAACGCTAATTATGTAGGGTGAATATTCAAGCGATGCAATGCCATATCTAAAGATGCAAAATTGTACTTTCCTGCAATTATTAAATATAGTTTAAATAATTCTACCTGAAACCACCATTACTTCGTTCGGACCACATGTCTCGAACCCCATCTTTGCTGAAGAAAACTGCCTTTCGAAATGTTAACTCTCTAATCTCTTTCGCAATGGTTGACCGTCTTCCTGTTTAGATGTTCGAGGTTAATATTTTCCTTGGATATGATTGGTCAATATTAAAATTAGGCAACACTTGCTGGAGATGTGGAAATCTTATATTCAAGGGTGTGGTTTTTGTATATTGATAAACTTTGAAATATTGTAGAATGTAAAAATGTTTATTTTCTATAAAACAATAAATGCTACCTTTCTCTTAAAAAAAAATACATGTAAATTCAATTAGTGACAGCAGGGACCTATACTAACTATATATCCTGTATATAGATCCCTGGTGATAGGTCTACATCAGTTATATGTAACCATGCATCTGATATTTTCTGACTTTGATGCCTACAGCCCTAATAAAAATCAAGGGTTTAAAGGATACGAAAAAAGCCCCCCCCCAAGAGTTCTATATAGATCTATATAGAGACTGGCATTTTTTTCTTTCTTGGCATCTTATTTCATGCATACAGAATTAATTTGGGAATCAATTATAGGGAATGTTATAACTTTAATACTTTAATGAAAATAGAAGCAATTTGCAAGTCTTATTAATTTACCTTGATCAATTTAATCAAGGTTACATATAGTAACCTAAAGTGAATTTAGTTCCTTCAATCCTTGTGTGAGACACACCAAGGGGATTATGAATGAAGGCTTTCCCTTGAAAATTTTAACAATTTATCTCGTAAATTTCCGAAAATGTGTTTTCTGAAGAAAAAAAAATCTGCCTCCAACCACTCCACCCCCCCCCCCACCACCCCCCTAAAGAAAATCCCCGAGTTTGAAGCATGGTTTGCCAGATGATGGAATTTAAAATTTAGCACCCCTCGTTCCAAACACGATCATGCATGGTTTTTCTTCGAGAAAACATTTTGGTCAGAAACATTTTTTTCTTTTTTTTGTCAATATATTTGGTGACCTGCCATTATCAGATTGTGTTCCCTGAAAGCTAAACAGTTTTTTAAATAAAATCTTTAAAACTTTTCCACATTTAACACTGCTTACATGGGCCGTTTACGTGGGTTATGTCAAATGAAGATTGTGAGTTTGTTGCCAACATTTAACGGCAAATTTTATAATAAGAAAACAAGATACATGTAAAATATAGATTTATTACATTTTCAATAGTGAAATACTGTGATTTATTTATTGAATAAAAGTGATATTCTCTCACAGTGCTAAAGGATACCAAAATGATATTCTACCATAGTGTGAAAGGATATCAAAGTAAGTAAAAAATTTCTGACCTGTCATAAGATAGAGATAGAAACTAACCCATCTTGATAGAGACTAAAACTGCCAATTTCTTCCCAAATATGTTTCTTAAATCCATGTTACAATGTTTCCAATGCTATGACATTTCAACTGCTCAACTATGATGTCACAGCCTAAGAAACTGTGTTAAGAAAGTACAGAGGAAAAGGGAAAATCAAAGAAAGTGTAATAAACAGAAAATTCAATGTTTTGTAGTTGGATATGGAATTAATTTCACTCGATCGTGAGACAGGATTTTTTAAATTATATTTTCACTTGTGCTTCGCACTCGTGAAAATATAAAAAAAAATCCTGTCCCATTCGTGAAATAAATTCCATATCCAACTACAAAACATTGAATATCCTCTATATATTACAGTCATTATTAGACATACTATTTGTATGCATTTTATGCACTTTTAAAGTTGATGGCTAATTCTCAGTTCATTATAAAATGTAATTGTTTTGTTCTGGGTTTTTGTTTGTTTGTTATTTATTGCTTTAAATTCGGACATTGTGTATCTTTACGCTCCACTTTAGATCCAAAGTGGTTGAATAAATATTCAGTTCTATTCTATTCTAAACACTGTGTGCCTCAGCCTACCTTGAAATAGTAAAATTGCTTCTTTTTCCGGGAAAGATGGAGGGGTTTATGATGATTATAGCCAAAGAAAAAGTTGGAAATCTAAAAGGAAGTATTTTCCCCCCGATTATTTATCATATGGTTCTCTATAAAAGTACCGGGGGGGGGGGGAGTTCTACTTGGCAATGGGTTCGTTACATCTTGCATCTGAATGTATAGCATGTTTCTAAATTTTATAGTTAATCGTTTTAAGAATGGTTAGCACTAGATGGTAAAAACTACAGGTAGGCTGGCTGGTTCCCAATACGAGTTATTGTTCCTACGGTTATATTCAAGCTAACGTTTAAAATGGATTAGATAACAGGCAAAAGGTACTCAGTTACTTCTCTCAGTTTAATATCAATGTTAAAGAATATCAGAAATGTTTTCTCCGAAATACAAATAATAGAGAAGCCAATAAATTATCATGAAATCAGCTCAATAAGAGAGAAAGCTATCCTTCCAGAGCTACAATCCTAAATATTTTTGCAGACAATAATTCCATGTGAAATCATATACTTTCAAACTATTTGTAACAGTATCACTTGTTCCTTGGACATCACGCCACAAATATGAGAGAAAAACAACTGAAAAAAGTATTAAAAGGCGCACAAAATTGAGTACGGAGTCCATACATCGTGTTCGGTAAGTTAAGATTGTTTAAAACACCTAAGTTTAGACACATAAGCGAAATATTCATCTACTTTCGTATTCTTGGGAGCTAAAATCATTACATGATTCTCAATTTAATGCAATTTAGTAGTGGGGATATTTTAGGAGTTCATGAGCACACTCGCAAATAAGCTAAAGGTCATCCCAAGGTGACAGTGTCCACGGATAGATTTTAGACAGAGTGTATCGCGAACACGGTGATATGTAATGGTGACTGAGACAATAGAGGTCATCAGAATTCTTCCGCAGGAATGCAGCAATAATACCAAACCCACTCCTAGTCAACAGGAGAGTATCACAACGAGTTAGAATCTCGTGTTCTGTAAAGGACTTTTGTTGACCATGACAAAGTTCTCCACTCTTCGAAATGTCCATGTGAGTGATTGGCCCGGGCACCTCCAACAGAAAGTCTTGGAACCTTTCACGTGCTGAATTTATTATGTCAACAGAATCTGTTGCAATGAATATCTTGTGGTTCGGAATCTGGTATTGAGATAAAAACTTAAATATGGTTTCAATATCTTTCTCCCTGACGTCTGTGGAGTCGTCATTAGGTAAAGTTTTGCTCCGCCCTTGACGCACGTGGGCACACACCAATCTACTGTTTTTGACTTTTTCCGTGAAGATTTCCTGTACGTGTCTTTGTAATGTGTCTGTGTGTTTAAGTATCATCCGTAATATCGCTCTGTATATATCAGGCCTCGGTAACTTCAGAAGCCATGGAAAACTTTCACCAATGTTTGGCCTTTCAGCAAACTCATTTAAAAAGTCCCAGTTTCCGCGAAAATAGATCACATCCGGCTTGTGAATTGTTTCCAGATTCGCGCCTCTAAAATGATTCCTTGCAACTTTTACCCCTGCACTTGCGTAAAAGTTCTGATGAGTGAGACCTTTTAATTCCGACCCGTTAATCTTCCATTGGACTAAGTTTTCATCAAAAGAAATTTTAAAGTCACATGGAAAGTTATCGAGGATTCTGAACTGACGATTTGTGAGCAATGAGAGTATGTAGGACATTACTATTGTTTTCATTCTATCGCTCCATCCTCCACAGCGCCGACCACGTGACGTTCCTGTACATGTATATACGACATACTTATCAGGAAACAAGTCTCTCAACAAAAACATGGAATAGTTAAGACGCGATTCCATCTCGATTAACTCATAAGAACTGTTTCTTGCTGTTGAAGCAGAGGGTTGATGGCAATTTTTTTCCGGTGCCTTGTCATTGTGGGCCAGGTCCCAGGAATACAGTATACACAGAGACGTCATGGTCAGACACATCCACTGAAAAAAAGACAATGGAACGATAAATAAATTTTTGGAAGTTTTTTCAAGAGTAATCAAAGCATTTTCAGGAATAAATGTTTTTTTACTTTCAGAGTTTTTTTCTTCTCTGTAAAAGTTGACCCTTTTATTAAATAGCAAGTTTAAAAGGTCAAGTAACTTTGTTTTAATTTTTTGAATAGATAAAATTAACAGTTATGTAGCTTTGACAAATGAATGCAAAAAAGAAAAAAAAAAAGAAAAAAACTCGGCGAAACGCTTACTTTTAAGAAAGAAACTGGTCTCCACATGGCATCTGGGTCTACATGTATTACGGTAACCTCAGTGCGATAGTGTGTCGCAATTAATGGTTAATTACCAAACATAGATTTACCCCGAGGATGTTGTCCACTACAAACCGTACATGTTAACCGCGGGTAGAATGCAGTCCAAACAAGTCTTTATTCAATGACATGCAATAGGTATTAACAGGAAGTAATACCTACTTCTCAATAGCTTTTTAGGACAAATTTCTGAAATTTTTTTTAATGATTGGGCAATTTGAAGACATATATTGTATTTTAAGGACAGATGATACAAACAATCTTTTATTAAAAATCTTGCAAATAACAACTTAAATCATGTTTATATAAGTAAAATGAATAAGTTTAACCTCAGAGTTTTTGATTTTTCATTCAAAGTTTCACAATAATAGGATTTAAAGTGACAAGAAGTTGTATAGATAAATATAGATGGAGAAAGTTTATAATTTCTTAATATTTTAGAAATTTATTTATTTGTATCATTTACAACCAAAATAGGTCCAAAAAAATATACCAATCCAGATGTCCATTTTTTGTTTGTATCATATGTCCTTAAAGTCACGCGTCTTTCGGATGAGACCTTAAAAACCGAAAAACGCGGCAGGCGTTGGCACGATGAAGAACCTTCACTGCTCAATGGCCCTGAGTGCCGAGAATAGGCCTAAATTTGAAGCCCTTCACCGGCATACGATGACGTCTCTATATGAGTGAAAAATTCTCGAATGAGACGTTTAACAACAAACAATCAATCAATCTGTCCTTAAAAATACAATTTCTTGTTTCAGAATTGTGTAGATGTTTATTTCATGCATGAAATACACAGACACATAGATTGACGATCAAGATCTTCAATGCCTTCTGTCTCTGGTGAGCAAATATTAATTATAAAAAAAAAAAATTAAAAAAAAATAAATAATTTTTTTTTTCCAAATTCAATAAAGAATATTCACAAAATTAATAAAGTCAGCATTGATTTAATAATTTTCTGTGAAATCCACTATGTCTAACGTAGATGATTTGTTTGACGTAAGATGTGTGAAATAACTATTATCTGTTCGAATATGGGGTTTACAGCTGTTAATGGACTCATATAACTGGTTTTATCATTATTTTTTTTAAAATTTTAAATGTATGTATAAATGTCAGTAGTATATGATTACAACATGTACTTCTTTTTCTGTAATTCTAAAGAGTCAATTAGCCACTGCTTTTTAATGGATACCTGAGCACCCCTAGTCGATTCAAATTTGTTCAAGTCAAAGATGAACTTACATTTGTATATAGGCATAGTCTGATGTTACATGTAGAAAATATGCAAATATCCTCAAGTGTAATGAAGTCTGGGTTCATGACTTTAATCTTAATGTCATTGGTAGAGAAATGAAGGTTAGTGATATATATTCAGACAATTGGCCAGTTATTATAAAATTAATTTAATTGTTGATTTAATTAAATTATTCGTTTTTGTGACTCATGTAGCAGGTTAAGTAAAAAACAAAAAAAAAAAAAAATCTTACAATGAACTTTATTGGGAGCTGATCAAGTTCAAACCAATCTCAAGTGCAGAGTAATCGTTTGTTCTTCTCTCAGATACCTCTGCAATGCGTTAACGTCAAGATTTTAGACGTGAAGTTAAAAAAAGATATTCCAAGGATCAATTCAAATTCAAGTTATAGTTCTATATACATGTAAACTATATAAATATTTATCTTAAAAGACAAAAATTTCAATGATAATATCTCATTATAATTAATTAAAATAAGCGCACTATATATGGCTAATCGTAGTGATATACGCTAGCCAATGACAGAAGTGAATGTATATGAGCCGTTGGTAGAGAGTAATTTAAACTCCCTAGCTTTTGCAATGATTTTGTACAGGTTATATAAGTAAGTAAGTATATTTACCACAAGCCAAATATTACAAAGAAAATAACAGAATTACAATTTCATATAAAATACTGCTATCCTGCCTGAAAGACACATGATCCACTAAAATTACCGGTATATCTTTTTCCACAATTTTAAAATTTTCCTAAATTATGTCTTATTTTGAACAAATGACATATCAAAATAAAATAAAAAAAATCAACCACAGGACTTATTTAAATTATCAGTGTTTCATTCTTTTGTACATTAAAAATAACGTTTTGGCTTTCACAGCCTGTATATCAGCATTGATTATTAAAAAGTATAACGTACTGTTTTCACTAAAACAATCAAAGTTAACCTATCGAAGTTTGCTTCTAAAACATAATCAAATTTACTCAAAAGCGTACTCTGAAAAAGTCATATACATGTATATGCTTCCGCTGAAGAACTGAAGCAGCATACATTCATTCGCTTTTATTCAGCATTGTTTTGAAAAAAGGCCAAAATAGATTATTGTACATGTATAAATTCTACGTAAAAGTATTTTTCCGACTTTTATAGAACTACTTTGGTATTTGATTTTCTTCTTAAGTTCAGTGTATTTATATGCTTTGTAAAAGACTAACACACCCTAAACACGTAAATGCAGAACATTATATTATTCAAATTATAGTATTGTAGACGACTTTTGAAATTCTTTACTTTGTGCAGACATTCGAATTCAGTAAGATGTGTTAGATATATTTTTTAAAATTATTAAGAATACACAATAATGAAATGTGAAGAGAACGAACCGATATCATTCTCAAAAGTCCATTTAAACAAATTATGAGCAGAGCCAATAAAGACCTCTGAAAACAGAAGTGGGATCAGGTGCCACGAAGGAGTAAGCATCCCATGCGGACAGATCACACCCACCGTGTACTCTTTGTTATGATCGGGTAAACGGAAAATCCGTAGACAATTCAATGTGAAAATTATGGCCCAACAATTCGTGTGAAAACCTCAGTCAGCATTTGACCTAACGACAGATTGTATTTGCTAACTAGGTCATTGCATAGAACAGAGAATTTGCGAAACGTTGACTTTAACGAGATTGTTGATATCCTTGTATCATCAACTTATTTGTCAGTAGCATGCCTCTATTAATAAATTGTTCGTACGTAGAGCATGTTCTCGCGTATCGAATCAACTGAGAGACATAGACCCCATATGCAGTTGATAATGGTTTATTGCTACAAAAGTAAGAGAAGTTGACGATAGAAAAGTTAAAGTCATCACGTTTATCATAAAGTTAAGTTGTCATTTTGCCATCAATGTCTTTCTCTAGTAAAACATCTAAATATGAAACAAATGTGTCAGATTCAATGATGTCTTATATTTCGAGTTCAATGGGATATATCGAATCAACGTAGTAATGGAAATAAATGCTGTTAATTGCTCAAACGTCGTCGAGATATCTAAATGTCGAATTGAAGACCACAACAAGAGCCTTCTTCTTTTCATGTAGAGGTTTTTGAACAAATTCAGCTTTATATGAATACAAAAAAATCTCCTCATAATGGGACACCCTTAGAAATTCTAACAAATATTTAGAAGTGAGAAATTCAAGCATCCTATTAATATCAACATCGGAGTACTTGTGTGTAGAATCAGAATGTTTTTAACAATGCATATGACAATGAACTTCCGGCTTTTCGAGCTCTTCCCATATTTAGTACTACAGGGTGTTTCAGAAAACATGCAACCATTTACTTTCCTTACTTTGTTGATATGCAAACAGAAAAATATAAAAGATTTATAGAATTCATCAGAGGTTCTTGCGAGTAGGACTATAAAGAAAACGAATCCAGAACTGAAAGAAAACGAATCAAGAACTCAAAGATATTAATAAGTGGAATTTATACAGAATTAAAAAAACGGAAGCTAGTGAAATAAAAAAAAATCCCATCAAAGACGGTCCTTAACACAGGGGGAATTATTGGCCCGGCCCATGTTTCTTTCAAGTATTGAAATGGAATGTGTCAATTCTGAAATATACCTGAAATTGTTACTCAAGAAATTTCACTTTGCATAAGACAACCAACACAGTATCTAACCCACATACTAAAAAAACCGGAAGTTGTTGCGTTTCTTGGTTGACAACATGATGCAGTCATGGAATTATGAAATTAAGACGGCAATTATTCGAAGACATGTTAAGTATTTAAATGTGTTGTGCATTAAAACGCATAGATATATGATGAAACGTTCTCTAGGAAACACAATTTTGTCAAAATGCAGCTTTGTTTTTTAACGCAATGCAAAACGCAGTGCAGTGTAGTTGTGCAAAGACTTAAAAAGATATATTATGGCATTGGCGTTCATCCCATTTTCGATAAGAATTGTATCAAATAATGAGAAATATAAGTATTGGGGTATTGAAACGTAATTTATTCCTAATTATAATTAGAATATCCTTAATTTTACTGCTTTAATCAAAATGCGACTGTATCCGTCGTTCAATATTTACTGTATGTGTCGTTGTGCGGGACAGTATTTTCATTGTACGAGTCGTTGGTAAATTAGGTGCGTTCTTAATTGAAAAGTTCTGAAATAAATTCTATTTTTTCTTTCAGTTCTCGATATATGATATAATGCTTCCATACCTTCTTTTTATATGTTACTACTGCCACTTTGAAACAAGAAATTTCAACAAAATCATTGTCACAAAGTCATTCTCATTTACCTGACTCCAAATTGAAATATCATTGTCGCTTGTGTTTGGACTATTTTCTCTTGTGGAAATGGGATAAAATTAGACATGTTTTGCGATAACATGGCCGTAGGAACCGGGGGGGGGGGGGCACTTAATTTTGCCGGTATATAGATTACTATAGAAATCATAGCTACTATTTGCTTGTGTCCCCTCAATAAAAACGTCTGATGACCTTTTTTTTTTTTTTTTTTTTTAATTTTGCCGATATATAGATTACTATAGAAAACATAGCTACTTTATGCTTGTGTCCCCTCAATAAAAACGTCTGATGACCTTTTTTTTTTAATTTTGCCAATACATGTATATAGATTACTATAGAAAACATAGCTACTTTATGCTTGTGTCCCCTCAATAAAAACGTCTGATGACCTTTTTTTTTTTTTTTTTTTTTTTGGCTTCATAAGGAATTTTGGTAGTTGATAGTGCCCCCCCCCCTCCAACTGAAAATGTATAGTCCCCCCCCCCCCCAAACAAACTGAAATTGCTTCCCACGGGCGTGGATTAGACCATTTTTTTCGATATAGAAGCTTGTATAAGAAAACTGAATACAAAAGAATCATTAACATAATTCAACCCCCTATTTACAGAGACAAAAGTAAACATCATTTTTCAATTTCTTTCTTATAAAAGATTTATAAAATCTGGTCGCTTAGAAAGCATTATCAATTAAGCGTTTACAATAACATCATCCGATAAGAATTTAGGTAGAAACGATTATTCATTCATAATAGTTTTCAATTTAACATTACTATATAATAGGTATTATTCATTCTTTTACTGTATGGTTGTTTTATTGTCCAAAAGGCGGTTATCAATCTGATTCTTTCAACTGTCATAAGATTTACATGTATAATTAACAAGCTTTACCTTTTTTTCTATGTGCAAATTGCAAACAATATTTAAACTGAACCTTCCTATATCTCAGGCTGGATAGCTGTATGGCTCTGTGTGTAACTGATTTTCAAACTGAATAAATCCAAAATTTAGGAAAAAAAGGCAACAATCTGATATTTTGATAACAAGCGTTACCTTTTACAAAAGTTACTATTCAACATCCCTTGCGTATATGCAATATTTTCTTCAATATTATACAATTATTGCTGGTTTTTAGGCGAGGTGAATATTGTACTTCGAAGGTGGCTAAATCATCGTATTGACCGAAAAAACAGCAATAATTGTTTTATTATATGATTCAATGATTAAATGACACACACTCATTAAGCAATCCATGCCATCTTACTTGTTCACATCTACTGAAGTACTAGCCGAACATAATGAGAGAAACGGGTTTAAAAACCAGTTGTATTATTTTGGAATTTTCAATTCTAGTTTAGGTGCAATGTAGAAAAAAATAAATGTCAGGCATATATATATAGGATTAATTTTGAAAAAGGGGGCATTGAAAGGGAAAAAAAATGAGAATGACAACTTACCTGAAAACAAATCTTTGACTAGCCCCTCCACCCCTTACCCCCTGCCCCCCCCAAGGATTCTCCCAGCTCAAAATTTTATTTGGTGGGATGTAAAGATCCATAAAAGAGGGGAGGGAAGGTTTCATTGAAATTTTCTATCATTAAAATTTAATTTAAAACTTTCCATTCTCAAAAGGTAGGGAGAGGGGCAGGCCTCCTGCAACCCCCCCCCCCCCCCTCGAAACCTCACCCAAGAAGTTATGTGCCTTAATGCTATGTTCATATGAGTGGAAGTCAGGTGCAAGTGAAATAACTTTCCAAAACTATTTGCATCAATTTGGAATTCCCCTATCTATTTTTGGTCCAATATAGAATAAATAATTCCTTGTATTGACCTGGAAGGTCATGTGCAGGTCAATATAACATAGTATTTTTCTAACATTGTTGGATTTCAGCCAATCAGAGAGATGGGAATTATTCAATCATATAATAAAATATTATACTTACATATAATGCGTTGAACGTTATACTATTTACATTTGCAGTGTTTTTCTACTAAGCCAACTGTGCAATTGATTTGACAGTCATTTTTATGTATACTCACGCGTAGAAATATACACGGTAAAACTCGCGCTAAAGTGACGTCAAAATGAAGCTACAGAGACGTAAATAAAAATGTAACGATATATGGCAGCAAGAAATTCAGATATTGAGTATATTATTGGTGCTTTTAAACTTGTAAAATGTAAATATAAGGAATGTTTTTAAGTTTAGTGTGAATTATTGGTGTGTAAATCACACAGACTTGCACGTAGGCATATTTTTCATGCATGAAGCGCTAGCGCGCTTCATGAAATATGCCTACGTGACACGTATGTGTGATTTACACACCAATAATTCACACTAAACTTAAAAACATTCCATAAATATAATAATATAAAAATTTTGTCATAATTTGAACTCTTTATAACGTCTATAATAAATTTATAACTAATGAACTTAGTACAGGGTTTAACTTACAATTAAAAAAATAAATGACTTCAACGGCAGATAAATTTCTATCATGTATTGAGGTACAAGTGAATTCCAATACCTATTTTTGTCCCCCGCTTTCACTGAAAGTGGAGGACATTAATTTGTCTTTGCCTGTCCGTCCGTCAGTCCGCCCGTCTTTCTGTCTGTTTGTAACACTTTTGTTTCCGCGCGATATCTCGAGAAGCCTTTGAGTATTTGCAATAAAATTTTACATAACAAAATCAATAGGACCGGGTCTTCCATAGGCCACAGGGAGAAATTTCATTGCAGACAGAAAGGTGGACAGACGGACTGACAGACAGACCCAAATTAATATCCCCCACTTTCAGTGAAATCGGGGGGGGGGGGGGGGAATTAATTTTTTTTAACACTACTGTCATTGAAATGGGGTATCAATTCTGAAATATGATCATGACAGCACAACGAAGAACAAGAAAAGAAATAAAAGACAAAATTATTCCAAATAAAATGAAACACCAAGACAAATTTTTATTCCAAATCAAGTCTCAAAAAAAAACAACAACATTCAATTCAAAGTTTAAAATTTGATGACCTAATCAACGGACCAAGTTTATACAGCGTTAAACCTTGTTGCGACGTGTATATTTTCCCACATTGATCGAAAATATATTTATATATAGCACTTTTCCAGAACAAACAGCTAGCAGTAGTCTATGATTTTACATCACGCCTGGTGTGTTTATGCCTTGTCAAACTATGTTTTCTTTTAGTGCTGTATAAGCATATATATTACAATGTTGCATGGTTCTACTTCTGATGTCTCCTCAACTGCCTCTAATATACAGCCGTCCATCCTTAAGAAATAAAAAAATAATAAAAACCGTGCATTTGTTTTATCAAAACATTGTTAATAAAACATTTTAAAAATACGTGTAAGTCACCTGAGTTACTCATTTTACCTACGACATTTTGGTTCTCGTCTGTCGACGTCCGTCGTGTGTTTACAGTTTTATTTTTGTTTTTGTTTTGTTTTGTTTTTTTGGGGGGGGGGGGGGTTTCTTTTCTTTTTTAAATATTTTATGTTTTTCTGTTTTTATTTTTATTTATTTGTGTGTGTTTTGTTATTGTCTGTTTGTTTGGTTGTTTTTTGTTTTTGTTTTGTTTTTTTACCTTTTATTGACAACTATTAATATTGTTAATTAAGTTGCCAAAATTAAGTTTAAATGAAACTATGAAACACCCTGACTGTAAGGTTAAATGTATGTATGGACTATGGTACCCAGATGACTCTCAAGACTTGTGGATCTCCTGTTTGTTCAAATACATACCAGTACAACTTGCGTTACTTTAGGAACGAACAATACAATTCGAACAATCTCGTTTGAAACGACGCATACAGTGATTACAATGACAGAGGTGTTTTAAATTGTGTAATTTCAAACCTCATCATTTAAATATAAAACTCCGAAGCATACATGACATTGTTCTGTATCATAATTTTCAATATTTGCCATTTAGAGACATAATTATATCTATTGTGGACTATAAACAACGTACAAACGTTACATGCATGTGTAAATATGTGAGCAAACGATTGCGTTTTTTAAATTTCTCCTTAAATATTCATACAATTTTAATACAGACAATTGACACTTGTTCAGCGGAATATGCAGAATGATAATTACGTTAATTCATCAAGTTTGTGTATCAATAATCATGCTCACCTTGCAATTTAACAGGTACTTGTTCTTCTCTGGGTTTGTTTACACGCTTCGATACGCAAGAACTTCCGCTTATTTTAGTATGTCGGTTAGACACTGTGACCAATAATGTGGAAAATGCATGGTTTCAGTAAAATTAAGCAACCAACATACGTCATAGTGTGGACTGGATGCCAGCAGATGGCATAAACATCTTCTTCAAATCCAAAATGTTTGCTTTGACACTCACCTGATAATTTAAACCCCTTAACTTTTATTTCCGGGGAAATTGAAGAAACAGTTTATAAAAGAGGTCCCCAGACAACATATTAAATTAAAGGCTGATTTCACAGAAATCCTAACCTATATTAATGAGAAAATTTCTTACATAAATTAAATTTATTCATTCAACAAAATGAACACCATTTAGAGCATATTTTGTAACTAAATGGAATTTTACAACTTCTCTGAATTCTTTTGTCGCTCATTATTTATTTGAGGGATTGTTTTCATTTTCATAAGAATAAATCTTGAAATTATACCTTTCAAACTGATTGGTGGTTGGAAAAAAGGATATCAACAGTCTCGTTTAAAGTCATCTTTTCACAAGTTTTTCGGTCGATACAATGACCTAGTCAGCACATACAACCTATCATTGAGTCTAATGCTGACTGACGTTTTTCATACAAATTGTTTGGCCATTATTTATACACTGAACTGTCTACGGATTTTTCCGGTTTTTGTTTCTCGATCATGACAAGGAGCACACGGTGGGTGTGACCGGTCGGCAGGGGATGCTCACTCCTCCATGACACCTGATCCCTCTAAATTTTGAGGTCCATGTTTGCTCTGCTCCAAATTTGTATCGTTTCATTGGACTTTCGAGATTGAATACTGTTCGTTATCTACATATTTCCTAGGTATTGATTGAAATCTTAGAAAAAATACAATGATCGATTTGAAATGGATGCATGTTTTCTGAAACACCCTTTACATATTCAATATACAGTCGAATTATATGATACACCCTAACAAATCGTGCATGTAAAATAGTAACATATATTTAATTAAATTATTATTATTATTATTATTATATAAATTAGAAACCATTTCATCGCCATATTGATGTCATTTTGGCCATCTGGTTTGCAGAGGACATATCTTTCTTATGGAATGGAAATGGACTTTTTCTCTTAAAATGGAAAATATGAATCCTCTCTACCAAATGTTTTGTTAACAATGGGTACCACAAGCTACATGTAGATAACAGACAGACAGACAATCAAGCCATTATTGACCTTCTGGCTCTGGTGAGCAAATTTCATAGAAATAGGAGCACTCCAAATCTTAATTCAATATACAATATAAGGAGCAAATTACAGCACAACTAGTTATATCAAATTTGATTTGAGAATGATTTCTAGTACCAATTTAAATGCACTTAAGAGAAATCCGTTATGCCAAACACATTATCTGTTTGGTGACGTAAAATGTGTGAAATAACTATTATCTTTTCGAGTTTGAATTTAACAGCTACTTAATAGACTCATATTACTAGTTTTAACACATTAATTCAAATTTTACATGTTAATTATATTTGTACAAGATATTACTGTACTTCTGTAGTATTTTAACTACACCATTTTTTATGAGAAGACTGTTAACCACTGGTTTTAATTGTTACCTTTGAAGCTACGTTTAGTCAAAATCGGAGAGGAAGAAGTTACGTTGTATAAAGGTATTTTGACGTTATAAATAGAAACCTTTATCAAATAATATACAAGAATCTTTATATGTTTACATTTACCAATGTTTCTGTGAAGTGGAATGGAAAAAAGTTTCTTAAAAGATATTAAAAAAACCCCGTTATTTTGTGATTGGTCATCAACAAAATTGAAATCACTCAGTCTACATACGAGTACATGTACTCTGAAGTTGATAATAGGAGGATGCTGGAATTCTTCCTTGACAAAATACTAGTATTCGTAATCTTTGGAGAACAGATCTTCCAACAATCTGTTGGAATTCCTCATGGACACTAACTATGTGCTTTTATTAGCCAACTTGTTTTTATATTCCTATGAAGCTGAATTTATTCAAGAGCTTCTACACGAGAAGAAAATACTTGCTGTTGCCTTCAACTCCACATTCAGATACTCCAACATACCGACGACGTGTTATCAATTAACAATAGCTACTTCCATTCATATGGCATCTCGATATATCTTAGTGAACTCGAAGTAAAAGACACCACAGAGTCTTCCATATCTGTTTCATATTTGGATCTTTTACTGACTATAGACGATAAGGGCCAAATAACAACTAAACTGTATGACAAACGAGATGACTTCAGCTTTTCCATCGTCAACTTTCCTTATTTATGTAGTAATATTCCTCTATCACCTGCTTATGGTGTTTATGTCTCCCAACTTATTCGATACTCAGGAGCATGATACTCAGGAATACGACCAATTTTTAAACCGAGGCAGGATACTGAAGTTGATGTTACAGGGATTTCAAGAACCTCGTTAAAAATCAGCAATTCATAAGTTATATGGTAGTTATAATGCCCTTGCTAGCAAATATAACCTATCTTTGGTCACATTTTGTCTGATATATTTCATACCAATCGCTAGGCCTTTGTATACTAAATTTGACTACGGAATATTCCGTTTATTCTGGTCAATACATAGAGCTCATGGCGGGTGTGACCGGTTGATAGGGCATCTGATCCCACCTCTGGAATTTCCGTGTCCGTATTGACCGTGTTTTATGCACTGTTTACATATCTGTATTGTTTGTAGAATTTTTCGAGATCGATTATTGATCTTTATATTCACCTTTTTCATTAATCATTGAATGGTGCGTAAAAGATGGCCAGACCCTGAGATGTGAAGATAACGAATACCGATCATTCTCGAAAGTCCATTTAAACGCTTCATATTGTGAGCAAACACGGAGCTCTGAAAATATCAGAGGTGGGATCAGGCTCCGGGGCCATAAAACTTAGCCAGCTCACTTTTGAGATCAATCTAAAAATCTCAGATTCCGGGCTTAACTTAGACCGTCTCACTTTTAGTGTGCCATAAAGGGAGACTGAGCTCATTTTAAATTTTCTCACTTGAGACAGAAACTGAGACCAAAACCGAGCAGGATATCGAATGAATTGTGGGATATTGTTTACATGTGACAGTGCCACGCCCACTAGGAATTGCGCAATAATGAAAAGTATTAAAATAAAATTTAAAATAAAGACTGTTTTTTGTTCTTTATGCTTACTATATGTTAATTGTTACGTCATTTTTAATAATTGACGTCACTGACGTCATCAACGTTAATTAAAGCAGCAGGCAGCACAAAGAAACATGGCAGATAATGATATAGAATTTCTTTTGACAAAAAATGATGAGGAAAAAAACGTTAACGAACCATACTGGAGTAAGCTAGAAAAAGAAATATTATACGAGGAAGCAAGTCGGCGGGTAGGTGTTTTGGACTCAAAGTTTAAAGGTGCCCAGTGCGGCAAAGCAGAGAAAAATCGCGCCTGGGAAGAGATAACAGCAATTGTCAATGCGTAAGTATAAAAAATTCTTTGAAATATCTATGAAGAATAATCAAAATAATACTTAATATAATTTGCAATCAGCAAATTTTTAAAAAGAGGGATATATTATTTACTTGATCCATGTTAGCGAAAAAGAAGTTTGGAGAATTGGAGTTGGTGGGGGTAGTACTCATAAAAAATATGAGCTTTTTATGATAAAAGTTTGGGTATGTGATAATTTAAACCATTAATATATAGTGTACGTTGTCACGGATTCCGTCATGTTTGGGGGGGGGGGGGGGGCTAAAAATATTTTAAATATTCTGTTAATGCATAATTATTTATATACTCGATTGTTTGTTTGTTTTTATTATTATAAATTCGGAGAGGTGTTTTTCTTAAACCTATTCTTCCTACACCACCCCCCCTCCCCCACATAAAATCCAAACATTATAATACACGTTAACAAACGTGAACACTGAGGAAAAATATATAAAAAGAAATAGAATTATTATAATTATTATGGAGGACAGACTTACTCGTTAACCCGTAAGATACAAGTATGTTTAATGAGTTACTCATTTTGAAAATTTCGGTAAAATTGAAAGGTATGCCAAGTCCTGTTATTAGAGTCAGCATGCAGTTGCTAATTCGTAACAAGATAATTCGGAGAATTTCTGTCCCCTGTTTAAGGAAAAAAGAAGAGCATGCTCAGATTGAGAGGGGGGGGGGGGTCGACCCCCTCCCCCGCATTTGCAGAATTATTAAATGTATGTACTAAAGCAATTAAAAAAAAATGCCAATATGGATATATAGATTTGATTGCTTATTCTTTAAAATGTGTACAGAAGATTCTTTTTATATAAAATATTTATCACACTGTAATAATGATTTTATGAGAAAGTTTGTACACGCCATAACTTCTTCATTTCATATGCTAAATACTATCATTCAGTAAATCCAAAAAAAAAAAAAAACAAAACAAAACATAATCATCCGGGATTTGAACCCAGAGCCTCTCACATCCTAAGCGAGAATCATACCCCTAGATCATTGAGGAACTTTACTTTCCAATGAATTAAATGCAAACAGTAGGTCACATATATATACATGTTTATATCACGTTCTACATTGTCAAAATTTTACACAAAACATAGTGTCTAGTTTAGCCTTTACTAAACCTTTTGACCTCAAAATCAATAGGCGTCTCCTTTAGGCCATAGGGAGTTCTCATGTAAAATTAATTGCAAAAGCTCAAAGGCTTCTTGAGATATCGCGTGGAAACGAAAGTGTTACAGACAGACAGAAATACAGACAGACGGACGTATTGGACGACAGAGAGACCGAAATTAATATCCCCCACTTTCAGCCAGGGACAAATATTGGGCTATTACAAATTCAATACATTGTTTGTTAATTTTGTTTTCGCTACATATAATTTCTGACATATTCTCACAAGAGTGTTGCATTTTGTAATAAAATATATTTTTTATTTACTTTTGAGAGAGTAATGTGACGACATTTTTCCTAAAGAGATAATACATTAATGCAATTTCCATAAATTTTTATTCTATAATGTAATGAAGATATTTATCATACTTATTCAGAAAGGGGACCACCAAGAGAAGAACAATGAAACAAGTGAAAAAACAATGGTCAAACATGAAGCAATGAGGTAATCATTAATTATTTCTTTAGTCTGCAAAAAAAATTGATAATATTTTTTGGCATATACCGGTATGTTACACACCTAGAGGGAAAAAGATGGGTTAATCAAAAATAAAAATGATGGAAAAGGGGGTGGGGATGGGGGTACAAACTTACCTGTGGTTACATCTATGATATGAGCTTTCAGTCATAATCAAGAACTTTTAGCATTATATCATACTTGATTTTATTATATTCAATTATTGCCATTTTTTGCAGCTAAAAAACTGAATAGTCAGGGGAAGTATCCTGTAACAGGTGGAGGTCCAAAGCCTCCCTCTCCCTCCCCAATAGATGAGGCTGTGCTCTCTCTCCTATCTGGACGACCCTCCCTGGAGGGTGTTGAGGGGGGTTTAGAAACATCTACACAAAACATCCTAAATTTATGTCAACCAGGTAAACAAAATCTTAATGGAAATTAAAATAAATAAAATGTATTTGTATTAATTTTGCTGAATAAGCTAACAATACACTAACATTGCGAATTTATGTACATACATATAGAGGCGTATTATATATTTAATACCAAGAAATAGAATTTCTATCAACAAAATTTCGTTATGTCAAATTTAGAACAACAGTCAGTGACCAACACAGAGATGAACGTAGACGAACCAGGACCATCAAGCTGCACCACAGCACAGTCCACTACTCTCCAGACAGAGACATCTCCTAAAGATACATCCAGAAAAAGAAAAAATAACATTAATGACATACATGTAGAGGTTTTATTTGCCGAGAAAGAAAAACTCAAGTTAGAAATGGAATATATCAAACTAAAAATAAAGAAAGTGTCATCAGAAATTGAGCTAATAGAAATGAAAAAAAATTCTCTGATGACATCAAGTTGTCTGTCTATTTCACAGTTTACAGAACTATGAATAAATTCAATGTTGAAAATTTTAAAGTTGAAGCAGATTCTCATCTGGTCAGACCTGATAGGAAAACAAATGCTTTGAACATGTTGACTGATAAAAAATCAATGAACTTAAAAAAGTTCAATTTTACATGTGTAAGCACTTTTAAGAGGTAGTAGTTTTATTTTATTGTAACTATATGGGCCTAGATTTCATGTCTTATTGGATATACAGTATGTTAATTTATTTTCATTTTTTAATAGATTTCCATGTTAATCACTCTCAGTATTTATCATTTACTATGGTGTGTATTTTAAAAGAATGGCATCATGAAAACAACACATTAATTATTGTAATGAGTATTTGAATTCCTTTTGAATTGTTGGCTTTAGAAAAATAGAGAATTGTACTCACTTTCAGAAGTAATTCAAGGCTATGTGGTCACGTACAGTTTTGCCATCACCTCCCAAGTCTTCCGCCTCATCCCACTCATCAATTATGATGATGTCCGCATTTGGCAAAATGTCTCCTCGCATAATACCAATGTTGTGTAAGACACAAGAGGCAATGATGGCAACACAGGCCCTCTGGGGTGACACTCGTAATTCAGTGTGTAGACACGAGACCCTACGCTTAATGATGCCAAATGTCTGCTCTATCAACACTCTTGTCCTACAGTGGGCAGTATTAAACCGCTGCATATGAATCTCAGACGGGTTCAGGTATGGCGTCATTAGGTAGGGTTTAAGGGCATACCCTGAATCTCCCAAAAGTATTCCTTGTACGTGTCCTGCAGTGGGAATTAAGTGAATTTCTATTATGATGTTAAATTGAATTATGGCCGTATTATTTTTTTCCTTATGTGATTTTCAAAAAAGGTAAAATTATATGCTTGTCATTAACTTACATTGTTTTTACAGTCAAGGTATATGACCTTTAGCTAGCATTTTGTACATACAGAGTTTTCTTATAAATATAGCTGGATTCCTACTCTTAAAAATATTCGGAAGCATATAAATTCAGATTTTCAAAATGTATTTTTCCAAAACTGGAACAGATTGAATGATTTTAAATTTCAAATGAAAATGATAACTGAAATAAAAAAATAAATCATTTAATAAGAAATGCAAAACTGCAATTCTCAGACAAGAATCAATAAGAAATTGATGGTCATAACAAGGTACCATTTTCAAATTCTCTACATAACGCAGACTCTTTGAAAATTCTGGAATCATGGACTGATCCTGGCCATTTAGCCACAACATTTGTGATGGAAAAATCAGGGCCACATATCATCTGCAATAACATAATAGATATCATGGTTCTTGAATCTATTGTTATATCTATGGACAAATTCTTAACGAAATTTACAAAGAGTCACAGCTACAAATATAGCTATACAACAAGTAGTACCGGTACATCTTATGTATGCCAGGACCTGTATAGCTATAATGACTTCATTTAAAAAATAGATAATTTAGAATCATGAAACTGCATTATTTGGAGTATCAAGAAAATTGATCATCTAAACTCTTTGAAATTTGAGAGGAAGGGAACTAGCTTAAAATCTCCATAAAAGTGTGCATTTTCCTTAAAGGAGATGGGTGAACAAGGCGCGCAGAATGCCTATAGCTTCAGATATATACATGTAAATACCACAAGTTGCTGTCCTTTAAAGGAAAGGGGGGGGGGTTCGGATGTTGTAACCCTATTTATTTTTGCAGAAAGAGAAAGAGAGAGTGCGTTTTTTTCTGCAATATAGATATTTTTACGTCTAGTATTTTCAATAAAATAAGTACTTCAATCTCTGCCCTTTCTGCTCTCTAGATAGAGTTTTGCTTATTGCTTTTCTCCTTGTACTTTCACAACCCCGGCCCCGGGCCTCGACTACCCACACGTAACATGAAAGATTTCACTTCGATATCATCGGAAGATTCCGGCGAACGTACATAGCTATTTTTGGACCATCTTCTGAAGAACTAACTTTAAGAAGTATGCATTAAAAGTCATGAAATGGAGTATTCCTCTCCTTATATTATGGGGATATTTTAATCAATAAAGAGAAAGGTTCAAAATGTCCCCGTAGAATGTTGGGGAAGGGGGGGGGGGCTCACTTTTCCTTAAAAAAATAATCTTTTGTTATAATTTGAATATATAAGTTTTGATTTGCATTGGAAGCTCCCCCGCACTTTTTGTTGCGGGAAGGTTCAAAATACGGACAATCAAACATTTAAAAGAAATCAAAATGTACCGAAAAGTTTAGACGAAGCCCCCTCCCCCCGAAATAGGATTTTACAGTGTGGTGCACAGGTTGTTGTTTTAATTTATTTATTAATTGTTGCTTGTCAACACTCTTTGGAGGTTGTCCCCTTTGAAAACCGTTGAATAGTGCCTGCAGTGTGACCTAGAACCACCACCACCCCTTTTTCAAAAACTGCTGAATCCGACCCTGTACTGGAGCACTAGAGGGTCTCGGCACTAGAGGGTCTCGAGTTATCTAAAACGATGCTAGGTTATCGACTAACTCGATCAATTTAAAAACACAAAAAAATTAATTTTGGGTGTTTTTTTTTCTCTGTCTCTTTTAAACTTTGAAAATATGGAGCGAAAACCCACTCATATCGAAAAATTGTGGTTTAGTACGAGAAAATGATCCTTTTTGCCATCTCTAGTGTGTGTGTTTGCTATTTCATAGGCAAACAATTTCAATCTTAGTGAGATTTTTGCAAATTGTGGAGATTTTACATAAAGTATACTTTAATTTTAGACGAAATATCAAAATATCAAAGAAGATTTTGTTTTAATTGGGATTTAATTTTTCACCTTCATGCTTGTTGCACTATAGGCACTGTGCTCGCCTTGTTCGCCCATCTTCTTTTACATGTAAACCCAAACAATAAAAAAAGTCTTAAATATAAGTTTTAGATTACATAGCTTGTATATTACCTGTACATTCAGGGAATGGAATCCTTTCCTGTTTATAAAATCAGCTTCATTATCCTTTGGAGCTTTTATCTTAATCTGGGTGCCATCCACACACCCAACAACATTTGGGAATCCTTTGAACCAAATATAGTTCATTTAAGTTAATTCTCTTAAAACCACGTGACGTAAAACGGCACTACATGGTACATGGACGAAAAAAAAACAAACAAAAACAAAACAAAAATACATACATATAATGCAATGGTTCAAGCAAGAATTTTTTAGCGTGATTCTAGTTCAGCTAGAGGGAAAGGAGACCAATGTACAAAGTTTTTTTTTTAATCTGGCCTGAAGTTTTAACACAAATAGCACGTACTTTAAAAACATCATAATGTTTGGCTTATAACATAATTTCCAGTTAATTTTTTTTCCTCAAATACCTAAAGCATTACATTACATTCTATCGGTAGATGATTTTACACGCAAAACAAAATCATTTCAAATAAATTCAGAATAAATTAATAGCATCTCCATTTTCATTAACCTGTCCTACTTCTTTGTGCACCCTGTGTAATAGAATTTCAAAATCGATTTTTATTAACTTTTGTGTTTTTATGTGGTAGCTCAGTCGATGAATACTGCAAAAAAGGGGGGCCATTTATCCTTTATTGACTTTTGTGCTCCGTCACTGAATACTGAAATGGGGGAGGTTCCCTAATTCTCCCCCTTTTTTTGGTAAAAGTACATGCATCATTCAATAAACTACTAGTCGTCTGCCGCCATTTGTGTTCGATGCCTATTTAAATTTTATCACATTTTTAGGATGGGTTTGAAAAAATCACTTTCTACAAGATTTATTTCCCCTTGTGGTAATTCTTTTATCAATTGAGTAGGCCTATGGATGGAAAACAACAACTACCGGGTATATAGAGGATGCCGATACTGATCAATAACGAAAGGTAGATAAAGATTATTTGTTTTTTAAACTTCAGTGCATTTATTAAGATGCTTATTTTTTTAAGTAAAGGGGAAAACACATGCAATGTATTGTGCGATATGACATATGTGCACCCATGATTAAAAACAGAGACAGAGTAATTTCGCGTTGAATGTGAAATGATAGTTTGTATTTCATAAAGAGGGTGTTAAACACATGTACCTGCAATATCAAAAAATCTACTCTTGAATGCAGATAGGTCCATAGGGAATTTAATGTACCTCTGCGCGAAACTCGCAAGCAAGGTACACACACGGCGAGCAGCTCTTCCAGTCGAAGACTTGGCGATTCCCAGTGGTTCATCAACGAGATTATAAAATGAGCCAGTGGCTAGGAATCGTAGGGCTACCAGCACTTGTAATAGCGGGTGAAGGGCGGAGTTTCTCTTTGTTGGTCTTACAAGATCATCGTACAACAATTCCACAAGGAAGAGGATGGTAGCAGGCCTGAAACGGTATTTAATATAGACTTCATTCGGCTCCAAATCCTCCAGTGGGTTACTTCTATCCCTGAAAACACGCGGACGTGGAGCCTTTCTCTGCCTTTGAATGATGTTGAAAATATTCAACTTCGCTGCCGAAGACGCCATATTGAAAGTGAGATCACAAATCAAGAAGTTAGACACCTTTTAAGTTGTCTAACTTTTTGAGCTCAAAAGTGAGACCAAACTAAGAAACTGAGACTGAGACTGAGATGACAATTTTTTATGGCACACCTAACTTGAGACTGAGACCAAAATCTGAGACCGTCTCAAATTCTGATCTCAAAAGTGAGCTGGCTAAGTTTTATGGCCCCGGAGCCAGGTGTCATGGAGGAGTAAGTATTTCCTGTCGACCGGTCACATTTGCCGTATTCCCCTTGTTATAAGATCGGATAAACGGAGAAATCCGTAGACAATTCAGTAAGAAATAATTGCTTAACAAATTTTATGAAAACCGTCAGTCAACATTCGACTTAACGATAGACTGTATTTGCAAACAAGGTTATTGTATCGATTATTGTACTGTTGACTTTTAACGATATTGTTGATAGCCTTGTATCGTCAATTTACTTGTCAGTAGCTTGCTTCGTTTTAGGAATTATTAATACGTAGAACACCCTCTTACATCTTTCAGACATAAACCCCATGTGCAGGTAATAATGGTACATTACTACATGAATAAGGCAGGCTGACGATAGAAAAGTTGTACTCATCACGTTTATCATAGAGTTTAGCTGTTAGTTTGAAATCAATGTCTTTCTTTAGTAATATATCCAAATATGAAATTAGATATTTAGTCTCAGTGGTGTCTTTTATTTCGAGTTCAAAGGGATACATCTTATCAACGTATGAATGAAAATTGTTGATGATGAAATGTCATTAATATATCAAAATGTCGAATTGAAGACCACAGCAAGAGATAAAGATAACGAACAGTTATCAAGCTCTGAGGAGCAAACAGGGACCTCTAAAAACATCGAGGTGGGATCAGGTGCCATGGAGGAGTAATTGAAATATGTGGAGATAACGAACAGTATTCCAGCTCAAAAGTCCATTAAACATTACAAAATAGGAGCAGAGCAAACACGGACCTCTAAGACATCAAAGGTGGGATCAGGTACCATGGAGGAGTGAGCATCCCCTGCTCCTTGTCATGATCGGAAAAACGGAAATATCCGCAGACAATTCAGTGTGAAAATAATGGCCTAACAATTAGCATGAAAAACGTCTTCAACATTTGACTTCATGACAGGTTGTATTTGCTGATAAGGTCATTGGATCGACCAAAGAATTTGCGAAATGTCGACTTAATTTATATGAGACTGTTGATATCTTTGTTTCATAAACTTATTTGTCAATAGCTTGTCTTGTTTAAGAAATTGTTCGTACGTAGAGCATGCTCTTGCGTATCGAATCAATTGGGAGACATACACTCCATATGCAGTTAATAATGATATATTGCTACAAAGATAAGGGTAATAGACGAAAGAAAAGTTGAAGTCATATCATAAAGCTTGTTGTTAGGTTACCATTAACGTCTTTTTGTCGCAAAATATCCAGATATGAAATAGATGTGTCAGACTCTGTTGTATCTTTCATTTTGAGTTCAAAGGGGGATGTCCCGAATCAATGAAGGAATGAATATGAATATTTGTAATTGATGAAACGTCTTCGATGAAATATATGGAGATAACGAACAGTATTCAAGCTCAAAAGTCCATTAAACAATACAAAATAGGAGCAGAGCAAACACGGACCTCCAAAATATCAGAGGTGGGATTAGGTGCCATGGAGGAGTGAGCATCCCCTGCCGACCGGTCACACCCGCCGTGTGCTCCTTGTCATGATCGGGAAATAACGGAAAAATCCGTCGACAATTCAGTGTGTAAACAATGGCATAACAATTAGTATGAAAAATGTCAGTCAGTATTTGACTCAATGATAAATTGCTCACAAGGTCATTGTATCAACCATAGAACTTACGAAATGATGACTTTAAACGAGACTGCTGATATTCTTGTTTCAACAACTTGTTTGTCAATAATTTACCTCGTTTTAGAAATTGTACATACGTAGAGCATGCTCTTGCATATCGAATCAACTGAGAGATATAAACCCCGTATGCAGGTGATGAAGGTATATTGCTGCATAAGTAAGGAAAGTTGACGATTGAAAAGTTAAAGTCATCACGTTTATCATAAAGCTCGGTTGTTAGATTACCATTAACGTTACCATAAACTATATATATATATATAGAGAGAGAGAGAGAGAGAGAGAGTTTTGAAGGATTGTTTCTTTGACATAGTTTAGTCATTGAAAGTGTTGTCTTAAACAATACTGTTTAGTGTTTGTGTAAATTATCATCTTTCTCCACCCTTTAAAAGAATTACCCGCGAGAGAGTTTGTTGGCTGTTAAACTTTGCCTACATCTCTGATTATCCGTCTGTCATTTCATATTACTTAGGTGGCACGTTACTCTGGTAAATTACTAGTAATAAACATGTACAAAGCGACAATCAGATCTTGTTATTTAGATTAAGTCTCACAGAATGACAACTCCTGGCTATAATGAAATGTTACAGTGCGAGACCCTCTACACATTACCATAAAATAGTCTTAAATAGAACCGTTTCTTAATCTTCCAAGGTTCAATGGTAATGCGAAACCATTACCAAAATATGAGCACTGAAGTTATACAAATTATAGGAATGTTAATCAGAATGTTAGAACTTGGACGATTGAGAAGTCATAGAGTCGTAAAACTCTCACAAAATGAAGTCCAGATTTGGATATTATTAGCTTTATGTTTTAGTAATTCCCATAGGCATCCGCCGGTTCCTTTAAATAGTAAGTTTAACTCTCTTTCTTATCTCTGATTTCCTGTAGTTTCTACCAATGAAAAAATAAAACAAATCTCACCGCCAAAAGCCTATGTAGCATCTCACAAATGATACTGTTTAACCAAAGAGAAACGTTGGTATATATCTATGAGTTAACTTAATCATTGTATTAGAGGTTTGATATGTTCATATATTTTTGAGGGAATCATCGATACTGAGATAAAAAAAAAATCCCACTAAATTTTTTTTTCATTGTAACCTCATGCTACGTATTTCTCGTTGTCATTTTATATTGCATACTATCTCGTTGTAAAGTGACCAAGAAATGTTTTATTCGGTACATGGAATTAAAAAAAAATCATACTCCCAAGTTAAACAATTTGGTCACAGATACTTGACAAAGATTTTTACGGAACAAAATCTAAAAACGTTGTCGATATTTTATTCGAAATTTAGAGTCGATACTTAAATAAATGCAAATCTGTGTAAAATGATAAATCAATGTTAAAATATAAATCAGTATAAATTAAGTCAGTTTAAATCTTAAAATCAGTGTAAAATGACAAATTAGTGTAACATATATTTTTTTAATATGTTTAGTCACCAATCAAGAGCCCTGGGGGGGGGGGGGGCATTTACAATCATATCAGTATGATCACATTTAAATATAATAATAGTTATATTATTACATGTATACTCATAAGTTATTGTAAAATTACAAAACAGAGTAAAATTCATTTTTTTACCATGACTTTACCACGAAAAAATAAAAATATATTTGTCCTTTAGGAAAAAACGACATTTCAACGAAACTTTAAGATGAAATATTGTAGATTAAAATCAATTTTGGATAAAGGTAAACCTATTCTTGATATCAAACGTATGAATGCGAAGAGTTTATTTGGAAACAATCAATATTATTATTCTATAGAATTCACTACATTAAAAAAAATCTATTGTGAAACAAGAAGATACCGAACATTAACGTTGATCATTAATATAACTTGCATTGAAACATTTATCTTTTTTTAATATTAAGAAATATTTGTCAAAGTAAGGATTATATGACAATATTGAAATTAATAAGTAACATAATTTGTTTTTGTAAGGAGGTGCTTTCCAAACAAGGTCTTGAAATAACTTGAAGATTTTTTTAGTTTCAATTTATTCTTTAAACCAACACGTTTCTCAGATTGATATCATTAATACAACCTATACACATAGGGACACAATTTAACAACAAAACATTTAAATATATATAATTAATTTACCATTTGTTGCATTATTTCGTAGTAAAGTAGCTTTAGCTAAAAATTTCCTAAAGTTACATAATTTTTTCACACTTTTGAGCTGAGTAAATTTGACTAATTCGAACACAATTTGTGATTATACCATTTTTTTAGCACATGTATAAAAGCGACATTTCAAAATAAAACTCATCTTCCTTGTGATAATGAACACATAGCACTCAAATTCTCTTGGATTTTAAACATTCCTGTAACAAGCTACTTCTTAATGATAAGACATTCTAAATTTAGTTTTTTATTTTCTCTTTTTTGTTTTCTCTATTTTCTTTTCTCTTCCCTTTAAAATCAATTGCTTTTGTCAAATATGACTGAAAGCCATTGAAAAAAACAGCCCTTCTGAAGACTGTGCTACCAAAGAAAAACCTTTGTTCTATGATTTTGTAAATTATGATTATGTTCTATATAGTCCTATAAGATGTACAGGAATATTTACATCCACTGAATATTTTCTCCTTTATTTCTTATAAAAACCATTATCCTTAATCAATCTATAAACTCTAAAAAACTAGTTGGAACCGGTTTTTAAGCAGTAGACCCTTCCATCAATGAAACATATCAATAATACAATAATTTACGTACTTAAACCTACTTAATATGATTATCCTTTAACAGTAAAATGTCTTTCTTTCCTGGTACGGGAGTTAACGCAGATTAGAATTATTTAACAAATCATTTATTACTGATACTCTCACACGGTGGGATGCCTTTTGTCTTAAAACAAAGAAGGAAACTTCCATTAAAACTTTTAAGAATTGTCTGCACAGCAATAGTGTAAAACCAAAAATATTTTCATATTGAAAAAGTTTCTGAATATATAACTCACACAAGACTGAGGCACAATTGTATTTTAAACTCAGACGTTATCTTTGTAACTTAATAGCCAGTCCGAACTGTTCATGAGGGTTATTAGAAGATACATATATCATCTTTTTTTGTTTTGTAAAATTTATGCAAAAGCAAGTCATTCTCTAATGAATAAGCTACTATCATTACCTGTTTTTATATTCCTATGAAGCAGAATTTATTCAAAACTTCTACACGAGAAGAGGAAAACACTAGCTGTGGCCTTCAATTCGACATTCAGATATATCGACAATGTTTTATCAATTAACAATAGTTATTTTCATTGGTATGTCGACTCGATATATCCCAATGAACTTGAATAAAAGACACTACAAAGTCTGCTACTTCTGTATTATATTTAGATATTTTACTGACTATAGACGATAAAGGAGAATTAACTACTAAGCTGTATGACAAAGGAGATGACTTTAGCTTTTCCGTCGTCAACTTTCCTTATTTATATAGTAATATTCCACAATCACCTGCTTATGGTGTTTATGTCTCCCATCTTATTCGCTACTCAAGAGCTTGCTCTGAGTACGATCAATTTTTAAAGCGAGACAGGCTACTCACTGATAAGTTGATGTTACAGGGATTTTAACAGTCTCGTTTAAAGTCAGCGTTTCGTAAATGTTATGGTCGTTATAATGACCTTGTTAGCAAATATAACCTATCATTGGGTCGTATGGCTGACTTGTTTCATACCAATTGTTAGGCCTTTGTTTTTGTACTGAATTGACTACGGATAGTTCCATGTACCTGATCAATATATAGGGCTCATGGCGGGTGTGACCAGTCGACAGGGGATGCTTACTCCTCCTAGGCACCTGGTCCCACCTCTGGAATTTCCAGGGGTCCGTGTTTATACCCTCTTCTTATATTTGTATTGTGTGTGGATTTCTGGAGATCGATCACTGTTCGTTATCTTTACCTTTTACATAAAAGCAATATGAGGTGCATATTTGAGAATTTTATTTTCTGTTAAAATGTGCTAATATGATTAATCTGTAGCATATGTGACATAAACCTTTATGATCAGTTAGACTAAATTAAAGTGTTAAATTGTTTCAGAAGAAAGATTTCTTTACAATGGAATATATAGTATTATATTAAAAAATCAATATTGTACAGGACGACAATAATGTAAATTTGCTTCAAACACAGCTAATAAATAGTTCTTACAAATATGAACAACAGAAGTTTATAAACATTCTTTTATTGTCATTGAAATTGTTAAGGTCAAGATCTAGTAAATGACTTTAGACTAACTGTTTGGTGCTAGATCCATTATGACGTCATAATCAATTTCAACTTTCTTTTTCCCGTACTTTACAGCTCTAATATAATTCTGTAGAAAATAAAGTATTTTCATGGAATTAAATTTGAAACATTGTGAAATGTAATCCCGATACCTATATTCAATTTAATATTATTTTAAAGAAGAGGCTAAGAACATACAAATTACCGTTTTCTGAGAGACTGTAGGCAATCTGGATATATTTCCTTTGTCTGATATGGAAAAAACTCCCGTATTCATGACTGGTTTTCTTAATTTTTCATTGAAAATGACAGTTTAAAATATGATTTTTCGTCTTGTTTACCTACAAACTGTGCCCCGAAACACCTTATTTGACCAAGCTAAAGTTATAAAGCATCATTAAAGGAATTTATTTCTCAAATTTGAGGAATCTGTTGGCACCTTTCATTTACTAGATCTTGACCTTAAGTACAATATTGCAATAAAGATTTCCGACGTCACAGTTTGCAGCTCATATTGTTTTAATACTCTGAACATTATAGAGTATATCTGCTGCTATGGGGGATGAATCCTTCACTAATGTACAGAATTCTGAATTTTTCAAGATTATTCAAACTTTTCAAAATGAATGTGTTCGTTGTTGTACAATGAAAATTTATATTTCGTTTATTTTAAGGAAGGATTTATTTTTCTTTTTAATACTACTTCGTATTTATATAATAGTGTTGTGCTTTGCATGCACTATGCATAAATAGTAGTCAGCGTTTGACACATAGTGCACGAGCCAGAGGCTATATATTTTATTTATTTAAAGAATGAATTTAATAGTTTCTAAGTTATACTGTATAACCTGGGTTAGGGCAGTTTACACGAAAAATGTATTCCTTATAATTTAATTCTCTATCATTAAGTGTAAAAAAATAAGACAGTTTTCCCTTCAAAATGGCCTTAAAATTCTTCAAATTTTAAATGCAACGTCAAGCGGATAAAATAACTTGTGTCTGATTCATTTGACTTTTTGTCAATAAAATATGTTCAATTCACGGGAATTAACGGTTGCAATCATTGCAGGAAAAATATATAAAACCTGCTTACATAACATGTAAGAAAACAAAGAAAGACATTTTGTTGTTTAAATACAAAGCTGGAAATAGAAGATCAAGCTTACTTATCATGTCTATTGTTGAAAGAAATATCACTATCAAGTTTATTTTCATCTTGGATATGATGTCCTCTTGAGTTTTATTAATCTTGTTCGAACTGTTCTCATATAACAGTGCTATTAATTACGAAGTCGTTTCTTCAAACCACGATCCCTGGGTCTCAGTCTCTGACGACCTATAACATTAAAGGCATATATTCTTTGTAATTGAAACTTTCCTTTTTCCAACAGCTTACCCATTGTGATGATATTAAGACAGGTGCCATCAACCCTTTAGAATTCCAAACAAACCGTTTTTCATAGGTAGTGAGGGGGTTAACCATTCTTTGTATAGCAGTTCCTAATAGCGTGTATCTAGATACTAGATAAATTAAAGGTCTTCCATACTTCTATGAAAGCATGACAGGTCCTAACAATAGAAAACATTACAAATGACGATCTCCGTTTATAACAAGTGAATGGAATGAACATCGATTTGAAATTGGAACTACGGCGTATAATTCCGTCCCCCGATTTCTATAGATTAATAATTAGGAAGCGATCTCTTAGCTTGGCGCATGCGCTAAAAAGGATGCCCAATTTTGACGTAGTTTGCTTCAGCAACTCCTTAAAACTCGTGTTCTAGTGGAGACTGTTGAAAACTGTGATATCCTCCAGACGGTGAGTTATCATTCTATTTAAAGTGAAAACTTATTTTCAACTAAACGTTTAACATTTAACCTTTTTTTTCTTAAAAAGTGAATGCAATTTAAACAAAGTGTTGATATATAGAAAATATTTACAGAGGAAAGTACTTGCTTAAATAGCAAATTAATCAAAACTTAAGAAAAATTGACAAGGGATAAATATATGTAAGTAAATCTGGTAAAACTTAAAAACTGGAGAGTTTCCTGATAAAGATATAATTTTATAAAGACGAAACATTCATCAATATGTTATCTATATAAATATTTTCAATATAATATAATGATTTCATACATAAAAAATATATAATATAAAATAAATATAACATAATATATTCACACTGAAAATAAAAAATAAATAAAATGCAAGGGGTATCTGTGAATGAAACAGTTTTTTTACAACTCAGGCGATCCTTTAATTGTTATAAATTACAGTCCAAAATTTGTTTTTTTTTTAGAGATTTTTCTTATATTAACAGCATACCTACATTGACTTACATTGCTTTAAAATAAATGTTAATATCATCGATTTTTGTTCTTACGATTGTCCAGTCCTCATAGCAGGAAATCTTTGGTAATTAAACACTAGACACCATTGTCTAATGGACACTCTGTGACTATCCTTTTGTTTCTAGAAAATTGATATAAAAAAGGACAAATTCAGGACAAAGATGGCAGTCAGCAGTGAGTAGATTGAAATTATTAGTTGCGCGGTTATTTCTGTGTTTAATCTTCATAGAATTGAAAGCGCTAGTGTCGACAACATTTCAGAACTAATTAATGCTGCTCTGCTCAAGTGATTACAAACAATGCAAACTAAATGAAAATATAATCTCTGATATATACATTTCTTTTTTATAATGGAGGAGTACATTTTTAACCATTGTAGGAGAATTGTTGTTTAAAAATGGCAAACATTGATAACTCTATTCAGCAGCGAATCATATTTTGATTATCCTACTCGAAGATTATCCTACTGAACTAGGTTGGCCCTGATTCAAGATTTCGTCCAAAGCTCTACAATATCTTGCCCAGAGACAATTTTCTTTGGACACTATAATTGTTTATATTATGGCTTAAATTACTCATATGTAGTTAGACACAACACTGCCATACAAACAGTTCCAAGGAGATAAACTCTGAGTACAATAATGTATCTCTTTTAAACATCATAGACAACTGCTTCTTAAATAAAAAAAAAAAAGGAACTCTCAAATGTTCATATCTCCTCATTAGTCATGAAATATGAAAATAACGAACAGTATTTAATCTCGAAAGTCCAATGAAACGATACAAATTTGGAGCAGAGCAAACACGAACCTCAAAATTTAGAGGTGGGATCAGTTGCCATGATGCCAGCTACAAGTTTACTCATCTACAAGTTTATTTTCTTTAGAATCATTCTGATTAAATACCCTCTGAGGTTATATAAAAACGATACATGTATTCCTTATTGACAGTATCTTTGTAGTCTTTGGAGACCAGATTTTCCAACAAACTGTTGGAATCACGATGGGCACAAATGTGTTCCTTTATTAGCTGACCTGTTTGACATTTCGATATATCGACGACGTTTCATCAATTAAGAATACTCAATGAAACTTTTGTCTCCCAGTTGATTCGATACGAAAGAGCATGTTCTACCTATGAACAATTTCTAAAACGAGGCAGGACACATAAGTTGATAAAAAGGATATCAACAATCTCCTTTAAAGTCAACATTTCACAAATTATATGGTAGATACAATGACCTTGTTTGCAAATACAATCTGTCGTTAGGTCGAATGTTGACTCACGTTTTCATGCTGAATTGTCTACGGATTTCTCCGTTAACTGATCACGACAAAGGGAGACAGGGGATGCTTACTCCACCATGGCACCTGATCCCACCTCTGTTGTTTTCAGAGGTCCGTATTGGCTCTGGTCACTATTCTTATGGTTAAATTGGACTTTTGAGCATTATTACTGTTCGTTACCTTTGTATTTCATCTCTTTGTATAACTATTTTTTGCTATGTTATTAATCTAGTACCGTACCAGTGCTGCATTACGACTCGTAATAGTTTATTTAAATACGTAGGCTGGTTTCTTACGGTAGTACTGTCATTGTACAATTTTTTACAAGTACCAAATTCACCGATGGCCTCACTGTTTTGTTAAAATGCTGTATATATTTTTCAAAAATCGATGATTTGGGCGAGGGGGGTTGGGGGATACTTATTTCTTATCATTAACAGTGAATTTATTTCTATCAATGAAATGTGAGAGAAAATGTGGAAATGAAGCAGAATACCATCCTTACTTGTCAGTATTTCTTTGAGTAATATTCTTGGACCAGCATACATAGTTTCTATGCTGTTTTGTTTAAATTTGTAATTTATGAGCAAGATAGAAATTAGTAAAACAACTGTATACTAGTATTTTCAACAAAATATTCTTTTATTTTCTGATCCTGTTTAAGCACTTGTCTCGGGTTTAGCTGGAATGTGACTTTTTCGTAAGTTTATGTATGAAATAACTAATGTAAAATATGGTATGTTGATACCAGTCAGACATAGTATTCCACAGCAGTTTTATCTGTATATTTTAATTCGTTTGTATCAAAGTCATACAGTTTCTCCTGACCAGATTTATTCCTAGCACAAGTTTAAATCCTAAATAAATGTCGCACAATTGAAAAAAAAAGAGTAAAATGTTTATTGGAATTTTTAAAAGTAGTTCTATGTAAAAGTATTTGAGGTTGTCATCGTGTGGTTTTCGTTATCATAAGCTTCCCGGGAAGAAATTCTTTTTCTCCATTTCTGATACTCTGGTATGCCGATTATTAACACATTATACAGATGTACCAATGTAAGATGATTTTCATGTCACAGAAGTCGGCAATCTACATTCAGCAAGAGATATGATTTTTTTTCCTTTCATAAATCATTCAGTTAATTGGAAATCGACGAAACGAGATATTCTATATGACTAGATCAATTTAGACGTAGGGTTTCTGTGATTATACCGGCTTCCCACTGGTTGAGGAGATGTTTAGGTTTTATAGGGATCATATCATCTGTCTCATACCTGCAAGAGGAAAACCATTTTATTTGCTCTAATCATAGTGTTTCATTTCTATAAAACTGTGACATCTTGCTACCTTCTGGAGCTTGAAAACATGTAGCTTTAAGTACCTTTTATTAGTTTTAAAGACGTTAAATCTTGGAGAGTGTAGGTTTGATTCTCATGTGTTCCTTTTAATCAGGATACCTTTTCACAATGCAAAAAATATCCTTTGACAATCATTTATTTCTTCGTTTTTATTTACATGTAATTTTTGTGTGAATAAGTAAAACTAATCACACACTTTTTAACGAGCATTTTCTCCTAATGTTACATAATAGATTTTTGGTCATTGTCGTGTCTTTTGTAAAACATGGCCCCTGCTTATTGTATGCACCTATTTCTAGGCTTTTTAAACGACTTTGAAAATTAAAGAGTCCTTCTCATCACTGGATTTATAGAATTGGATTAATAGTTAGGCTAAGTTCAATGTAGTATTCGATATCATTTTTATTCAACATGTAGTATTTTTTTTTCTATCACGGAGTTTTGGTGAATTTATAGGAAATTCACAACAATCTGGATAAAAATTATACCTAAACACAACCATGATTCTCTTTATGACGTTAGAATCTATATTACCTTCCGACATTGCCTGTCGACTACCAAACGCTAGGTGACAAGTTTAATCAACATTATGTCATTAAAATGTGCACATTGAAATGAGGAAAATTCTTTTTAAAGTTGTATAAATTATTTCCATTAATTTCAATGAAAGAGTTTGCTTACGTTACAACACGCGTTGGGATACAAAAAGTGGAATATGAAAAAAAAAATCCAATGATCGAGTGATATTAACGGAATGACGGGGCAAACATGTGAAAAAATGAATATATTCAATCCATTTTAATTCAGTGCTTTTTTGGCACTAAATCACATTATAAAGAGAATAAATGTATTGTTAGTCATACATACATACATATATACAGAGAAGATATTAAATGTTTTGTAGTTGAAAATATTATTTCACGAGTGAGACAGGAATGTATATTTCCATAAGTGCGAAGCACGAATGAGAATATCAACAACTCCTGTCTCACGAGTGAAATAAATACAATATCTTACTACAAAACATTGGATTTTCTGTTTATTACATTTTCTTTGATTTTCCCGTTGCCTCTGTATTTTCGTAACGCAGTGTCATAGGCTGTGACGTCATATTTGAGCAGCTGAGATAATAATTAAGTTACGCGAAATCTTGCGAGATTAAAATTTGTAATTAAGGATTTTAACAACATATTTGGAGGAACTTTTGCAGTTAAAGTTCCCGTCAGGATGGCTTATTACCCTCACTATCTTATTACAGTCTAAGGGGTATTTTTAACAACACTCTTAGTAAAGGAAAGGAAAATAGAGAGTTTTGCAGCACTTTTAATATTTGTTCACAGTGTGAAAGAATATCATTTTGGTATTTCTTAACAGTGTGAAAGAATATTCCATTTTATTCCATTAATGAATTACATTATTTCACTGTTGAAAATGTAATAAATTATAATTGCTCGTCTTATTCTATAAAACGTGTTTAACTGCTATGTTATTGAGGAATGTTATTCAGAATTTGCTCCGGAGGGGGTACTTTTCACGTTGCTGTCATGAATTAACAGGATGTGGAGTGGTCAACATTAAAATTAACATAGCCAAATAAAATAAAAAATTACAGCATTATACCCTTGAATGCAGTAGTTTTCAATTTCGTTAAATTAAAGCTGAATGCCCAGCTCGATGGAACGTTATAGAATAAATTGGAAGATATAGTAGAGTGTGTTTTTGAGTATGAAATTGTTTGCCAATTTCTTCTTGAGATTAGATGATAAAATCACCCCCAAAATATAAGAGAAATCAAAAGTCTATGAAATGCTGCATCTTTTTATCAAACCTACAAATGCTACAGTTTAACTGGCCATTCAAAAATATTATTTTGAAATTCTTATGAATTGTATAACGCTTTTTCCTTTTAGGAACATGAATTGGAGATCGTGTGTTCTACTACTGACGACCTTGTTATCTGTGTTCACGTGCACGGCGGTGGCGGATGAGGGGGAGGGATGGGGAAACACAGACTACTACTCACAGGTGAGAGTATTACAGCAGCTAATAAACAGTGAAATAAACAAGGAACTGAGACAGAGACAATTCGAAAAGGATTTAGCCCGAATTTTAATGGATTCTGCAGAGGACCTACAGTCTGCGCCGCAAAAGAAGAGCTATCTCTGGTTCAAGTCGAAACCAAGTTCGATTCCCATTCAAACCAGAGTTTCCATAGGCCAGTCTCTGCAGCCACATCGTGAGGAGTTAAACAAACAACCCAAGGGATTATTTCGTTATGGAAGAAAATAGATTAAATCACTCAATGTTTTGAGATGCAGATTTCATCGCCGTTTTAAATAAATGCATTTTTGGTAAAATGAATCAATAAAAGTGATATCAACGCTGTATATGGTGTGTCTTCTAAGTTATAACACTTTGATTTTGAATGAGATATAGTGTTAATCTACTTGTTTGATGTTCTTATTGTATTGACAATTTCAAATTGAAAATGTTTCGATGGAAAACTGCAAAATAAAATCTTAATGACTATACCTTATGATATTGTCATAAAATCCAAGTTATGTAGAAGAAACGCACCCCATCTTTTCCTTGCAGTATACTTGCTAGATTGTGTTGAAATAACAAAAATGCAATTCAAATTAATTCGTTGAAGTACAGACTTATAAGATTTATGCTCATTTTTCAAGATGATGCCCCCATGAATTTATTCGTTTTCATTTGCGGCATATTTACATTTTGTGATGAAACCAACATAAAAAAAACTTTGTTGTGAAAATTTAAAATCACATTTTATTTCTAAAGTCTATGATATTAAAACGTCCTTTTACATTTCAACACTTTATACAACCGTTGCACACGATAAATTAAAAACAAGGTTTTTTCATATCAAAGACAACAGCTTCTATAATAATTATTTATTAGCCGACCTGCTTTTCTATTTCTTTAAAACAGAATTTATTTAAAAAAAAAACTTCTACATGAGAAGAGGAAAACGCTGTGGTATTCAACTCAACATTCATATATATGGACGAAGTTTTATCAACTAACAATAACTACCTTTACAGTTAGATTTATCGACGACGTATTATAAATTAACAATAGATATTTCCACTTATATGTCCACTTGATATATCCCAGTGAACTTGAAATAAAAGATACCACAGAGTCTGACACCTGTTTCATATCTAGACATTTTACCATAAAAAATCGTTAAGGGTAACCTAACTTTATGTTAAATGTAATGACTTCCACTTTTCTATCGACATCATCCCTTATTTATGTAGCAATATACCTTTATCACCTTCAAATGTTGTTGATTCAATGCGCAAGAGCATGCTCTCCGTATAAACACTTTCTAAAACGAGGCAAGCTATTGACATGTAAGTTGATGAAACAATGATATCAACAGTGTCGTTTGAAGTCATCATTTTGCAAGTTCTATGATCGATACAATGACCTTGTCAGCAAATACAATCTATCATTAAGTCAAATGCTGACTGACGTTTTTCATACTTATTCTTAGTCCATTATTTACAAACTGAACTGTCTACGGATTTTTCCCGATCATGACAGGGAGCACTTGGCGGGTGTGACCGGTCGGCAGGGGATGCTTACTCCTCCATGGCACCTGATATCGCCTCCGATGTTTTTGGAGGTCCGTGTTTGCTCTGCTCCCGATTTGTATTGTTTAAATGGACTATGAAGTTGAATACTGTTCGTTATCTTCATATTTCATCCATGATTATTCATTGATGTAGTGAATATTCAAGTTTGTTTAAATATATGGTTGGTCACAATAAGGGATCAGAATTTCACCTAAGGATATACATATATATTTTTTTAAGAATCTAAAGAAGAAAAACAGGCCCACGATTATCATATTAATCCTCATATTGTGTAGAATCTAGTTTATTGAAGTCTTTGCCCATGCTCCAACGATACACTCAACAATAGGAAACAATATTTGACATGGGAATAGAAAAAAAATCTTTAAAATTCTCCTTCACAATCAGGGTCAAAGTGATTTGGGTGAAGGTTGTTTTCCATTGGCCTTTTGTTGTTTGAATAAACTTCGTTTTTAGTGCATCTGTGTCCTTTATCATCGGCCATTAAATTCAGCATTCTTTGTTTAAAAAGAGAAAAGGATGGCACCTGTGATGGATTTTTATATCCATTCTTTAAAATATTCACGATCTTGAATTTTTATCGCCGCCTTGCCAGTAGTCAAAGAAATACAAACCAATTTACAGGGCGGCGGGAAGCATCCATTGATGGAAATCCCGAGACAAATAGAGAGCAATTGCTAAAGAGTGTGACTTCTGGATTTATGAGCAACCTATGGAATAAGTTTGTTGTTAACCTACACTGGACTGAAGTAAATAAACTAATACACAGCCTGACAAAGGAACTGTAGCTATTTTGACTTCAATAAAAGCAAACAGATTGTATCATTTTAGTGCACAGTGAGACCTCGGAGGCTGACGGGCATTCCGAGATTAATGAACAAAATAACACACACATACGATAAAAATGAATAAATAAATACTAGTACTTCATTAACTTTTCTTCCTAAAACTATTTTCTTCATTATTCTAAAATAGAATAAAACAAGATGTGTTTGTGAAACACTGATGCTCCCGTATGGCAACTTATAGCAAAGGTTAAACTTTCTCAAATGCAAATCAAATATGTTGATACCCAACGTAAGGTCTTGTCTCGAGGAATAAACCTGTGAAATATGAAAGGCCTAGCAGCAACCATTGAATAGATATGGAAAAGATTAAAGTTTTTTTTCAAAAGTATGTCAAACATCAAGGTCAAGGTCAAATGGTCAAAATCAATGGTGCGAAAGGAAAGGCCTTCTCCCAAGAAATACACAGGTGAAATATGAAAGCCGCAGCACCAATCGTTCAAAAGTTATGGCCAAGGTTAAAGTTTTCCAAAAGTAGTTCAAACTCCAAGATCAAGTCAAAGGGTCAAAGCTGTTGGTATCCAAAGAAAGGTCTTGTCTCAAGAAATACATATGTGAAGTATGAAAGCCCTACCACCAACCGTTCAAAAGTTATGGCCAAGGTTAGAGTTTGGTAAAATTTTGCAAAACTGGGTCAAACTCCAAGGTCAAGGTCAAAAGGTCGTATATGGTGGTACCCAAGGAAAGGTCTTGTCATAGTGAACACTCATGTCAAATATTAAAGCCTTACCCTTGACAGCGCAATAGTTATGAGCTAGGTTAAAGTTGGCTACAGACAGACAGGACAAAAAACAATATACCCCGGGATCTTCCGATCCAGGGCATAAATATAAATAATATTTAAAGTTGATTTGAGACTAGTACATATCACATCTCGTCTTATCCAATAATCCTTTGCACCTCATTTGTGGTGTTACAGTTTGAACGTTTTTATTCAGATATGAGACAGTAAAAGCAAGCTTACATGCCATAACTGATATTGTAGCTGAATTAATGCAGAAGAATATTAAAAAAAAATCTACTGCATTTTCTCTAAAAGCGAAAATGACTTTAAAAAAATGGGTCATGCTCCATGTAAATGGGGTTAAATACTTTTAATTTTGATTATACTATGGGGTCGACTTTTAAACAGAAATAAGTGCCTGTTATATATTGCCCTGAACTAGTGTAGATCCAAAAATCCAATAAGGAAATCCTCTCGAGATGGCATCTTCAGAGTGCGGGTTCTGACATTTTTGACTTTCTGTTCTAGTTATTATGCCTCTTACAGATGAATGCAATTTTCACTTTAGTCTGAAAGAGCGCATCATAGCTCCGGGGCCTGTAATAGACACACTGTGCACTTTGAGAGCGTTTTCTTTCAAATTTCAGTAATTTTGTTTTTAATTGCTTTTCTCTCTAGGCGATTTCGATCGATCAGTTGTTAATTTAAAGTAAAAACAATATATATACAGGCGCGGACGCCGGAATTTTTTCCAGGGGGGGGGGGGGGGGGGGGGAGGAGGTCCATCCAAGTCAAAAAAATTCCAATCCAGAAATTTCTTGACAAGCAAGAAGGCAAAACAAAAACAAAAACCGAACACAACAAAAAAAACAAACAAACAAAGAAACCAAAAAAAAAAAAACAAAAACAAAACAAAAACAAAAAAAAAAACAAACCAAAAAACAAAAACAAAACGAAACAAAAAAAAAACACAAAACAAAAAACGTTAACCCCTTTCCTAGACGTATCAAACCTAAAAAAAAAAAAAAAAAAAAAAAAAAAAAAACCCGGAAAGTCCATTTCCAAACGTAAAAAATACCTACATGTATAAATACCTATTTCGTGGTGATGGTGGCGGGGTCCATGTTTTTTAGGTGGGTCCAAAGTCATTTCTTATTTGCTTCAGTATATACTTTTAATGACTTTGCAAATTCCAAGGGGGGGGTCAGGACCCACCCACCCCGACCCCCTCTAGATCCGCGCTTGATGTATACTCTCAATTCTGCCTATATATTTTACTTACCACAGGTGACATTTAAAGATCAAGTTGATGTACACTAGATTGCATAGAGATACATGTTTAATGTATTGTACTGCATATATCTTATAAAAATGGTGCAAACAAATACAAGTGAAATGCGTTTTCATGGAAACTATAACTGTGTTTTATTGTCTTTCCCCGTGAATCAATCTAATGAAAAATAATGGAAACAGCGGTAATATTCCTTTGAATGACTGAACTACCTGTATTCATTACCTGTGTAGTTGGTGATTCCCATTATAACGATCTTATTCTTCCTGATAACGATGGCCATATCAAACAATTTACATTTTCTCGTCAAAAATGGCTCACTCGGGTATGTTTTCATTAACTCTAGTTTCTTTTATTGAATACGTGGTAAATATTAATTGATATTTAATTGATATTAATTGGATTAAAACAAAAATAAAATGCAAAAGTCGCAAATGCAAAAAAAGTCGACTGAAGTAGAAAAACCTAAACACAAAATAAAGAACAAAGAAAGCAGGCGGATTTATTAATTTATTAAGTATAACCTAAATTATATTTTTGTCAGTTGGTTGTCAGACACCTTTGGGGGCAGTTTCAGACTGCCTATTAGACGTAGAGTTTGTCACACCAAAATCAAAGGTAATACATGTATATGACATTTGTGAAATGTGAAAGAAATTTTAGTTCATATCTCTTTGGATGTTTTTAGAAAGGCATAGTAAACCAGTGTAAAATATGACCATTCTTCTTTAGTCTCAACTGTTGCCTTTATCTGTCATCTTTATTTCCATTCCTACCCCTTTCTTCCTTGGAATAACTTTACAGACGAAAAATTACAATTATTCAAATTAATTATTCAAAAATGTCTTACAATGACCCTCACTCTCAATCAACTTTTCTGGATCCATCACTTAATCATATTTTTATGTGTAAAGATGAATAATCTTATATTTCCTGTCTTTAATCAATGTTTCCGAATGCAAATAAGAAGTTCGTATTCTCAACAGTACCTTAACATGTTTTTAAAATGGTTTCGTTTCTTTCTTTCATCTTTTTAAAAATTTAAACTTTTTAATTTAACATTTCTGTTTCAATCTGATGCGTTTGTATAAAGTTTGATTAAGAGGCGTTTAAATTAACGTTAACTATTACTGTAAGGACTTTATCTTTTGAAAAAATCTATACAATCTTATTGTTAATTTAGAACATGCCCCAGAAGCAATAGTAAATGGACTGGCTACAGCGGAAGTAATTAACACTTTTTTTAAAAAACAAAATCAAAGTTTAAACTTAACTATTCATTTGCAAGAAAGAAAGTCAAATTATGCCCGAAAAAAAGAACGGAATTTGAAGACTTATAAATGATATTGCTAAAAGTAAATTTCAAAAGATCTCTAGCAGTAAATATGGATCACGCAAAAGATCCCTTTGCCAATGATATACCTCACGGTTGATTAGCTCGCTAATTGAACATTTAAACATTTAAACCGTGAAGTGACCATCCTCTGACATGCCTCCGTGGAAATTTATGCGTGTTAATGTGTAGTTCTATTTGTAAGACATTAATCAGTATAGGATTATACCAGTAAATCCTTGTCAGATCTTAGAATGTCCCCTAGAAAAGTCCAAAAACTGTCATCTATATAGTTATTATATACAGATTAACTTACAAGGAATATTCTTCTGTGATGAATTACGGAACAAAATAGATCATTCTGCCAGTTCTATTCTTCGTTATACTACAAGATTACTTTTCAAGTATTGCCTGAACAGGATTTTTTTTCTATTTGTGAAAGAATATATTCAACATACTTTAAGCTGCCTGAGTCTTTATTCCTGGAAAACTTTTAACCCAAAACATAGAGTATATGTCACCTTTATTTAAACGTTTTCTATCGTAAAATAGCCGAAGTCATGGAATTGATATTATCTGGTTAAAAGAAATACTTCAAAATAAATGAGCTTTACACAGTACCCAGATCTGCTTTAAAAGGTCTCTAAAAGAAAATCAACTGACTTGTTAACAAATACATTGCAAAGCTTGTAAATATTGTTTACAAGAAAAGGTGTACTGCAGTGTCATTTAATAATTTCCGAACTATAGTGCTTTTGCTCTGATTTTAGATATTTTGTGAATATCTAAATTTTTATTAAAGCATGATTGCATGACATGCTTTTTCTTTTTAATTAAATAATGATGTAGACTTTAGTCAATTTTAATTAACACTTTCCGTCGACTGTAAATATTGGCCCTGCTCATGGACTCATGTACCAACAGTAAGAGCGTCTACTGATTTTCAAGAAAATACATTAAAACAACTCGCCTCTCTCCAGGTTTTACCCAGGATAAGACTGCTACTGCCAAAAACCTAAATCAGGATAATTATCCTCATTCACCTTGCACTGACGCTTTATTGAACTTTCAAAATTCTTGATATGAAATATATTTAATAACAAAATAATAATTTAATAATTCAATGCGCATTAACAAATTGTTTCTGTTATTAGAAATATTTGTGAGGGTGGCCAAATTGACAAAATTAAATTTTATTTGACAGAAATGTCGATGTTCACAGACATGCTAAATGCTGCGCTTTTAGGGAAAATGGATGTCGTGGTTTTAATTTGGAAGCGACTGAAGGCCCAGAGTGGGTGCATTAAAATTATTAATATGGCATGTAAAACAATACGAGGTTACGTGATAAATATTCCAAATGAGAGAGAGAGAGAATAAATTTAGGAAATTTTTGACAAGAATCCATTTCACTTCTGTTTTTCTCAGCAAGACTAACACTCTTTAAAAAACAACAAACAGTCTTAGTCTACAACAAACAGTCTTAGTCTACAATGACCTTTTTTTCAAATCTTATTTAATTGATCCAGATGAATCGATCAACAAATATATCAGATTTGTCGCAGACTTATGAATTTTTTATGTAGTAAAATGTCAAGGTGGGGGATCAAATTAAATACATGCCGGAAAATAACTTCATAATTCAACAATAATATTTCCTCCTCCTTTTTTTCAAATCACGTACACAATTCATCAAAGTTCTCCGTCATCTTAGGATATTGTGGTTCCCAGAATAAATTGGTTCATGGTTATAAAATGGTTTTACAAGCAGATAATGACCCTAAGAAACTTTTATTTGATTTCGATACGGAAGGGAGCTTCATAACGTCTTTGTATAGTAATTGCTCCGATCAACAAGTAACATATACACAGTTATAGAAATCTGTGTCGTTCATTTCACCTCATTTACCGTACCTAGCGGATTGATTCTATTTCCGTTCTCTGAGAAATAAAATGTCGGGGGTGAAAAAAGAAATAATTGTTAATTCTCATCTGGAAAAAAATCCCGGACGTCGACAGGATAAATTGAACAAAAATTTAATTTAAGATCTTGTTTCATGTCACAATCCACTAAATAAAAATGGAAGGAATTCTATTAGGAAAGAGATTGTCAAAATGATTTTTAAAAAATCCCACGTCAATATCGGCATGAATTACTTTTGGGCATATTATTCATAAATAGGTGTGTTCATTTGAAAATGTTTTACAATAAGAAAAAATAGACAGTTTGCCAGCAATTAGATTTTGATATTAGAGCTCTTTTTGTGTGTTATCGCCTGGGATTTTTCCCCTCCAAGACCTAAAAAACGCACAATGTCATGTTCAAGATGTATTAATTTAAAAAGATTCAATGCGTGGAAAACATTTTTAAACATTCCATACCATTATGTTCCGATTCCTGTCCTTTAAAGTTTTGCACACAATAGATGGTATTTCCCTCAACATATTTTTGTGATCGGCTGCAACCGTTAAAAAACTTTTCTTTATGTGTAGAAGAATAGTAGTACTCATTTGTATGATAGTATAGCATGATTTATAGGAATATAAACATTATATAGTGAATATTCAATTAATATTAATTCCAGTTTGAAATGTACAAAGTAGAAACACGTTCTTCAATTCTTTTCCAAAATTTGCATATAGAATTGTTCTTGTTGTGCGGGCATCATTTAGTTATTTTATACGTGTATTATCTCAATCAGTATAATATACACGTAGCTACTTTGCTCTACATTTAATCCCTATAAATTAACATGGATAGGATACATGTATTATATCATTTTGTTGATTGGTCGATTTTTTACATATCCTACACAAGCCTTAATTGTTTACAAAGATAATCTGTCAAATTGTAACTGCATAAAGACTGTTTTATGTGCTATGCTTATCCAACACAAATTCTACATGAAATATGAGGATAACGAACAGTATTCAATCTCGAAAGTCCAATGAAACGATACAAATTTGGAGAAGAGCAAACACGGACCTCAGAATTTAGAGGTGGGATGTAATAACATGTATTAACTTTATTTGAACTTAGCAGAACAAGAAGATTATAAGTTGGTTTAAAATGGTTTAATTTTAATGATGAGTTCTTTCCTAAGTCTTTCTGTAATTCTAATTTTCATTATTTTTGCACACATTTGGAGATACACACGTATCATTCTTCGATGCTCTGTGAGACATGGATTTAATTTTTTCGTATCACAAAAATATAACTAATTGTGATAAGAAAAATAGATAAGATCCTTAACATAAAAGCATACTAGTGTCAAGTTAAGTTAGTGTGTTAGTGTGGACAGAATGCTAAAAATTTATTGTCTTGGATACTAGAAGTTACGTTATAAAACACAAATCAATTTGTAAATCAATGATCTTCTGTGTCTCCAAACATCTAGAAATAGATTTCGTGTTCTACATGATAATACCCGGACTCTGACTTTGGTTTGGCCATAGAACAAAGCTGGATGCTTTTGGCGTCCTGTTGTCCAAAATAAGCAGATGTCTTCTCCTGATAGTACGATGGCTCGATTCGATTTATGCCTGGACAAACAATTTTAATTATCATTAACTTTTTTTTTTTTTTTCAAAATTTACAATTATTCCAAAATATCACTTATTTACAAAGCATAAACACAACTTTCCTGACGGAACAAAATGGAGGTTAATACAGTATACCTCGTTCCCGACTCCTTGCCGTAATCTTGCAGATAGTTACATGAGGGTTGAATCTTTCATCTGTGACTAAAAAACCACATCTCTGGAACGATTCTCTTAAATCTTCTACAAAAAAATCCCTAACGATTGGGATAATGGTTTAAAACCTATCACATTTTAGAGCTTTGAATCTGAAACATACACTTACCCACGAGGTCATTCAATCTTTGATTGTCTGTTACTGCAGCGTAAACAACTTGGTCCTCAAAGTTTCCCATTGTTGAAACGGTTAAAGTAAGTGGCGAAAAATTCCTCAATTTATCTTGAAACCTGTTCATAGCTCTTTTTGCTCTACGTAAAAAAGTTTAATTGTGTGTGTGTGAGAGAGAGAGAGAGAGAGAGAGAGAGAGAGAGAGAGAGAGAGAGAAGAGAGAGGACTTTCTTTAAAAAGTCGTTTAAAATTGAATCTATTCATAATTCTTACTCTAAGACCCTCCTTTCATTCTCTAGGTGGTATAGCCCCAGTGTTACATGACGAGTCTCTAAATTCTCCATCGTATGGGACAAGTTCATTTTCTTCTCTAAAATGTAGCTCTGTATCCCCTGGATATTCTGTTTTATCTTGAAAGAATGACATTCAAAACATAAAATATTGTAGTACCCTGGTGTCAAAATCATAAGTTATATCTTCAAATTTCAGGAAACGCAGTGCTATACGTTTTGTCAATTTAGGTTTTATTCTGAATCATGGTTAATGGAGCATCCAAAGCAAAATATTCTTTATAAGTGGTTTTGTCTTTCCAATGATGTTCAGTGTAATGCATATTACGTTGAAAAGTCCACAGCTCATTCATCTGTTAAACTGGGTACAATCAATTTTAAAACAGGAGGATACTGACAATTATTGTGATATTTTAGGGGCTTCAACTTTCTCATTTAAAGTCAGTATTTTGCAAATTCTATGGTCGTTATAATGACATTCTTTGTTAAGGTATGTCACTCATTAGCTTTTGAGAGGTCAGAACCTTAACTTCAAAATTATTCATTACTATTATTATTTATCACGCGAACCATTTATTTCGCTTTGAATTTGTATAGAATAATTCCTTAGTCGCGAAAATTAATTATCGCTGATTGATTTTAAACTGACGAATCGCGAAATAAAAGATGACGCGAATAATAGTTGGTTTAGAATATTTGAATTAAGCAATGCAAATTATGCAATATTCAATTTAAAAACTTTTACAAAATTATAGAGAAACAAGATTTTTGTATTCATATGAAGCAGAATTTGTTCAAAATCTTTTAATTGAAAAGAAGAAAACACTTGCTGTGGCTTTCAACTGGACATTTAGATATATCGACGACGTATTGTCAATTAAAGCTATATATGGCGTATCTGAGCTAAAAAATAAAAATACGAGATTGAATGTACATAAACATGATACATGTAATTTACGTTCAAATTAAAATTTTCACGGATTTTGAACTTTTTTGAATAACCTCATGTTTCCATAGTTAAATTGACTTTTAACTGTCTGTTATATCAATGCAGAGTCGGTAAATAAATCGGTTATTGTTTTAATTTTCTAATATCTTTGAAATGCGATTGATTTGAATTGTGCAATTTACAGGAAAGTCTAATCTTTATATAAAGAAATAAAACAAATAGAGAGATCTTTTAAATTTTAGTTAGTCTGAACTTATAAAAAATACGCCATATATGACTTTAACAATGGTTATTTCCATTCTTATGTCGACACGAAATATCACGGTGAGCTTGAGATAAAAGATAACACAGAGTCTGACACATCTGTTTCATATTTGAATATTTTATTAGAAAAAGACGTTAATGATAATCTAACAACAAAGCTCAATGATAAACGTGATGACTTTAACTTTTCAATCGTACAACTTCCCTTACTTATGCAACAATATACCCTTATCACCTGCATACGGGGTATATCTCTCTCAGTTGATTCGATACGCCAGAGCATGCTCTACGTATGAACAATTTCTAAAACGAGGTAAGTTATTGACAAACAAGTTGATGAAACAAGAATATCAGCTGTCTCGTTTAAAGTCATCATTTCGTAAGTTCTATGGTCGATACAATGACCTTGTCAGCAAATACAATCTATAATTAAGTCAAATGCTAACTGACTTTTTCATACTACTTGTTATGCCATTATTTACACACTGAATTGTCAACGGATTTTTCCGTTATTTTCCAGTGATGACAAGGAGCACACGGCGGGTGTGACCGGTCGGCAAGGGATGCTCACTCCTCCATGACACCTGATTCCACCTCTGAAGTTTTAGAGGTCCGTGTTTGCTCTGCTCTTATTTTGTAATGTTTAATGGACTTTTGAGCTCGAATTCTGTTCGTTATCTCCACATATTCCATTTACGGGGGAGTATTTCTTGTTGTGGAAGGATATTTAGAAGAAAATTCTTTAAATCTACACATTTGTTTGATTTATGATCTTGGAAGTAGCCCTGCATATTTATACTATATTTATACTAGGAGAATTTTTTTTTGTAATTAAATGCTAGGAATGAGAAATATAGGTTTCAATCAATACTTTTAAAACAAGTTTTACACATTCAGTTAACAGACTTTACCAAAAAATGAAGATATATTCAAGAAGTCAAGATAGAATTTACATTTTTTTTGCCTGAAAATCGAATATTTTGACCAATATCTCAAAATTTACATCACTGTTCTCAACTTTTTCTTTCGTTATTTTGAATTACACGATACATTCAATCGATTAACATTAAAGCTTGATATAAGAAAATATTTTTATTGATTGATTATATTTAGATTTTTAATACCCCAAATATGATATTTTTAGTGCTGAAAGGTCACACAATAATTTACGCGTATTAATTTGGAGAATTTTTAAAATAATAAATGTTTTCAAACTACTTTACATGAAATAAGATTATATTTATTGCTATGATTACATATGGTAAAATACGTTAAAGGTTAAAGTGATTATCCTAAATGTTTTAATTTAAGCGCAAAAAGGTCAAATTAATTGCAGTAAAATGATCACTGATCCCCAATTGTCTTTGGGATTTTGAGTCATGTTATATGAGCAGTTATCTAAGGTAAACTTTTCAAAAAATCCTTGATATATGCTAACATTTTCACAAAAAATCTTTTCCTTACATTCCCTAGTAAAGTGATACTCCCCAATATGACAAGCTTTTAAATGCATAGTAAAGTCAAGAAGTATTAAGGTATTTGGAAAAAAAAAACTGCAATCTGGATGAAATCTTTGAAATGAATTATTTAATCTATTATTAATGCTGTTGTTGAGTTAACCACAACAAATTTCAGCTCGTCGCTTTACAATTATGACAAATAAATCGCGGAAAATATAAAGAATTGCAGCACTTATCATACAATGGGCGTTGAAAATATGTTTACACTGAATTTAGAATTTTAACTTGGTTATGTCTTTCCGACACTGAAATTTAAAGTTGATCTAAATAGTGCAAGTATGTTTACTAAAAGCAAATGACTGCCACTTCACATGACCAGTCTAGATAGAAAATCTCATCATCCTCAATATGCAGTTTTTATATCCGATATTAGAAAAGTCCTAAAACAATCGCCCATTTTGATTAAAATTGTATATTAATCACAAAAACACCGATATTTCCATTTTGCAACTTTGAACTGTACTGCGTTTCTTAAAGATGAATTATGACGAAAACATATATTAATCAGGTTCAAAAGTCCAATTAAACAATACAAATAATGAGCAGATCCATCACATACCTCTGAAAACAGAGGTGGGATCAGGTGCCATGGAGGAGAGAGCATTCCCTGTCGACAGGTCACGCTCGCCGTGTGGCCCGTCATGATCGGTTAAACAGATAAATCCATACACAGATCAGTGTGAAAATAATGGCCTAACAATTTGTATGAAAGACGTCAGTCTACATTCGACTTCACGACAGATTGTATTTGCTAACAAGGTCAAAGTGCTTTAGACTAGAGTTTTGATGCTACTGAGTTATAAATGCAGAAACCTAAAACGGATAACAATTTATCGAATTGCTCATATTCGACAAGATTAAATGCCAGCATTCTTAACATTTTTGATATTTTATGCATATGTGAATTAAGTTTAATATAGCCTTTTGTAGCTGAAAAGTATGAATCGAATTCCTTCTGCGATGTGAAAATATAACGAAAAACATCAATTTGAGATGGTATGGAGTTGGCAGTATTAGATTTATTGCCTGCCATATGTATCTCTACCCAGGACTCAAATTGTTCTTTTCTCTTTAATATTCACGAAAATATTAACAGCAATGAAGGAGAAACTTTGAGTAGTGTACAAAAACATTTTTGAAAAGAGGTGTTAATAAAATATGTATACAATTTAAAAATCCTCAACTGACCTCAAGACGTTTAAGAAATTTTAAAATCACAAAATTTTACCAAAACCAATAGCATCAAAACGAACGACTTTTCAACACTATATATAACTATTCCCCACGATAATTGAAAGATGAGGTTTTTGGCATCATCGACAACTGCTTCTTAAATAAAATATAGCTTGTAAATCTGCATACCTTGTCACTAGTCATCTTCAAACTTATTTTGTTGAAAATCATTCTGATTCTAAACACAAGTACTCCGAGGTTGATATTTAAAAGGTGCTTGAGTCTCTCATTGACAGTATGTAGGTTTTGGAGACCAGGTCTTCCAATCTGTTAGAATTCCCAGGGGTATTATTGTGCCCCATTATATAAACTTTTTGTATCCATATGAAGGAAAATATTCTTTCAAGAAGCACAGGCGCAGAGCCTTGAATTTTGTCTAGGGGGGGTGTCTACATCACCTCTAACAGATGTCAGAGAAAAAACAAAATAAAAACCCCCACACAATCAACTTCATCAAACTTGAGAAACCTATTTCGTTGTGTGTGTATTGGGGGGGGGGATAGAAAACACTTTCCAAAGTCTACATTTTTTCAGATTTAAATTTCATTACCAAATTCTTTTCAATATCACTTTTAAAACGTTGAAAACAAATCATTATTCCTTTTGCTTAACAAATGAGAAAGTTTTTTTTTTGAAGAAAGTCCACATAGATACCCCTTTCATCATTATGTCATATTTTTAGGTATTTAAGCAGAAGAAAAGTATTGCAGTTTAACAATTTTTACTACATTTTCAACAGTGAAATACTGTAATTTTTTTTTAAGGAGAGTAATATTTTGCTTGAAATAATATCAAAGTGACATTTTGAGACAGTGTGAATAAATATCAAAAGTGTTGCAAAACTGTAGATTTTCCTACCAGTCACGAATACCAGCCAGGTCTGTTCTAAGGCATGTTATGATAGAGAGAGAGGAAATAAACCATCTTGACAGAGACTAAAACTGCTTAAATTCTCCAAATATGTTGTCGAAATCCATGTTTACAATGTTTTCAATCTTATAATCACTAAAGCTATGAGGTCTCAACTTTGTCGTCACAGCCTATGGCACTGTGTTACAAAAAGACAGAGGCAAAGGGAAAAATCAAAGAACATATAATAAACAGAAAATTCAATGTTTTGTAGTTGAATATGGAAGTTATCTCACTGGTGAGACAGGACTTTTTGATAATTTAACTCGTGCTTCGCACTCGTGAAAATATAAAAAATCCTGTTGCACTCCCGAAATACAAAATATTGAATATTCTCTATTTACTAAACTCGATATTTTGTCCATTTACATTTAAATTTTGATTGTCATCAACAATCGAAATAAACAAGATAAGTTTACTGAATTCCGAATTTTGAATAATTATCTGGATTAAGGGAGACCTTAATTATACAGGATACTTTCCTTTACAGGGGAATGTTTACTACCGGTATATAGTAAAGCTTACAGGAGGAAGGTTTGCTTTATAGCAATTATTCCGAGGGGGGGGGCTTTACTTTTTATCGGGGGTGATAAAAGAATTAGAAATACTTCACGAACAATATGTTATGGTTCCAGCAGATCTACGCAAGGCTTGTTGCAATATCGTCTTTGTTTGTAAGGTCTTTATTATAACTGTATTTTAGAAGAACTTGGTTTAAATTCTATGTTTTGAAATCCAAATTATACTCACAGTTCACTTTATAAGGATGAAATTCTTCAAAATCACATTTAGACCGTTCACGGTAGCTCAGTAGGTACAGCGCTCGCTCCGTGATCGGGAGGTCGTGAGTTCGAATCTCGGCCGCGACTGACCTAAGTCGATAAAAAAAATTGGTAGTAACTGTTTCTTCGCTATGCACTCGGCACTTTGAAGTGAAAGTTGCGGTCCTTCGAATGAGACCTTAAAAACCGAGGCCCCGTGTCAAGGCAGGCGTTGGCACGATAAAGATCCCTCATTGCTCAATGGCCCTGAGTGCCGAGTAAAAGTCAAAATTTGAAGCTTTTCACCGGTATATCGTGACGTCTCTATATGAGTAAAAATTTCTCAAATGGGACGTAAAGCAACATACAATCAATCAATCAAAATCACATTTCAGTGTTTAATACTTTTAACATTCTAGTCAAACAAGGTGAGTTTGATCTACCCTACTGGATTACTAGACTTCTTAAAAATCCTTACAAACAAAGATACATTGCCGGGTCCAGCAAATCTCTATCAAGCCCCTATATGTACTCCTTACAAAATATTAACCGTTGTAAAGACATTTCAGACGCACTGTGGTACAGCATATCCTATAAGTGGTATAAATCAGATGTGGATTCTAAAAAACAAACTCCAAAGAACATTTTTAGAAAATTTAAAATCATTTTTTCTAAAGTCAATAGCATCAAAACGTACTTTTCTACACTTTATGCACCATTCCTCACGATAAATAAAAAACTAGGCTTTATTATATCATAGACAACTGCGTCTTCAATAAAAACGGAACTCGGAAATTTCATATCTTGTGATTGGTCATCAACAAAATTACTTTGTTAAAAAACATTCTGATTTTATACAAAATAACTCTGAAGTTGATAATAAAAGGATGCTGGAGTTCCTCATTGACAACATTTGTGAAGTCTTCGCTGGCCAGGCCTTTAAAAAACTGATGCAATTCCGATGGCCACTAATTGTGCTCCTTTATTAGTCGATCTGTTTTCTTATTTCTAGAATTTAAGCAGAATTTATTTTTTAAAAACTTCTACATGAGAAGAGAACACTTGCTGTGGACTTCAACTCAACATTTTGATATATCGACGACGTGTTATCAATTAGCAATAGATACTTACTTTCATATGTGAATTCGATATATCCCAGTGAACTTAAAACAAGCTAATTCAGAAATTTGTGTCACCCACTTAGGGAAAAAAGAAGAGCATGCGCAGTTCGAGGGGGGGGTCACACTGCCCTGTTGCAAATAACGACCACTATTGAAATAATTATTTCAATAGTGGTTGAGAGTGCATTTCAAAACCAAACACAGGTTGTAACCACTATTGAAAGTACGTTCACTATTGAAGTAATTATTTCAATAGTGGTTGAAAGTGCATTTCAAAACCAAACCCATGTTGCAACCACTAATGAAATAACATTCACTATTGAAACAATGATTTCAACAGAGGTTTTGAATGCATTTCAAAACCTAAACCAAGTTGCAACCACTATTGAAGTAATGTTCACTATTGTTCACTATTGAAATATTGAATTCAAAAGTGATTGAAATAATGATTTCGATACCAACACCACATTGCAAGCCTTCTTGAAATTTCTCCAAAATTGAAAATATATTTATATATATGGATGAATTGTTCATTACGTTTTCCAACATCATAAATTAATTTACTGAGTTTAAAATATGATGTGTAAATTTATGTTTTCCTTTCTTTTTTAGAAATTACCATTAATACACGGACATTTTTGATTTAACTGACGTACTTAAATTCAAAAAAAGTATGCAAATGTTATTAATAAGCAAACTTCCGCTAAATCTGGCCGACTCGGTGAAAATCAAAAGGCATTTAATCAATATATGCAAGTTTTAAGTAATTTTGTTATATAGAGTTCGGCTTCGCCATTAATTTGGAAAGGAAAGGATCATAAATACCGATAGTTGTAGAAATTAGAGTACCTACATTAAAAAGAACAAAGAAGACTGATATCTATGTGTACAAACTGTCTGATGAAAATATGGTTATTTTTAATAAAAAGAATAAAGAATAGAACTAAGCTCTCCCTTCATGGGCTTGCCTACACTACAAATATGAATAATCCAACGTCTACTCATTAAGACAGTAAAAAACAAAACGTAAAGGGAAGTCAGTATACGCATTATTTCAATAGTGGATATTATTTCAGTAGTGGTCAGACGTATAAAACCGCTGTTGAAATAATGTCAGCTATTGAAATAATTATTTCATTAGTGATCGTTATTTCAACAGTGGTTGCATTAATACTACCGCTATTGAAATAATATCTACTATTGAAATAACTTTTTCAATAGTGGTCGTTATTTCAGTAGTGGTAGCAACAATGCATACGCCATTGAAATAACGATAACTACTGAAATAATTATCTCAGTAGTGGATATTATTTCAATAACGGTTTTAAACGTGCACCCACTATTGAAATTATAACCTCTTATGTTATAACACTTATACTTAGTTTTCCCAAAAAGTTGATTTTAATGTACTGATGAGTAGAAACTTTGGATTTACTATCCATATTAGTAGTGAAGGCAAGCCCATGAATATAAGCGAGAAATTACTTCTATTCTATATCATTTTGATTAAAAAAAACCATATTTTCATCAGAAAGTTTGTACACATATTAGATATCACATAGATGTCTCCTTTCTTCTTTTTAATGTAGATATTCTAATTTTTACAACTATCTGTTTTTATTATCTTTTACTTTCCCCAATTAATACCAAAGATGAACCTTATATACAGTGTAACAAAATTACTTAAAATTACTAGATCAGTTAAATCACAGATATCCGTGTATTAATAGTATTTCTAGACAGAAATTAAAACATAAAATTACATATCATATTTTAAACTCAATAGATTTATTTATTGTATTGGAAAACATAATGAAGAATCTATCCTTATATTTTTTTCCAATAATGAGGTTATTTCAATGAGGCTTGCAATATGTTTCTGATATTGAAATCATTGTCAGCAACTCTTGAAATAATTATTTCAATCACTATTGAAAATAATTGAAATCATTATTTCAATCACGATTGTAATCTTTATTTCCATAGTGACCATTATTTCAATAGTAGTTGCAACCTGGTTTAGGTTTTGAGATGCATTTAAAACCTTTATTGAAATCATTGTTTCAATAGTGAACGTTATTGCATTAGTGGTTGAAACCTGTAATTGATTTTGAAATGCACTTTCAACCACTATTGAAATAATTATTTCAATAGTGAACGTTATTTCAATAGTGGTTGCAACCTGTGATTGGTTTTGAAATGCACTCTCAACCACTATTGAAATAATTATTTCAATAGTGAACGTTATTTCAATAGTGGATGCAACACTGCCCCCGTATTTGTAGAATTATTAAATGTATACATGTATAATGAAGCAAATTAAAAAAAGCCAATATGGATATAAAGATTTGATTGCTTATTCTTTAATATGTGTGTAGAAGATTCTTTTTAATATACTATATACAGAATATTTATCACACTGTAATACTGTTTTTATGAGTTTGTACACGCCAGACATCATAACATTTTCATTTCACATGTTGAATAGTATCATTTAGTAAATCCAAAAAAAAAAAAAAATAAAATAAAAAAAATAAAAAAAAAAGAGAATCTTTCGGGGATTGAACCCGGGCCTCTCGTTTGCTAAGCGAGCAACATACCACTAGACCATTGAGGCACTTGATCATACAATATATTAAATGCAAACATTAAGTCATATATAATGTTTATATTCACGTTTGATATTGTCAAAATTTTACACAACAAATGTTGTCTAATTTAGCCTTTGCTAAACAGTTCTAATAGATGTAATTAGAATATAATGTCCGGCGACAACCTGTATTATACGTAAAAACTCTCGACATGCCCCTGTGCTAAAAATAGTGTCAAGCGACTTTTAATACAAAAAATATAAATTAAAAAAACGGGGCGGGGCACTTTGAGAGGGGCAAGAGAGGCCATAGGGAGTTATGGTATAAAATTTCATTGCAAAAGCTCAAAAGCTTCTTGAGATATCGCCCGGAAACGAAAGTGTTACACACAGATGGGATGTATGAATTTACGACCTTGAACAGGTTGGGCACAGTTCCTTTTTCGGGGAAGTATTACTATAAAACGGGATTATTCCTCTTTTCAGTAATAAAAAGCATTACTGTATACGGGAATTTTCACTCGTTTACTCACTATTCTCGTGGTTGCTTTGTATAAAAGATTAAGTGCAAAAATATTTTCATATCCTCTAAATATTTATAGTCTATTAAGTGTATGTATGCTCAAAACTACAATATTTATCGCTGCAAAAAGCTGAAAATGAGTGATGAAATATTTCTACGATATAAATTTCTTATGGAAGCTTACCTGTGTTAAAATTGTGAGATTAAATACGTTCAGCATTTGCTAACTCGTTCATGAAGTTATTCGTTCTAATTTAATTTTATATCATTTCTTTTTAAGACATCGTTAAAATAATTTAATACACTGCTTCTTTTAAAGATGAAAATGATTATTTGAAATATTGAATTTTAAAAGATAGTCATTCAAAGATGATTTTAGAATGAATGCCCTTATAAGATTCCATACTTTTCGTATCAATTATCAACAGGGAAAATTAATGTAAAAGTCGTGGGTCGCTGCTGCACGTGAGTTTAAATTCCTATGCATGTTCAAAAGATGTCACCTCCATGAAACCAAGCTATGAAATTTTCCGTATTTGAACAACTAATAATATACTTATAAGGGAATTATTCACATCCGTTTGAAGAATACTCATGATGTCGTACGATTATATCTCATCTTACTCCTGTCTGCAGCACTAAAGGACCGATTTTTTTTGTCAGCGAGGTTGGTTTAATAAAGTTTAAACACATCACATCGTATTTTTCATGCACTTTTTATTTAATAAACGGATTTGGGGCATTATTTCAAAAAAATGACGAAAATTCCCGTATACAGTAATGCTTTTTATTAGAGATTGTTCTATCTGACGTATCCGTATACGTATCCGTATCCGTATACGTATCGAGGTGAGAGAGGCATCTCGATCCCGATGATTTAACCGTTGGGTAACACTTCCATCGTTTCTTGTTTTATTTTAACCTCATTCATTGGAAAATAAGATATATAGTAATATTTCTACTAAAACGTATCAAGTTGCTGTTCACACCTATCATTTTATGGAAGGATTAAAAAAAAAATAAAATTAGTAAAAAAGTAAGAATATTTTTATAAATTTGTTTAAAAATAAAAAAAAGGTTAAAAAAGGTACTTCCCCCTTCTCTCTCTCTCTCTCTCTCTCTCTCTCTCTCTCTCTCTCTCTCTCTCTCTCTCAATATCAGGATATATTATTGTTTCATTCTCGAAGTTACCTTTACCAGTACAAGACATATTCCCCATAATGCATACAGTCAACGCTCGTTATCTCAAACTTGACTGGACCAATTCAAACTTCGATATATCCAAGGATTTGAGTTAACAAAGTTTAAATGTACGAGGTGTCAGAGATCAAACATTCTAGATGAGTATAAATTTGTCTACATCAAGCAGACACTTAAAATTGATTAACAAAGTGGAGAAGGGGGAAGCTGGGCCAAGGCATGGAGAAACCAAAAAATACCAAGTCACCTTTGCAAAACTTTGACAAAAAAAGATGTAGAAATTAATCAAACCTTTAAAAAACCTATTACTGGGTATGTGTGTGTGTGGGGGGGGGGGCAATTTTCTTCTAAACGCTTGTAGATATTGAGCTGATTTTTGGTATGTGGCTTTACCTTGATTAGTTAAAGATCAAGTTTGCATTTCCTCCCGCTTCATTAATTTTTGACGGAATTATGGCATTTTCAATTTTAAACGGGAACGGAACCAGATTACACTTGCCGGTAGGGGACTTGTATTGCTAATGCAATACTCTCAGAATGCTTGTTGAAATTAAGATGACTGTAGTTCTTTGTGTACAAGAGGGATCAAAACTCTGAAAAAATGCTGACATTTTATCAATTAAATGTTTTGTATAAATTTTATTCTTTATTCTGTGTTTTTTATTTTTCTGCTACGTTGAAGAGCCTCTTCTCTTCAATTCTTTAAACTGCGTGTTGAATTGACTCACACTTTTGGGCCAAAATGCATAAATAAATAAATAAAAATAAATGAATAAATAAATAAAAATCAGCTAGATGGACAAGGTAGCATAGAAGAAATAGATATGTCTATTGTTTTGGCATTTTTTAGCCTAGTGTTCTTTTCTTTCTTATAAAAAGAGAGTTAAGATAATAAATACCCTATTCTGAAACAGTTTCTATATCAAACCATGAATTATAATACACATGTACGACAACAAGAGAACTAAAAGGAAAAATCAAATTTAACAATTGCATTTTCATTTCATTACCTATTTTTTTTGTCGACATGAAGTCTTTTCAAGTTTATACTGCTGACAGGACAAAATATAAAGCAAAATCAAGCCGTATGAGAATAGGCACGAAAGTAGCAATTTCAACTCGGGAGGGGAAGGGGAGACATACAGGTATTTGTCAATTAGTTCATTGAAAAAAGAATGAAGAAAGTCAACAGACGCTATGAAAGTATATGCTTAAAAATGCCAGTTCCCCCCCCCCCCCCCGAGAAGGGGGGGGGATGAACTGGCATTTTTAAGCATATACTGGTAAGGGTCTGGAAGCTAATTCTCTTCAGAAAACGGCTACACGGTTTTATTGATTGTATGGATACAACGTCCTTTGCATTTTACTGTGTGTGTGTGTGTGAGCTGGCGGGGGTGGGGGTTAATTTTATGTCATCTAATGTAAATTACAGAATCAATCAATAAAATGTCCTGATGTTAAAGGAGAGAGAGAGGGGGATCCCGATAAATGTTTTTAAACAAAATTGCAATTAAAGTTTTAAATAATATAATGAAAACAAATACATCTATTTTTTAAGAAATTTTCCAGCGAAATGATAGACGTTTACAGCAGCTTAATACATTTTATATTAGAAAAAAAACCCATATGCTATTCTTAAATGAATGGGGCTGCTTTAAAACCAAACAAATAACGATGGAAATTATAGTAATAGTTTAGACATCGGGATCGAGATGCCTCTCTCACCTCGATACGTATACGGATACGGATACTTATACGGATACGTCAGAAAGAACAATCTCTATTACTGAAAAGAGGAATAATCCCATTTTATAGTAATACTTCCCCGAAAAAGGAACTGTGCCCAACCTGTTGAACTTTGACCTTTTGACCTCAAAATCAATAGGGGTCTTCCTTAGGCCACAGGGAGTTGTTGTGTAAAATTTCATTGCAAAAGCTCAAAGGATTCTCGAGATATCGCGCGGAAACGAAAGTGTTAAAACCAGACAGAATTTATGAATTTATGACCTTGACCTTTGATCTTTTGACCTCAAAATCGATAGGGGTCTTCTTTAGGCCATAGGGAGTTGCTGTGCAAAATATCATTGCGAAAGTTCAAAGGGTTCTTGAGATATCGCGCGGAAACGAAACAGACAGACAGAAATACAGACGGACGGACGGACGGACAGACAGACCCAAATTAATTTTCCCCACTTTCAGTAAAAGCAGGGGACAATAAAAGACACCACAAATTCTGCCACACATGTTTCATATTTGGATGTTTTACTGACAAAAGACGAAAAGGGCCAACTAACAACTTAATTGTATGACAAACGGCATAACTTCAACTTTTACATCATCAACTTTTCTTATGTAGTAATATTCCGCTATAACCTGAATATGGTGTTAACGTCTCCTAACTTATTCGATACTCAAGAGCATGTTCTGAGTACGGTCAAATTTAAAACCGAGACAGGCTACTGACAGATAATTTGATGTTACCGGGATTTCAACAACCTAGTTTAAAGACAGTATTTCGTAATATCTGTGGACTCTATAAAGACCTTAATTGTTAACAAATGTAACCTATCATTGGGTTGTACTTTGGCTGACCAGTTTCAAACCAATTTTTAGGCCTTTGTTTTTTTTTTCTTTTTAGCAAAGAGGAAGAGTCGTTATGTGTCATTATCGGCCCTGTTATTGAATAATTATGATCAGGATTTTTTCACAGGATGTCTATAATGCATATTCCCTAAAACAGTTTAAATTTATCCGATACCATTTCTAGTTTTTCGTCAGGAGCCTCTTAAAAATGGCATAATTGTTCACAAAAGACGTACTTACGGGCATGACATCACGATGTAATTTTACGTTATCCATATTTGCTATAGACAACTATCAAATATTTTACGTTTTAAATCTGTTAATATTTTCGAATAACTTAATTTTTTTTACATTAACCAAATTACATTATTTACTTTCTGTAGTTTTAATATCATTATTTTGAAATTATTTGTTACGATATCTAAGCTGAAATATTAATGGAATAAATACATAAAATTTTTAAAGAGAAAAACTGTCAAAAGTTAATTCCCTTGATATAATTTTTTTTAAAGTCTTTATTACAATAACAACAAGAGAGTTTCTTTACACATTCCAGCAATTACACAAAATAATTTTATCTAAAAAAAAAATTAACTGTTCCAAAGATTACAATTTTGCATAGTAGAGGTCTACATAGATTCATGGTCAATAACAGAAAATCAGAGCCAATTACAATCTGGTTACGATGTTTCTACGATTATGAAGGATTTAACGCGTTTACATTTGGATACTCGTACGAATGACTACGATACATATACACGATATTCCGACGACTAATGACGATTTCATACGAACATACATGTTATGAAATGCATATAGAATATATAGAGTTGTTTGAAATTATTAAACATAATATTAAAGTTAGTTGATCATGGTAATAGCTACAGTGTGGACCGTGTGCTGCGATTAAACACGAACAAGGAAGGTATTAGTATCTTACGACTATCTCAACGATAAACACTAAACTGTTGCGATTTTTGAATTCGTACTAAATCGTGACTGTGTGGTAGGGCTTAAACTAGATCTATACTAGGTGCGGATACAAACCAGGCTCCAGGCAACCACCCCCTTTAAAGAAAAAAAAATCTAGGTATAGTTTACTGTCATACTTTGATGACATAAAGTGAAATAACAGTCATTTTCATGTCAAAATAAAACTATTCTTTGGATATTACGGCGAATTAACGCATGACCCCCCACAGGACACTTTTCTTGACCTAGCTGCTAGGAAATAAGAGGTATTAAGAGCTTTTGCCATCTCGTAGCACACCCTCTAACGCAATATCCTGGATCCGCAACTGATACTAGCACATGTGCTACCTCTATTTAAAAAAGATGACCCATCAGTGACTTCAAATTATAGACCTGTATCTCTTTTGAGTTGTGTGAGTAAAATATTTGAAAGAGTGATTTTTAAACATGTATATAATTTTTTTCATACAAATAATTTGTTCTACAAATATCTGGCAGGTTTTTTGCCTGGTCACTCAACTGTGTATCAACTTTTAGAGAAAATCATACTATTGTAAAAAGCATTGATGAAGGGAAACATTGTTGTATGGTTTTTTTGCGCTCTATCTAAAACTTTTGATAGAGTTTGGCATAGGGGATTGATTTATAAACTGAAAATGTATGGTATCTCAGGTAATATGTTAGAATGGTTGGAAAGCTACCTTATCAATAGAAAACAAAAAGTCATGTATAAAAATTTATTTTCTTCCGTGAAAAATGTGCATGCTGGGGTTCCCCAGGGCTCAGTCCTAGGTCCTCTCTTATTTCTGATATACGTGAATGATGTTGCCGAAAATATGATATCTGTTTGCAGACTATTTGCAGACGATAACTTCTACAAGAAAGCTCAAGTGACGTGCGCCTTATTGAACATAACCTAAACCATGATTTAAAAATTCTGGATGAGTGGTCCAAAAAATGGCTATTAAAATTTAATCCAAGTAAAACAAAAGTAGTGTTTTTCAGCTTAAAAAATACAAATCAATTACCTGCATTATTTTTTTGGGAACTGTCAGCTAGAATATGTAACACAACATAAACATCTTCGTGTTATTTTCTCATCTAAGTTAGGCTGGACTGATTACATTGATAGTATTGTCAGTAAAAGCTACAAAAAACTTGGACTTCTCAAGAAACTTAAATTTTCAGTGTCTATAGAGATACTTTACCCAAAATTTACGTTTCCTTTATTCGACCACAACATGAGTATGCATCTGAAGTTTGGTCAGGCTGTTCGTTTGCAGATATTGAAAAACTTGAAAAGGTTCAGTTGAGCGCTGCAAGAATTGTGACAGGTCTGTCAGTATTAGCGTCAAGAAACTCGTTGTATGTTGAAACAGGATGGGAACCTCTTATAATAAGAAGGGACAAAGCTAAACTTTTAACAATGTTTAAAATCCACAATAACCTAGTACCTGGTTATTTAAAAAATATAGTACCAGTAGTTAGAAACAGTGTTTTAAATTACAATACTCGTAATTCAAGTAATTATTTTTTTACCGAAGTGCAGGCTTGAATTACTAAAAAAGTCATTTGTCTCTGATACTATTCGTAAATGGAATTCATTGAGTAATGGAACAAGGGGAATAACTTCAATGGGAATTTTTAAAAGAAAATTGAATAATAATAATGACAAGCCTCCCAAGTATCTGTCATAAGGCAAAGGGTATTTGAACATTTTACATACAAGAATAAGGCACAATTGTATTTTAAATCATGACTTGTATAGATGTAACATTATAACGAATCCAAATTGTTCTTATGGATATAAGGAGGATAGTCATCATTATTTCTTTGTGTGTAGAAAATATCTTGAAGTTGACGTTTAATGTTGAATGCATTACTTGTAATTAATAATGTAAAAATGTTAAATGTGCATAAACTGTTATGGGGAGATGAATCATCTTTGCAGGAAAATGAAAAAAATATTTGGTATTGTTCAAAAATTTATTCAGGATACTGGTCGTTTCAAATAACACTGACGTGTACTTGTATTTACTACCTTTTGAAACTATTTTAATATGGTTATTGACGTCATTATAATCATTATTATATCAATTGATATTCCTCAGCAATAATAACTATTGTCTTTGTTCTTCTACGTTCATGTATAATATTGTAAAATTGTAAATCTTTGTAAATGTTGTATGGCTATTAAGATTTTATGTATGGGAGAGGACTATCTAAGTTCTAGAACTTGTGTCCAATCAATTTGACACATTGTCAATAAAATATGTTCAAAACAAAAACTAATACGGTATCAGTCCTTTTTGTAACTCATATCGATATTTACACAAAGGTATATCAATTATGAATAGCTTGAGATAAAAGATACCACAGAGTCTGACACATCTGTTTCATATTTGAATATTTTATTAGATAAAGGCGTTAATGGAAATCTAACAACAAAGCTTTACAATAACGTGATGACTTTAACTTTTCAATCGTCAACTTTCCTTACTTATGCAGCAATATACCCTTATCACCTGCATACGGGGTTTATATCTCTCAATTGATTCGATATGCCAGAGCATGCTCTACGTATGAACAATTTCTAAAGCGAGATAAGTTATTGTCAAACAAGTTGATGAAACAAGAATATCAGCAGTCTCGTTTAAATTCATCATTTCGTAAGTTCTATGGTCGATACAATGACCTTGTCAGCAAATATAATATATCATTAAGTCGAATGCTGACTGACGTTTTTCATACTAATTGTTAGACCATTATTTACACACTGAATTGTCGTAGATTTTTCCGTTATTTCCCGATAACGACAAGGGGCACACGGCGGGTGTGACCGATCGGCAGAGGATGCTCACTCCTCCATGGCACCTGATCCCACCTCTGATGTCGTAGAGGTCCGTGTTTGCTCTGCTCCTATTTTGTAATGTTTAACTGACTTTTTGAGTTCGGATACAGTTCGTTATCTCCACATATTTCATAATATGTTTTTTTTCAACCAAACACATTTTTTCTGATATTTTGAAACGAATCTATATGAAATTGCTTTAACTAATATGAAACAATAAAACTGAATTATATAATTAATTTATCATTTTCTGCATAAAAGAAATTCTATTTGTAAGAGATCTTAAATGGACCATACATGATAAAATCAAGATAAAATGATAAAATCAATCAAAATGTGACACTAGTGAAAAGAACCTTTTATATTTTTTTTCATTGAAATGATTTGTAACCAGCTTGACCTGTTAAGTCCACGCCTTAGATCTGTACCGCATAACTTTAAGTGACCAAATGATCAAGAGTATAGTGAAAAATAAGACCTCAATTGATGGAGGAAACAGCAAACACTGGATTCTATGTTCGTTAAAACACTGCTGTTTCCACTTTTTTAAAGCAGAACGTGTATTGAAAGAAAATGCCTGTGTTCACTTACTTTTTATCATTCGTATATTTGCCTTCTTCACATTGTACATGATAGGCTAAAAAGACCTTATACATGTATAAATACAACACTGTCTTCCAACATGTTAAATTAAAGATATATATTTTTTAAATTTCATATCCAGGAATAAAAGCATAGAGGCAAAACCGTACATTTTCACGGGGGGGGGGGGGGGGGCACTATCAACTAATAAAAATTCCTTGACGGGCAAATAAAAAAGTTTTTAAAAAAAGGTCAACATGCATTCAATCTCTTATCTGTTCAGCACTCATCAATTGATCACGGGTATACAAAGAGCAACAATAAGGGGACGGAGGAGTTAGCATCCTCTGACGATTTGTCACACCCGCCGAGTGGTCATTGTCATGATAGGGCAAACGGAAAGGAAAAATCCGTAGACAATTCAGTGTTTCTGGTCATTAAAACGTTTGATTGAATAGAAAAAAAATCATAATTACAATTCTATATTTAATGAAAAATGTGACGATAACGAACAGCGATCGATTAAAAATAATCTGCAAACAATACAAAACTGTAAACAGGACACGCACCCCCGAAAATTCCAGAGAACGGATCAAGTGCCGAGGAGTTAGCATACTCTTTTGCCCTGTCACACCTGCTGTGAGCCTTATATATTGATCAAGAAGACGAAACATTCCGTAGTCAAAGAATGAAATAAAAACATATAAATTAAAGAATAAAAATCTTATCTGTAAAGGTGATGATGTGTTATCTTTTTTTTCTAAAAATAAAATAAAAAAATTTAAAAATATTTATGCCAGTAACAAACCTTTCTGTCGGTTACTTGAATTGCCAGAAAATAATTTGGACGTTGCCTCTTTTCCATATTTACAATGTCTAATTCAATATGTGAATCTTTTGAAATAGTCTAAACTGACTGTTTGAGCAGGACTGGAAGTTTTAGTTTTGTTTGAAACAAGATTACGTAACTGAAAACTAGCCAATGAAATCCATTTTCCAACATACAGTGTTGACAGAACGAAAACAAAAATAGTTTGCGTGGTTTCCAGGAAGATGAAAACAAAATTTTTAAAAAGCCTTGTCATGGCTTGAATAAGTACTTAAGGACGACAGCGTGCTCAAAATCTTTTCCCTGAAGCTGTAATTGAAATAGCTCTGGAAAAAGTCAACTGAATACTATGTAATTTTGTATAATTTAATTTTGTTTGTATTATAACCTCTGATTGGTTAATATCCAAAAAGGAACACAAATTATTTCTGTATAACCTGGTTTGGTATGGGGACACACACCCCTGACAACCAGCTGAATCATATGTATCCATACAATCCTCTCATTTCCAGTCCTCGGGATTCATGGAAAATTCCAGATAAATGAATGTACCAAACAATAATTCGATCTTACCACGTGTAAACAAACAACAAGGCTGCTAGGCCTATGTATCAGTTTTTACCTCCCCTCGCTTCCCATCACTTCCGGTACTTCCGTTACTACGGTTGTATTATTGAGCGGCAAATTTGAACTAATAAAAAGCAACGAAATTTTACACCCATAGTTATTTGATGATTTTAAAATTAAATTATAAGGAATGACTCTAATTCTTGGCCAAATTATTCGCGTATAACCTGGTTTGGGTCAGTTTACGCTGTTTTATAATCCGCTTCGAGGATTATAAAGCGTAAACTGACCCAAACCAGGTTATACGCGAATAATTTGGTCAAGAATTAGAGTCATTCCTAAAATAACTAAAAAAAAAAGTCAACTCTTGCTGCTTGTGGAAGAAAACCTGTCAACTTTAGAATTATTTTCATTGTCTGATGCTATGATTAGAGTAATGGTTCAAGGGCTTTATTTGATAATATCTTGCTAAATGATCATGTTCAAAGTCGCTTTCAAAAAAACTTTTTTTTTCAAATTTCAAATCCGATTAATACTTGCCATATGATATCCTTAAATGTATTCTTATAGTGGTCCACTGGATTTTTTTATCTTCAATTTACTCGTTTGACTTCCTTTTCATCAACTTTCTTAAAACAACAGGAAAGAAATTGCCAATCGAATCTAAGATAATGATTAGACAAAAAAAAAAAGACTTATCTTGTATCAAGGTTAAAATATTATTAGTTACAAGCTTAAAGAAAGCTTAGGAGGACCGACTTCGTTGGCGATGTAACAAACATTACATAATTATTTACCCGCCAATGAAATCACTTTTCGATAGAAGAAAATATAAAATAGTGAGTTCTGATTCCATAGACGGAAAACATATTCATAGCTAAAAGTTACTATACATTTGTACTTTTAAGAATGCCAGCTTTAATAGGTCCACTCTAAGTCATCTTGAAGACCCACTTGGCCAATAATAGATTGCATATGTCATGAATCAAATCATTTTATATCAGACTTGTCAGTACCTGTTATAATAAAAACAGGTAAAGATAACGAACAAGGATCGATCTCTAAAATCCTAGAAACATTGATCAGGTAAAGAAGGAGAAGATCAGGTAAATGTAATCTGAATCAGTGATATAGATCTTTGAAGGAATTCTGAATTTAAGAATTATTACTGATCTTTTACAGTACTAATGTCTTTTAGAAAAGTTAATAGGTTGGATCGATAATTTTTTTGTGACCAAAAATTGATATGTCATAAGGGGAAGCATCAATACTTTGTGTTTATCATACCTCATTAGAATTTTTCATTTTCTTTAGAAATGAAAGTTGCAATTTGGTATTTTGAATTTTAATTTCTTCATAATTCTTACTCTGAGACCCTCCTTTCATTCTTTTGCGAACAAAAAGAAAAAGAGAGAGAACGAACCTTTTTCTTAGTTACTTTTCGGATTATAACTTGCAGGAGAATAACTTGATAGTTGCTCTCTTTCCATCTTTTTAACGTCTACTGATTATGTAATTCCTTTCACAATGGTCTTAACCTTTTTCTTGTTGAACAGGGGCTGTTTTACTAAAGAACTTACGACTAAGACCAAAAAATTAAGTTGATTGTAATATTTTACAAAATTAATGATGTTGTTTAAAATTGTAGCGTAAAATTATCTTTGTACCTTTTTTTAAAAAGAATAAAACCATTTTCAATTTGATGTAAATCAGAAAGTTATCAGCAGAATTAAATTTGGTCTTAGTCGTTAGTTCTTTTGTAAAACGGGCCCCAGGTCTCGAATTCCTTAGTTTTGTTGGAATCAAAATTACGTCATTAAAATTTACCAATGAAATACATTTTAAAACATAGAATATGAATAGAGCAAAAGCAATATGACTTGTAAATGAAAGTTAACTATCAAATATTTGGAAACACTTTTTTCTCAGATGTTCATCTACTCAATAAAATGATAAAAGTTATTCAGGGGTATATTTGATATCATCTTGCATCATCAACAATTTTAAAAGCCAATTTCGAAAAACTGTTTAAAAGTTATAATTCAATTGGTATTAGCAATATAATTTCCTTAAATGTGTTCATAGTAGTGTCTCCACTAGTCTTGTTTACCTTCAATCACGTTACCTGTAAACTCAATTTTCCGAAAACAGGAGGAACAATATTGTCCATGGAATCTCGGTGATCGATAAGACATAGTATTATATATTACCCAATAAAGGTGCTATTTAAGCTTTCATATATTTACTTTGAGAATATTAACAAGGACAAAATTTACAATGAATAAATACACTTACAGTTATGTAATAGAATGCAGGAACCTATATTTATAAAAGGATAGATACGCATTGCTCAAATAATGTAATATAAAGGAAAACGTTTGCAAAAGTATATGCATATCTCGCCAAAGAAATCATTTTTAAAGGGGAAAAAATGTTCGAATTCCAGTTTCTCTCACAAATGACAACTTAAACGTATCCACTCAAATAATAATGATGATAATAATATTACTCTCTCAAACTTAATTCACCAATAAAAGATTGCATATATAGTGCAAATATATATTATCTTACACTTGTCATTAATAGTTGCAAAAGAAACCACCACCTATCATACATTTTTCGAATGACAAAAATGGACCTGTGATGTAGGTAGGTTGTATCCTCTAGACAATATTACATAAAAGGAAAAGTTTACTGTGATTTACAACATAATATTGCATATTTACAAAATCTACAAATTGGTTGTTTAGTACCAGTCAGTATACTTCAGTTAATTCCATGTACAGCTTCTTTCTAGGTTTGGTTCACGTTTTTGATATCTCGGAGCAATACAGTTTTCTTTGTGTTTACTAGCTTGCGACCGCCAAAGATATCGTTCAACTTCTCTTTCCTCTTTGTCAATTAGATCAAGTATAAACAAGTTTCCCAACATTACAAGGGTGTGACATTACAAGGGTTTGTATACTAGTAAGATGTATCTCAATAGTCAGGCCAATATACCCGGTAGAAGTTGAATGTTTTTAGTACTTGGGAGTAATTTGCTCTAAATCAATGTCAAATGTGAAGATAACAAACAGTGATCAATCCTATAGATTCAGAAAACAAAACGAATCGTGAACAGGGCAAAAACACGGACCCCTAGAAACAACGGGTGGGATCAGATACCGAAAGATACCGACATGTCACACCCACCTATGTATTTATCAGGCAGACGGAGAATTTCGTAGTCAAAATAATTATAAAAACAATAACCTAAAAAATGGATTGAAGCATGGCAGACAAAATGTGACCCAAAGATAGGTTGTATTTACAAACAAGATCATTATAAGGACCGTAGAATTTGCAAAAAAGCTTACTTTAGACTGGTCGCTGAAACACTCGTAACATTAACTTATTTGTTAGTAGCTGGTTATATAAAGTGAAAGTGTAGAAAAATCCATACGTTTTGCATGTTTTGATGTCATAGACTTTTGAAATATTTTGTGATTTTAAATTTTTAAAAAAGTTCTTTGGAGTTTTTGTGAATCTACATTTGATTTACCACTTCTTGATTGTGCTGTAGTACTACGTATGAAGTTTCGCCTTTTACAGCAGTTAATATTTTTTTGAGTAATAATGAGTATTTGATGGACCCGGAAATGTATCATTGTTTGTTAGAATTTTTATGAGTTTAGGAATCCAGTACTGGAAGGGTAAATCAAACTCCTCGTTGTTGACCAGAATGCTAAACATGCTTAGATTATATTACAATACGAATGTATACAACAAGACATCCCTCAGACGTCGCCTTTAACATATTTTCTGGATGAGTGATGAAGTACGTTATATGAAGGAGAAGGTCTTGACACTCCACAAGAACGGATAAAGCGTTTTAGCTATATATTTTAAAATCGCATTAGAAAATTATAGGATGAAATGCAAACAATCTATACTTCCTTTTTCAGTAGACAAGAAGTCAGAAAAGAATTACTCAGTAGTAAGGCTACATGAAAATAACGACTTGGTTCTAGCTGACAAAGCTTGTAATAACTATATCATATTTATTGTAAGGATCATTATTACAGTTTAGAAGAACTCAGTTTTCATTCCACATCTTGTAATCCAACCAAAAGTCACAGTTCCCTTTCATTGGTCATCTACAAACTTATTTTGTAAACAATCATTCTGATTCTACATATAAGTACATGTACAAGTACTCTGAAGTTGACCTAAAAAGATGCTGGAGTTCCCATTGACAATATCTATGTAGCTTCTGGAAATCAAGTCTTCAAACAATCTGATGGAGTTTCCAATTGGCACTAATTGCACTTCTTTATAAGCCAACCTGATTTTATATTCTTAGAAGCAGAAATAATTTAAGAACTTTTACATGAGAAGACACTTGCTGTAGCCTTTAACCCAACAGTTACATAAATGAAGTTTTATCAACTAATAATGAATACCTCCATTCATTATTCGACTCGATATATCCCAGTGAACTCGAAATAAAAGACACCACAGAGTCTGCCATATCTGTTTCATACTGGATGTTTACGGACTATAGACAGCTGATTAATAATTAAAGTGTATGACAAACGAGATGACTTCACTTAACCCCACCCCCTCCTCAACTTCCATTATTTATATAGTGATATACACTATCATCTGCATATGGTATTTAGGTCTCCCAAATAATTCGATACACAAGAGTATGCTCTGAGTACGATCAATTTTTAAACTGAAGCAGGCTACTGACAAAATATTTGATATTACACAGGTTTCAAAACAATCTCTTTTGTAGCCAGTATTTTATAAATTCGATGGTCGTTATAATGACCTTGCTAGCAAATACAACCTATTATTTGGTTGTATTTTGACTGATATATTTCATACCAATTAATAGGCCTTTGTTTTTATACTAAATTTGACTCATATTAATTCAAATTATTGAGCTGAAGTTATCTTTAAAATAGATAGGAATAAATATAAAAATTGAACAACAAAACAAAAATGCAAGAGTGTCTATGCCTCTTCAAGTTATGTGCCCTTTTTTGGAGAGAATGTCTGCAGGAAAAAAATCCCAAGATAGACTAGGTTTTGACACTGTCAATGCATATATATATACAGCACACGTTATCTGACGCTATTTATAATATCCTCTCTTTAAAGTAAGACACTCTGTCACAGATTGTCGAGCGGATTTATCTTTTAATTAATTAAAATACAACTCAAATGCGTTTGTTTACAATTTACATGTTTAATTAATGATGATACTATATACAAATGTCATTGTTGTTGTTTGTCGTAATTTCCCGTCTCGCCGCTGGCTTTTCCACCTCACAGGCTGGAGGATGGACTCTAGGTTCCAAAGCTGGCTGGCCTATCTACTACACGCCATGGGCGGACTTTAGGCACTAGGTGGCCTCACTGTTGTACAAAAACTCTGACATATGGATGGAACCTCAGAAAAACTGGACCATTACACTGCTAAAAATAATATCACACCAGAGCAAGCACTGCCATGAATCACAAGGGTACATACATGTAAAAAACAAAGATATAAGAGGAGATAAAGGCGTCCTCCTCTCTGGACTGCCGCGTCCAAACTAAATTACACGGACTGGCGGGTTTTAAAGCTGAACACGACTCGTAAATAGGCATACGCCATTTTCGATATTACTATCTAAGATATCAGCACCAGGGTATACTCTTCGCATTCGTTACACCTGACTGCTTTATTGTCACGGGGATCGGCGTGAAATGGCGACTCGTGTTCGTGCTGGTTATCTTGCATTACTTTTGCTTACATTTTATTGCAGTTACGTATATTTGTGTTTGTTTGTTTGTATACTGCACTGACCTGTGCAACTGTTGTAAATCTCTTTGGTATCTTACTATCCTGCATTAGACAGTTATTGTTGTCGCTACCAAGTCCTGTATAGCATACGTCCGTCTACACCGGTGACAATTGATTACACTGAACAGTGACCAAGTGAGCGGCTCTATATATAGGGGCCCTCAGATATAGCGATAGTCCAATCGAAAATGGCGGACAGATTCTTTTTACGAAGTGTGTTCAGCTTTAAGGTCTGAACTGAGGTTCAGTGAAGGATATGTACAGTAATAACACATTTAAAACGAAGGGGTTCCCCACGGGATATTTACATGAAATTTAAAATACATTACCAAAAGTATGTTAGGATGATTTTAATGTGACACTCTCAAACTTATCAATGAAAAGTTCTCTAATTATAACCATAATTAAAAAGATTCAGTGGGATCGAAACTTAATTTGCTGAATTATCTTTTCTTTATCTAAACTGACGTTCTTTATCTCTCGAATGTTCTGTTTTATTTAATAAAAAGGATAAAAAGACAACATGGACGACTTATGTATCAATCTGCTTAAAGGTGCTTAGACACAGATTTGAAGTTAATATTTTCTCAAATTTTCTGTATAATATCACGACTTATATATTGCAATAGCATTTCACACGAAAATATAATTAAAAACTTATTTTATCTGGAAATTATTGGAACTACGAATTCCTGGACGCGTTTGATTAACACATCCTTGCACTTTCACAAATTTTATCTTTATCCATAACATTTAAGAAAAGAAGCGATTTTGTTGTGTATTAATGAAAAACATTACATCTATAATCCAGAAAATTCAGAGTAGAAATGTGCGAAAGCAAACCCCCTCACTAATATCGTCAGCCCGTGCTCAGTATTGTGTACAGAGTTTAACAAATTGAATACACCCGTGAAACATAAACTGTTTTTGTAAACAGGGCACGAGCTCTGTTATTGTTAATGTTTACGATTCACATGTGTGTTCAATTGTTAAAGTCTGCACACACCACTGAGCACGGACTCACAATACTGTGAGTGGGTTTTGCTTTCGAACATTTCTACTCTGAATTTTCTGGATTATAGTTTTAATATTTTTCATTAATACACAACAAAATCGCCACTTTTCTTAAGTATTAAGAATAAAATTAAAATTTGTGAAAGTGCAAGGGTGTGTCAATCAAACGCGTTCAGAAATTTGAAGTTTCAATAACTACGAGATGAAATAAGATTTTTATTATATTTTAGTATGAAATGCTATAGCAACATATAAGTCATGAAATTTTACAGAAAAATTTGAGAAAATATTAACTTCAAATATTTGTCCAAGCACCTTTAAGATAAATATCAATCCCTTTTAAAAACGAATTGGACTTTAAAGAGGGGCATAACCACAGTTTTGGTCAAAAAATTATTTTGTCAATTTTCTGTGGCCTTTACTCACCAAAAAGCGAGCATAATCGTATGTGTTCATTCATACGTTATTTGAGGAAACCAGTCTATTTATCGTGCGGAGACAATGCCATTGCCCCACCAAAAATAAGAATAATAAGCTTTTTTTCATTATGTATATAGCATCTAATTAATTAATTCTTTATACAAAAATATCAATTCAAGTCAGTAGTATATAATTTATAGAGCTTAGGAATTTTGCTAATGAACACACACACACACACACACACAGAGAGAGAGAGAGAGAGAGAGAGAGAGAGAAACCTCTTTGTCGGTTACTTGAATTGCCAGAAAATAATTTGGACTTTGCTCCTCTGCCATATTCACAACGTCTTGTTCAATACGTGAAGCTTGAACAGCCCTTTGACATAGTATGAACTGACTTGTTAAGCAGGACTGGAATGTTTATTTGGAAAAAATTACGTAATTGGAAACTGTCCAATGAAATCCATTTATAAAAAGCGCGAAAGAAAAACTGGTGTTTGTGGATTCCACGAAGTGATATGATTTGTAAATAATTTTTTTTTGTCAAGAATTACAAATATAATATCTCTACTCAGTCGTTTCACTGTAGAGTGATGTCAATTTAAAACACTTTCTTCTTAACACCTATTTGGGTAGTGGAAGATAGCAAATGCATTTAGACTTTTATGTTCAAGCCTTGCCATGGCAGCTTCTATTTAGATATCTCTAGGGGGATCATTTTTTTTTTTACTTTTTGTGGAACAAGAAAATGCTCTTCTTTTACATTATGTAGAACTACAAACATAATATTTTCTTGCTAGAAAAAAACACGCATTATCAAATTTGGAAACTATTTTTCTCATGATTTGATTAACGTATATTTCAAAATAATTTAAGAAAACTGTTTAAAATTTTATATCTGATAAGTATTAACAATACGCTTTTCGGAAATGTTTTCTAAAAGTGACTCTACTTGAATTGTCACCTGCAGGTTACTTTTAAAACTTCCTTCTATTTTCAGAAAATAGAACCAATGAAATCCAACAAGCAATGTACAGAAAACGAAACCAAAAATACTGTGTGAATTCCAGATATTTACAAGTTACCTACAACACTGTCTTTCATCAACGTTCCGAAAACAACTGGCCAGAAAGAAGTGTTAATCTTAGAAAACCAGAAGAAATTTAAAAAAATTATACCCAATAAACTCACATTTAAAAAAAATCTTTATTTACTTTTAGAAAAAGACAACGGAAAGATTCACAGTGACTAATTCCCTTTTTATATATAGCAAAAAAAAAAACAAAAAAACACACAAACAAAAAAACAAACAAACAAAAACAAAACAAAAAACAGAAAAACGACTCAAATGGATTTTTGACTGTCAAATTTAAAAGGAAGTCAGCGTGAATTTTTTGACATTCAATTTTTGTTCTAATAGAATAAAGTTAATATGGATATTCAAATGGTTTGTGAAAAAAATATTTTCTGTATTTTGTTGTCGACATACTTATAAGAAGCAATTCCATTCTTAAATGGCAGTTTATAAAATGCTTGAAGCAAAGCGACGGGAAACCATCCGTACTCTTCAAAGCGACAGGAAACCATCCGTACTCTTCAAAGTGACGGGGAACCATCCGTACTCTTCAAACAGTAGTGCGTATATCAGTTAACTTTCGTGTCGTCAGAAGACTGGAATTTGATTTCATGTTCTACATGATAGTACCCAGATTCTGACTTTGGTTCGTCCATAGAACAAAGCTGGATACCTTCAACTGTCTGTCTTCCAAAGTAGACGGTCTTCTTCTCTTCATAATGCGTTGGCTCAATTCTCTTTATACCTGATCAAAATAGTTCCATATCCATTTACTTCCAGTTTAATAAAAAAAATTGTTCATAATAAATCAGTGTTTGATAAAGAGCCAAAGCAGACCTGTCAATGGAATAGCCAACTCAAGAATTTCAAATGAAATCACCCTTTTCTATGAGATATATACCTTCTCAATTCAACCTGAACAACACCAACGTATTTAATATACACGTAATTTGTGGATGAGTGTTTATATTTTCAGAGGTACATATTTATCATACAACAATCGTCTTACATGCACTAATTCATGACGGTTTAGAGAATCAGTAAAAAATAAAACAGATAGAAGTGAATCTGAAAATTCAATGAAATATTTTAGAACTGCCTTTTCCGGATATACTTTCAAAGCATAAGGTGCATATTAGGATATTTCATATCTATCAGGAATTATTGACGTCATTAATAGTTTTAAATATCATTATTGTGTAATATGAGTTTACTCAAGTTTAAACTAGGGTCATATAACAAAATACTGGTAAAAAAAAAATGTAGATAAGAAGGTCTCTATAGTAGGCGAAAATGCCTATCAATGCGCTATGGCTCTTTAAAGGACAAGTTTCCTGATATTTTTTTATATAATGAAATATACACACCCAATTTTCGAAGTTTGGGCATGTTCTTGGACATCTTGCTAATTGTAATGTGAGGCGTGTATCGGTTATCTGCGGTAGAAAATCCATTTGTCTCAAGAGATTTCCTTACATCTTCTACAAGACGAAACATTCCAAGTTTTAAGGAGAAACAGTTGGTCTACGTACAGTGGCTGCAACGTTATTGTTGACAACTTACACGAACGATCACGTTACACGAACGATTACGCACGATTAACGCACGATTAAACCTGTTACACGAACGATCCTTCACGCACACGATTCTACACGTTACACGATCTTACACGATTGCTAACGCAAACGCACGATTCTTCACCCAAAATGGGTAAAAATATTTAGGAATGGATATTTTCAAAACGAAATAAGACTTAAGAGTTGTTTTAGATTGCAAATAATCATTGATGCAATTCATCAACTTTGGAAAACTGAAAAAATATTCAAAATGGATATTTTTAAACTATCTAAGACACATGTAAGACTTATTTGTTATTTTAGATTACAAAAGAAATATTCATGAAATTCTCCGACTTGGTAAAGACGTAATTTACGATCGATTGCTACATGTTCTATGAGATAATATACATGTAGGTGCATGGGCTGTGAGTTTTGATTCAATTAGGTGTTATGATATGCAGTTAGGGGGACGCAGTACAGTTAAGGCTACACATGAAGATAATATGGTAATGAGGTCATAATGAGGTTTGACGTCATGACAGTTGCTCCGCCCTAATAGATCTATATGATATGAGGAAATAGAGCTCAAAAAAGCTTTTTAATGATGATTGCGAGAATTTGTAATGAATGTCTGTATTTTCATGTTTAAATAAATAAACATTTGTGATTTTCTCTTATATAGTAACAACACGTCTTGAAATAATTCTCTTTTTATTGTGTCGTTTGGCTGCATTCGGCTTCAGCCAAGCGCTTGCACTCGGTGACACGGAATGTTGTTTACATCTTAAAACGTGGCGACAGCAGCTGAGATATGCAGTGGATAAATGCAACAATCAGGCAATCATTAAAGAGAATAGGGATAAAATAAGAGACCCAGGCCTTGTTTATCTTTTTGATGAGAAGATGATGACGTTATTTTGGGAAATCATGGAAAACTGAGACGATCCGCACTACCCTAGCCCTAGGTCCCTTTCTCAAGTTTCTGTTCATTAAGGTGTGTATGCGCATAGGTATTAACATGTAGACATACTATTCTTTACATCGATGTAAAATAACCGTGAACATGTACAGATGTATTATTACAGTCCGTCACAAAATGTAATGAAGTGCCTTGTATGTATGCCCCCCCCCCCCCCCCACACACACACACACAAACACATACATGACGAAAGTTGCACACTTTTAAAACATGCAATGATGTTGTCCTTTGGCATACATGTACAAACATGTTACATAATATAAGCACAGCATGTCATGATATCAAATTATAATTTAGATGCAGTCACACTTACAATGTATTTGTGAAATCAAACTGCACAGTGTACAATGTATACATGTGGCAGTGCACTGTACATACAAGAGTATAAGACCCTATAAATTTTAATTTATACCTCTGGCAATCAAAAATATGTGAATTTTAAGATTTCAGTTTTTACCAGTGCTTCATATTTTAAATTCATCCGTAGAACTTTTATCTATCTGTATCACTAGGCTGTAAATTTGTAGAATTTCTACATTAATGAAAATAAAATATTTGAATTTTCATTTGTCTGACTACATATATATTAAGTCAGTCTTACATGTATAACCGTTTATATGTATAATTCTTTAATCATTGTAGCTGTCACAGAACTGGTTAGAACTGGCATTTACATCAGCCTGAACTATCAAAAGTAGATGCCTCAATTTCTCCACTGGGTATGATCACACTAAAGCATTTCACATTAATTTTATAGTATGTCAGTGTCATTTTTTTTTTTTAAATTTTGTACAGGTGAAAGAATTAAATGTTATCTCTAGTATATTCATTTTTTTTTTTACTTAAATTAAGCATAGCTACCAATTCTATGTTTGCAAATGTCATAGGTTTCAATTTCCCAGAAAAGTTTTGTAAAAAAAAGTTTGTTTCCATTTATTTTATGAATTTCAGAAAAATATAGTATAGAATGGTTTGTATTGCACAATGCAATGTCATTTCATTCTACAATTGTAATCATTATGTATTTCACTCATTACATATCTGTTGTGTTGTAGCTACTCCCAATCAATTTGAACAATTCATTCAGACAGGAAGTGTTTCCCCCAATAAAACAAAAAGGTATGCTCCATATTAGCTATAAACCATACTGTACCATATTCCTAGCAAGATTATTGAAATGTTTTGATAATAAAAAAAAAACAGTAGTTACAAATATATACATGTATATCCTTTCCATGTTACTCAATGCATTGTTTTGAGTATCATTTTTTGAAAACACCAATGAACTTTCCATAATGGTATTTCATTTTGTTTTCAGAATTAATTTCATCCAGAAGAACTGTTTGAACTGTGGACTGTTTGAAATATTTTGCACCTGCCCAGAAATCCCTTCACAGCCTGCCTTTGAATTTGAAAAGCTGTTTTTAATTAAATAAATTTTCTAGATAAATAATACTTTGAATTTTTAACAGTACAATGGTCTGAAAGTTTGAAGGCTGTTAAGACTTGAATATCTTTACTTGCATATATTCTGACAGGCGAGATTTAAGAGAAAAAAAATTATCAATACCATCCAGCAAATATTTGTATTATTGTGATTTTGGATGAAATATTTGGTAAAACCCATGAGCTTCTAGTGACTTCAGCCGCTCTCTGCGTACATTTCACTTCCATTCTGGCTACGCGCCTGTCTGTGTTTTTTGGGTACCAACAAGATCTAAATTTCAGCATGTATATTGTGTTCACCTGTTCTTTAACGGATGTATCTGTTTCTTGATTACAAAGTTTTAAGTATGATTATCTTGTTTGCGCATGGATTGATAATAACTCAAACAAAACAAAAAAATGAGACTAAAGCCCCCCCCCCCCCTTTCCCCTAATGTGATTGTGCTACAATTGTTACATTAAAGTTTTGCAATTTAAGAAATTCAAAACTATCTATAACAATCTCACTTCATCTTTAAATTTTAATTACGGACTTTTGATTTGTTCCAATCAGATCCCCTATGAAAGCGAGTAGCTCAGTAGCCACAGACCTGATCCCCGAAGTTTCATCGAATGTGTAAAAACCAGTGTGAGACAATACCCAAATAAGTAAAACCTGATGTAAACACTGTTTAATAATTTATTTTTAACATGCAAATAAGGTATATGGTATCAAAGGAGCCAGAGGCAAACTGGTGTGGGGGGGGGGGGGTGTTAGATCTGTAGAAAGGAAAACAGGTTATTAAATACAGGAGTACATGTAAGCACCCCAATCCCTTCCTCCTGTTCTTAAAACTTTTAACGTAATCTGGAATCCCTAAACAGTTGAAGGTTTGATAACTAAAATATTCACATAAGTAAAAAAAAAAACAAAAACAAAAACACTAAGTTCTGTTGGAGATATTTTTTTTCTGTGTGTCTACTGGGGATGAATAAATGTTTTATCATTGATAGGAGTTGTCTATTTTTTTTATTACAAATGATTGAATCTTACAATGTTCAATATTGTTAACCATGGGCATTTTCCAATTGATTTACATGATGGATGTTGCGGCAAATTTTAGGCCTATTGTTGGCGAACGGAGGAAATGCGGTAGGTATCAAATACGTCTTGTGTAGCGTATAAAAGAACGAAGATATACAAAACAAAGTAAAGTCACGGATTATTTTTTATGCATACCGTTTTGAGTTAGTGAAATAAAGCCCAGCACAGTCCGTAGGTATTATTTGTTTAAAATTTGCGAGGTACACAAACTCTATAAAGTACCACAGAGTTATCTCCCATGCTGGGTCAATGATGCGTTTGAAAACTATATTTAGAATGAATGTGTTAAGATTTCAATTTTTAATCAAAAAGTGCAAGGGCAAGGCGACAACCCAAGAGGTAGGTTTTTATTTTAAATTCTTTATTTTACTGTATAGTTTTTAAAAAGTGATGCTCATTTCTTTGTAATTCATTAGGCAATTTAAAATTTCCGATTAAATGATGAAAAATACCCTATTTTGGAATACTGGTGTTTGTTTTCAATGAATAACTTAAATATCTCAGAAATCTGACTGAATGAGCATTGGTTTTTCGATAGGACAGATACCAAGGGACACAATGAAACATTGTGCAGTTCAAATATTGTTTGCCTTGCCCTTGCACTTTTTGGTTAAATTTGACATTTCATATTTTGACCTAAAATCGGAGCTCACGTGACTGTAGAGGGTCACATGATGACAAAACATAGGTAATCAGAGATTACAGAGCTCACCTCAACGAATGTTGTCTTTAAGTAAGGTAAAGTCCCACACTAAACTAATAATCTAGGAGTGTGCATCCCTAGATGCAGCATTTATGCAATTTTGGTCTGATAGGGCTTGCAGTTACTTGGGAATAGACTTATCTGAAAACTTAAAACTAGTCACTCATCCAGAAAATGTAAGTCAAATCCAGCATCCGAAGCAAGTTTTGAGATTGTTCGTCCCTTGATGCATCATCAATGCAAGTTTGGTTCAGATAGGCCTTATAGTTACTTGGAAATGAGATCTGCTCCAAAAACCTTAACCTGGTCACTCATCCGAAAAATGTAACTCAGATCCAGCATCCGAAGCAAATCCAGTAGTGTGCATCCTTAGATGTATCATCCATGCAAATTTGGTCAATATAGGGTATATAGTTACTTGGAAATGACATCTGCTCTAAAAACTTTAACCTGGTCACTCATCCATAAAATATAGGTCAGATTCAGCATCCGAAGCAAATCCAGTAGTGTACATCCTTAGATGTATCATCCATGCAAGTTTAGTCAATATAGGGCTTGCAGTTACTTGGAAATGAGATCTGCTCCAAAAACTTCAACCTGGTTACTCATCCGTAAAATATAGGTCAGATCCAGCATCCGAAGCAAGTCCAGTAGTGTACATCCTTAGATGTATCATCCATGCAAGTTTGGTCAATATAGGGTTTATAGATACTTGGAAATGACATCTGCTCCAAAAACTTTAATCTAGTCACTCATCCCGGAAATGTAGGTCAGATCCAGCATCCGAAGCAAGTTCAGTAGTGTGCATCCTTAGAAGTATCATCCATGCAAGTTTGGTCAATATAGGGCTTATAGTTACTTGGAAATGAGATCTACTCCAAAAACTTTAACCTAGTCACTCATCCAGAAAATGTAGGTCAGATCCAGCATCCGAAGCAAGTCCAGTAGTGTACATCCTTAGATGTATAATCCATGCAAGTTTGGTCAATATAGGGTTTATAGATACTTGGAAATGACATCTGCTCTAAAAACTTTAACCTGGTCACTCATCCATAAAATATAGGTCAGATTCAGCATCCGAAGCAAGTCCAGTAGTGTGCATCCTTAGATGTATCATCCATGCAAGTTTGGTCAGTATAGGGCTTATAGTTACTTGGAAATGACATCTGCTCCAAAAACCTTAACCTGGTCACTCATCCAGAAAATATAGGTCAGATCCAGCATCCGAAGCAAGTCCAGTAGTGTGCATCCTTAGATGTATCATCCATGCAAGTTTGGTCAATATAGGGTTTATAGTTACTTGGAAATGAAATCTACTCCAAAAACTTTAACCTAGTCACTCATCCGGAAAATGTAGGTCAGATCCAGCATCCGAAGCAAGTTCAGTAGTGTGCATCCTTAGATGTATCATCCATGCAAGTTTGGTCAATATAGGGCTTATAGTTACTTGGAAATGAGACCTGCTCCAAAAACTTTAACCTGCTCCAAAAACTTTAACCTGCTCCAAAAACATTAACCTGGTCATTCTTTAGCTGAAATTGCAGCATCTGAAACCTTGACTGGTACAATAAAACACACTAGAAGCATCCTCCATGCATCTCTGACTAATATAGGCTATAGAAGTACTTGAAAAGAAAACTGCTCCAAAAACCTTAACCTGGGACGCCGACGCCGACACCGACGCCGAGGGTATTACATAAGCTCCCCCAACTTCGTTGAGGTGAGCTAAAAATACCGATGTGAAAAGCGATGGACAAACTCTTCATAAAGCCATTAAGATATTTTGGATAGAGTTTCATACTAGAAAATAAGACGGTTGAACTTTAAGTGTCTCGTTTTTGGTGCCTTTTTATAGAAAATGTTGCCTTAACTGTACTGCGGAAAAGATTTTAAAAAAATGGCATAAAAATGAATTAAAATTATATCCATCTATCCATTGGTAAATCTCTAAAATCAGTAATTAATTTACAATTCATTCATTTACAGAAATTATAAAAATAGAGTATCAGGGATGAACACTGATAAGAGTATGTGATAAATATGAAATGTTTATTATAGTTCCATACATACAATGGGTGTTATTTCTATTTAATTGTTTGATATTCATTGTTGTGACATGTCGAGGAAATTCGAACTTGGTGTTTCTGCACGTTTACTGTTTAAATGCATATTTTATTAACTAATTTAAACGTTAATCATATTCATTGTAATACTTATTTACCTCTGCTTCCATGAGCATGTATATTTTTGTAGAAAACCACATCTTGTATCCAATACTGTGAAATCGTATGTTTTGACTTTACCGGGAAATCCCATGTTTTTATATTGCAATTCCGATCCCGATCTCGACATAATTTGTATTAAGGATTTCGTATTTATTCTGTACTTTGACTCGAGTACTATTTTTAGGTTACAATGTTATATATTCTAAATAAATATTATCGTATTTTTATTACCATTTGAATGATACCAGTTGTGTATTGTAAATATATAGGTATTGCTATGACCTAGTTACCTAGATACACTTGTTTACATACTTTTTTTTTTTTTTTTTTTAAATCTAAAATAGATATATAAGTACGGCAGCCGTTAAGGGTGTACACAATTGTTGAAAGGTATTTTTTACTTCTGTTTTTTAGTGATTAGAGGTTTAAATTATATTGTAAAATTGTAGAAAGGTGTTTTAACGAATGTTATAGTGACCAGGGATTTTAATTATATTGTAAATATTTTTAAAAGGTAACTAGGATAAATTAAACTTGTAAATATTATATTTAATATTTTATGATCTAAATAAATAGTTCATATTAATTGATATAATATCTGTGTCTTTTCTTACGTTTTTGAATTTAAATAACAAATTCAGCAAACGCAACAGAGTAACCCCGGTATTCATGTCGGTAACATTCGCCGACTAAATAATTATGTCAGTATTAAGAATTACTCATTATTTTTGTAAACTTAAGATATACATTTTTGGTGTATTGATATAAAAATTATCTTGACTAAAATGAGCTGTAAATGTAATGTTCAGAGAAAAATTGTGAAACATTTTAAATTCGTTTATCATTAAATGTTATGATATTTTAAGAAAGTACAATATTGAACGACTTACTATATTGCTTATTTACTAACGATAATTACGTCGTTCAATTATGCAAATCGCGCTTCATTTCTTTAAAACAGACAAGCGAAATGCTTGTTTAAAAAATTACATTCCGATAAAAACTTACAAAACGAAATTTGCACGTTTCTTACCGCACGATCACGCACGATTAAAACCGCAAACGATTGAGCCTGATACACGCACGATCTCTCATGCACGTTTCACGAACGATTCTACACGATTGGTTTGTCAACAATAACGTTGCAGTCACTGTATAACAGAATTCTATACACCTGATTATTTTCAATATGTACTCACTAACGAGGTTGTTAAGGTCTTTTAGTCCTTTATCCTCTGTCACTGATGCGAACAAAACTTTGTGATTAAAGTGTCCCACATCAGAAACATTCAAACTTGGTGGAGTAAAATCGGAAATCTTTAATTCACTGTGAAATCTGTCCAAAGCTTTTGCTGCCCTGCATATATATTTTTAGTTGAGAGAGAGAGAGAGAGAGAAAGAGATAGATTCATTTTGTTTGGTCACTTTACTTTTTTGCAGAGGGTAAAACATCTTACTGTGCGACCCTTTCCTGGTCCTCTAAGTGGTAAACCCCCAGGGTCAAATGGAGGCTCTCTATCTCCACCATCGCATGAGAAAGGTTTTTTTCTTTTTCTAATATGAAGTTTTGTATCTCTCGAACGTTCTGTTTTATCTAAAGATGAGGGAAAAAAATGAATTCTTGGGTATCATTCTGCTTAAGACATTTAGATATATCGACGACGTATTGTCAATTAACAATGGTTATTTCCATTCTTATGTAAATACGATATATCCCGGTGAGCTTTAGATAAAAGATACTACAGAGTCTGACACATCTGTTTCATATTTAGATATTTTACTAGAAAAAGACGTTAATGGTAATCTAACAACCAAGCTTTATGATAAACGTGATGACTTTAACTTTTCAATCGTCAAATTTCCTTACTTATGCAGCAATATACCTTCATCATCTGCATCGATCGTGCCTACGCCTGCCGTGACACGGGGCCTCGGTTTTCAAGGTCTCATCCGAGGGACCCTAAACTTTCACTTCAAAGTGCCGAGCGCTTGGCGAAGGAACAATTGCTACCTACTTTTTTTTTTTATCCGGGGTTCGAATCCACACCTTCCGATCACGGAGTGAGCGCTCTACTGTATGAGCTACCGTGACGATCACAATTTTGGAAGAGGAACCATTGCTCTCATAGCCATGCACTTAGTTCATCGGTGTTAAACCCAGGAGCAGAGAAGATTTTCAGAGAATTAATGCATTTTCACTATATTATCATTAGAGCCCTGCCCTAACACCGGAACCCCTGACCCAGGAGCCACGAAATTTACAATTTTAAAAGAGGCACCCTTTCATCCCAACTATGCATTTAGTTTGTTTGCATAATACCAAAGAGGAGAGGAGAAGACTTTCAAAGCAATAATTCATTTTCAGTATATAATAGATAAGCCTCCCTCCCCATGGAACCTCTGACCCAGGGGCCACATCTTTCAAATTTTGAAAGAGGCGCCCTTGCTCACCATAACTATGAATTTAATTCATCGGCTTAATACCTAACATCAGAACCTCTGACCAAGGTGCCATGAAATTCACAAGTTAGGTAGAGGGCTCAATGCTTATTACAATCATGCTAGCAGTTTGACTGCTTGATGTCCAGGAGTAAAGAAGATTGCATTAATTTGATGGTTTTATCATAACAAAAACTGCATTAAAAAAAAAAAAAAAACTTTGGAATTTATAACCTCGGGGGAAGGCATAATTTTATAAAATTAATGTTGAACCATTTGCATAATGTAAAGATTATGCAAATGGTTCAACATAAATTTTATTATGTGCAAATAAAAATGAAAGAGTGGTTGAGGATGAAAAATATCAATTTCAATTTAGACCATAATTGAAAGTCACTATTGCAAATTTTGAAGAAATATTAAAATATGTAGGGCATGTACGGGGGTATAAATGTAGCTCAGTTATACACTTCCGACCCGTGATCAGCTGGATTGTGAATCTCTCTGGTTGCATTTATACAGGTAAGATATTTGTAAAATGGGTAAAATTTTCAGATGGCTCAATTTTGTTTGCAGGTTAATATATTTATAATTTAATAAGTAATGTTTATTATAATGTCTATCATATTGTGTATTGTGTATCTTTAGTGATTGTAAATATCATGGATTGTTAATTTGTTAAGTGGTCAGCTGGATTGCGACTCTTTCTGATTGCATTTATACAGGTTGGGCAACAGGGCCACTCCCCATAACCTGTGACGCGCTATGGACAGGAAGTAAATTAATCCTTGGAAGAGTAAATTAAAAATGGAGCATCATTTCGAGAAATAAAGGAACATAAATAAACTAACGAACGGGTCAAACTGGTTAAGACCAGGGGGTTAAAGGAGTGGTCCTTCTTGGTTTCAAAACCTCTCCGAGCAAAAAGCGTACAACGATCCTGGAGTTGGCAATCAGATCATTCAGTAACCAGATAAATAATATGAGCGAAAAACAGTTCTCATAATAAGCAGTAAACTACCAGTTTTTTTTAAATCCTCAGGCCCCAGGGGGACAGGGGCGATGAATTTAAAAATTTTTATTCCTTAACCCATAGATGCTATATACCAGAATAGGTTGAAATTGGTTCAGCCCGTTCAGAGAGGAAGCTGAAAATGTAAAAATTTAACACACGACGCACGACGACGGACGAAAAGAGATAGCAAAACGAATTGGATTTTAGGGGGGGGGGGGTAGACACAGTTTTGGTCAAGAAATTATTTGGTCAATTTTCTTTGGCCTAGGATCACGGAGGAAAAGTGAGTAGAATCGTATAGTTGTCAAATCAAATGTTATCGCATTCACTAGTCTACTTATCGTATACAAACAATACAATGTCATTGTCCTACCAAAAATATGAATAATTAGCCTTCTACTTTATGTAAATAGTGACCAAATATTTAATTCTTCAATTTTAATTCCAGTCAATTTTATATGTAATTTACAATTAGAGAGCTTAGAAATACTGCTAATGAATGTGGATCGTAAAACACACAGAGAGAGAGAGAGAGAGAGAGAAAGAGAGAGAGAGAATCAAACCTCTATGTCGGTTACTTGAATTGCCAGAAAATAATTTGGACTTTGTGCCTTTTCCATCTTTACAACGTCTTGCGTGAGCAATCCTTTGACAAAATATGAACTGACCGGTTAAGAACGACTGGAATTTCAACGAAATTACCTAACTGGAAACTGGCCAATGAAATCTATTATATCCAACTGCAATATAGAAAAAGCGAAAGATTACATGAAGTACGAAAGCCTATTAGGATCATTCTGTGGGTAAAAAAAATTATAAGGCATAATAACGTCTTTTCAAGAGGCGTATAAACACAAAAAGGCGTAAAAACGCGAAGTAATAAGGCATTATAACGCCAATAAAGGTGTAGTGACGCAAAAAAGGCTTTATAACCCTTTTAACTTCCTATGATAACACATTTTAAAAAGGCGTAACTACGCCTTTTAAAAGGCGTTATAACGCGAAGTGAAAAAGGCGTAATAATGCTAAAAATGCGTTATTACGCCTTTCGACATTTTTGGAAATGAGGCAGTCTCCCAGAGAATTGATTAGCCAAACAACAGCAGCAACAAACATTTAGTTTATGACACCCACCCCCCTTTCCACCATTTAAACTGTTGATTATTTCAAATGCTTAATTGCTTGTGAAAGCTTTATCGTTAAATCTCAAAAACAAAATAAAATACCCCCTCCCCCCCAAAATAATAGTTTGTCAATAATTACAATTGCATGTTACAAGTATTTAAAAGAGCAATATACATTCTACATATAACGTAAATTGAATTTTTAGTACCATTAAAGCATATACCGTAAGATGCATACAATCTATGCCTAAGCAATAATTTTAAAGGGAAAAATTATGTTCACAATTTAATATTTCTTGCAGGCAATAAAAATGGGAATGACTTCAATTTCGACCTGTTTCTTTGCACCCAACATCCACAGCCGTCTTTTCTAACCTGATGTGTTAGCCCCCCCCCCCCCTTCTCTCTTTCTCTGAATACAGTGCCAATTCTCCGGAACTATACTTCTTACGAATAAATGATATTTGCCCTCTTATATTATAAATGTTTAGTACGGTATACAATTTAGGTGTATATAGCTATTTTTCAGTTGACGATACACTATCAGTTCAAACAAGCAGCAAAATACAAACTTTAAGAACAAACAGTTTTGTTTCAGATCCACGTTACGAATGGTAACGTAAAAGGCTTGCACTTAAAACTGTACAATATTAACCAATTGCTCAAAATGGAAACATTCAATTATTAAACCACAATTCTACTATTCTTCTTGTGAATATTATGTCAATTCAGTTTTCAAATCACATGGATGCAAAAGATATTAAGTAGAACATTTTCAGCGTTGTACTTCCGTTTACACCTCCGTTTACATCTACATGTTTGTTCCAGAAAAAAAATGCCATCCTAAGAAACAGCGTATTTCTCAGTTTTTAAATAATAAAGATTTACTCTCGAATCTGTTAAACAGCTTTAGAATTTAATTTTAATTTATTTTAAAACATGGTAACGTAAATATTTTTATGAGCTTTATAGTATCTTTTAATGTTGTTGTTTAATTATTCCACTGTTAATTAAAGGCTTATTCTACTTTTTGGTTTTAGGTCAATTTGATCCATAGAAAACAGTGTTGTTCTCTTACTTAGTTTGTGAATAAATACTAACACGTAAATATCAATGAATTTTTTAACCACTGGACTTATAATAAAACGGGGGCTATATTTGATAATTACAGATAAACAGTGACTTTTGTACCATTCCATATTATAGCATAAATGTTCTTGATGTTAAAAGTTACAACTTAACCCTATTGCGTCATTTCAACAAACCTTCAAGTCTTTTTAAGTTTCCAAATGAGAAAGTATTAGCTTTGCGGCGACATCAAAAATTGATAAATATATTAAAATTTTAAAAATTTGTGACACACATACAGTACATGTATGTGTGAAGGGTGTGATGTTCAGATAATATATATAGCTCAAATGTAGGACAATGTTACTAAGAAATAGACCTTAAATGATTTCAAGCTTCTTCTATGTTTAAAATAAAAACTACACAATGATCGGCGATAGTAACGTAAATATCGATTTCTTCTATAAAATGTGATTTTCTCCTAAGACAATCGTTCAAGTTAAAACAAACAATTGTTGTATTTTAATCAACAACCAACAATGGTTCATACAGGGTGTTTCAACAAACATGTCCCAACTTTGGTTGTCTATATTTTTGAACAATGAGAAAATATTTACAAACAACAGCTGTATTTTATAGCATGTTTTCCCTCAATTTACAATATAAGCACAATATACTATAACGCCATATTTATTTATTTAAAGTATTGATAACATCATCAAAGTCAGGAATTCAGCTTTTTTTAAGGAGAACGATACAAGAGATCACTATATTGATACTGGTAAACTGCTCTATGCAATCGGAAAATCCCAATACTAGTGCATGGGGTTAAGAAAAAGAAATACCCAGAAGAGAAGTATCTTTCTAGGAAACAGATTTTTAGATTATGTTCAAATTTGAGTAATATGGGACTTCAGAGACAAAATGAGGCTGATGACAGAGAAATGCAACAACCACTAGGAAGATTTTATAAATGACGTTAAATCGAAAACTGCCTCTTATATCCATGTTTTAAAAGGCTTGTCTTACAAATGAATGATCAAGCTTTATTTGAACTGTAAACTGCCCCGACCCAGGTTATACAGCGTAAATTGGGTAGCTATTAAATCCATTCCTTATTTATCAAGTATAGCCTCCTTTTTTTATTATAAGTCCAGTGGTTAAAAAAATCATTGATATTTACGTGTTAGTATTTATTCACAAATTAAGTAAGAGGACAACACTGTTTTCTATGGATCTAATGGCCTACACTCAAGCACAAGAATTGGCTTTAATTAACAGTGGAATAATTAATCAACAACATTAAAAGATACGATAAAGCTCATAAAAAATATTTACCGTATTTCGTTACCATGTTTTAAAGTAAATTAAAATGGCGTTTATCTCCATTCAGAACAATCGTTTATGCCCGATCGATCAAGTATTTTTTCTGTCCTATAAAATATTTAAAGGAAAGAAACCTTTAAAAAAAATAATAAATGACAAACACGCATTTTTTAAAAGTCGCACAGAATCTAGTAGGAATGTTGTGAACTTCGTAATGGCGTACGGTGTCGCATAATTTACGTTCCGGGTAACTTAGCGTTCCGGCCGGAACGCTAAATACCTATAATATTGGTTCCGGGCTATAATAAACGTTCCGGCCCGCGTAAGTTTGGTTCCGGCCATAATAAACGTTCCGGGCATCCAAGCACCCTTTTAAAAACTTTATTTATAATTAATATTTACAAATAATTTGGATTTTTTCTTTCTCTTAACGGGTTATACGATGCAGCAGGATTTACACGTATATCGATTTAGAAGAAGTCCCAATATACGGTCTTAATACATGTACCAATACTATAATCCATGGAATTATACGTAATTATGTTGTTTCTTTGTAAACAAAAGAACGCGAAGGTGTGAAACTTGTTTACATTGATATACCCCGTCATGTTGTTTTATGGCTCCCTTCTATCGATACAATGTGCATTCATGCGAATCGCTGTATGTCACTTCCGCAATTTTAAATGAGTTTTAGGCAAAGGGCACCCCGATCAGCTGGTAATGCTAATAGATGAATTATATTTAGGATTAAAAAAAATTATTGGATAATATTTTGATATCTTTATATATATTTTTTCAAACACCCATTGCTTTTTTGTAAAGCCAACTATATAATTAAATCACATTACGTGAATGAACATAATAGGAGATGTGTGGGCGACGGACTTGCAAAGGTGTGAATAGACATTAATTTCAGCGGGAAATTTATAAAGTATTAAATATGAAGAAAAGCAATTTCCTGTAATAATTCAGTAAAAAATTTTGTGGATTTTTTTTTCTCGGATAAAATTTATTTTTTAAACAGTCAATGTAATGCCAGCAAAATATGACGAACTTTAAAATTTCTAAGATCCCGATTCTAGCAAAGGTTTCAAGGTCACGGCTAAAAACTATTGAATAAAACTCAGCTCATTTTTATTTATACAGGTAAGTACACTTATCAGCATTTGTAATAATAACTCTGAAGAGGAAATGTAATACAGATTTGTATTTTACAATCCTGAGAAATTAATAGTATTGTTAAGCCTGCGCAAAATCCTACCCCCCAAACACCCCCCCCCACCCCCCAACAGGGGGCAGAAAACTTAGCCCGACTGGCTAACGGAAGAGGCATAGATATAATTATATTTTACTTAACAATTTGCTGAATGCAAGTATGTATTTTAATTTCCGCTTTAATGTCACATTTTTCGCAAAAACTTCCATTTTTCCCCGCTAAAATTTTATATACCATGTATTCAGAACTCAGTTTTCAAAAGGCATATCTGAATGATATATATAAATAAACGAAGTTTCAAAACAATAATTATTTGGGAAGAAGAAGAGATTATTCTGTAATTCTGTTAGAACATGTTTTCCGCTATAGAATGCAGTGGAAAATGGAAAATATCCCCCTCCCCCCGTGAAACTAAAATGCGGCGTGTAATTTTCGTCAGTTTAAAACTGCACAGCTCCATTTCAAGTTAGACGAATTAGGCTTTCATCTTATAATCTTGAAAATGAGACAGGGCGTCATAATAAAATACTTAGGGAGAGTGGAATGTGTAGAATGTGTTCAAGTGAACATGCGTGGATCTAAAAATATTTCATGGGGGGGGGGGATGTTGAAGATGAAATGAGAGTTGTTATAACTACGAACGAAAACTTTAACTGGGAGGGGGCAGTGGTGAAGTAGAGGATGAATACCATTTTGTTTTAAATTGCCTGCATTTTGAAAAGCTTCTATAAAAATATGTCGAGAAGTATTACTGACAGAAGTCGTCTTTTTTTCAAATTTGTACAATTATTAAGTACTCACAAGGTCCATGATCTCTGTAATTTTGGGACATATATCCATTATGCCTTTAAGTTGAGAAAAAGTTTTTTCTTATATCATATGGTAATTCTCCATGATATAATTATATATTACGATTGAGTCATCTATAAAAACTACCATACAATGCCATTGTGTATTATTTTGCATTGTTTGTTATTGTTGAAATGCGATAAGATATATGTCTAAAGCAATTGATAATAATATATTTTTAAGGCTAAAATTGAAAGATTATGTGTCAAAGAAGGGTTACATACTCACATTAAATACTGGAATTGTTTTAGATTAATAGTTAAAAAAAAGTTCAAACGCTTTAACGTAAACACATCAGGTAAAGTGAGTCGTAATAAAAAACAAAATGCGTTTGTGAAACACTGATGCTCCTGTACGGCAGTCTTTTGTGAAGGGTAAAGTCTCTAAAGTGCAAGTTAAACTCTAAGGTCAAGGTCAAGAGATCAAAAATGTTGTTTTCCAAAAAAGGACCTGTATCAATGAAAATACCTGTGAAATATGAAAGCCCAAGAACCAACCGTTCAAAAGTTATATATGGCCAAGGTTATAGTTTTTAAAAAGTGGGTCAAACTCAAAGGGTCAAAATCAATGATACCCAGGGAAAGGACCCGTCACATGAAATATACATGTGAAATATAAAAGCCCTAGGATCAAATGTCAAAAGTTATGGCCAAGGTTAAATTAAAGTTAATTCTTTTTAATAGTTCAAGCTCCAAGGTCAAGGTCAAAATTGTTGGTATCCTAGAGAAAGTCTTGTCACTAGAAATACACCTGTGAAATTAAAATTACATATACTCTGGCTATTGTAACCTGGAACGTCTATTATAACCGTTAACTTGGTCCCGGGTTATTTTATCTTTGTTATAAAGAGGGAGAAAATGAACAGGTAACAAATAACTTTGAAATTACTCTTATATAAATATTGCATATAGTTGAATGCACCCCAAGAAAACCATTGTCAATCGAGGCGCAGCCGAGGTTGACAATGGTTTTCGAAAGGTGAAAATTTTAAATGTTAAACGCAACTACATGCAATATTTATTATATTATACTGAATTTTTATACAAATACATGTACACATAACGGTGTTGCATGTGCGTGGCTGCATCATTCAGCGGGTAATCGTGTTTTTTAACAAAATAATGTTTCTCGACGAATCAGTTTTAACTATTTTACATGAAAGTATAATATCAGAAATTGTAGCCCGGAACATTATTTGTGGTTCCGGGCTACTTCATCTTCGTAATAAAGTGGAAAAGAAACAACCTAGTAACAAAAGATGTTTGAAAACACACAGCAATTGTAACCAACGTTAATTATGACCATAATTTTAGTTCCGGGCTACTTTATCTTCGTAATAAAGTGGAAAAGAAACAACCTAGTAACAAAGATATTTGAAAATACTCTCAGCACGTCCAACCCAGAAAGTTAATTATGACCATAAGTTTGGTTCCGGGCTACTTTATCTTCGTAATAAAGTGGAGAAGAAACAACCCAGTAACAAAGATATTTGAAAATACTCTCAGCAATTCTTACCCGGAACGTTAATTATGACCATAATTTTAGTTCCGGGCTACTTCATCTTTGTAATAAAGTGGAAAAGTAACAACCTAGTAGCAAAGATATTTGAAAATACTCTCAGCACTTCCAACCCAGAAAGTTAATTATGACCATAAATTTGGTTCCGGGCTACTTTACCTTCGTAATGAAGTGGGAAAAAAACAACCCAGTAACAAAGATATTTGAAAATACTCTCAGCAATTCTAACCCAGAACGTTAATTATGACCATAATTTTAGTTCCGGGCTACTTTATCTTTGTAATAAAGTGAAAAAGAAACAGCCTAGTAACAAAAGATGATTGAAAATATATAGCAATTGTTACCCGGAAGTAGTATAAGAAGCCTGGTCCGCTGGGTGTTTTGGGTCCGGATAGCCTCGCTGGCTGGGTCTTTTGGGTCCGGGTCATTTAGATCCCAAAGGGGCGAAAGATCCGCCCCCCAGATCCTGGATAGGCGGGTCAATTGAGTGCACTTTTTTGCCCCCCCCTCCGATCCTGGATAGGGGGGTCAACTGAGTGCACCCCCCCCCAGATCCTGGATAGGGGGGTCAACCTAGTACACTAGGGGGATATAGGGATATAGGAATTTAGTACACACCCCAAAGGCAAGACATTACTTTTGTACTACGTCTTGGTATTGATTCAAATCTGTCATTATGACGTCATGGCAATCACAGCAGCAAGCCTGTGTAAGCTATTTTCTGAAAACCAATACACACATTGAGTATAAAAAAAATTATAACACAGTAAAATTGGAATGATTTACTCAAATTATACATAATTTTACTTTTTCTTCTGTAGTTTCAGTGGCTGCTGCTTCTTCTCTGTCTGGGTGTTAAGGTTTTTCCTCTTGTTGTTCACAGTAATGGGGATTTTTCCCTGGTCTGCCTCCATTCCTAGATTACGAATCTCATTCCTCATCTCTTCTCTAAACTCACGAAGCTCATGCATCACCACTTCTCTAAACATACGCATATCATTATCAATTTCCTGCATTATCGTGGTCATGTCTTCTAAGATATCACATATCAAACTTCTTTCGTTAACTCCAATAAGATTCTGTGTCTCTGGTAAGGTTGCAGGTGGATTCATGGAATTTTCCTCTGCCATCTTAAACGTCTGTCTAGTACCAAGTGTTAACTGAAGACTGATCCTTATACTCCCGGCTCTGCTTTATATACCCTTGGGGGAAATCGTGTGCAAAAATATGTTTTACTTACGTTTTTTTGTACGTCTTGTGTTCGTCTTGGCAGCGATTCAAATCTTTATTGTGACGTCATGCCATTCATTCACAGCCTCTCCAGCTACATGTTTTGACACACCAAAAACCAACATGGTTTGTACAATGAAAAATAGTAACACTGAATCTTTTAAGTTTTAATATACGCCATTTATTAAATCATTTCACTGGTTTATTTAATAGATACTGGGTATAGACTTGGAACTCTGGTAAGTTTGACTTACTTTTCTTTACATTTTCTATGAAAGTCATCTATGCATTTAGCCATGATTACTGTGTATTTCTTAATGTGACCTGATGCTTTAACATTCATGTAAACACTGCCATGTTTGTTTAAAATATACTAGGGGTCCTCAATAATGTTCATATTAATTCATTTGGCATGGAAATAAGAAGTAATGATATAATCTCATAATTCCTGATTTTGGTATGCATTAACCATGATCACTGTGTATTTCTTAATGTGACCTGATGTTTTTTAACATTAATATAAACACTGCCGTGTTTGTCTAAAATATACTAGGAGTCCTCAAAATGTTCATAACATAAGTCCTTTGGCGTGAAAATAAGAAGTTATGATATAATCTCATAATTCCTTATGTTGGACCAACATTCTAAATATTCTTGTGAGCAGGGTCATAGTATCTTACAAAATCCAGACTGTAGTCAATAAATTGGTATGAATAATGCAATTTATAATAATTGTGTACATGCTTTTACCAAAAAAAGTGACATTCTCAGTTGTTTTATCATATCTCTATGAAACTTTAATCACAGTGACCTAATATTAATCACTCAGAGCATATTTTGCCTCTTATGCAATTATATCTTATTTTATATAGATCTGTTTAATTAAACATGCATAATTTCTTGTTTTATGTGTCACTCATACTTGAAAGTTTCATACTATCAGAAAATCATATTTTCAATACTTTGATTTGACTACACCTTAAGTTATATCCATACTCCAGTGTCTGACAGTATGTGAAGGATAAAAAGGAGAGCAGATTATGAATGTATGAATACACTGTACAGATGATGTTTATCAGTTGAACAGGTATACAGAAAGCAGTGGATGACAGTTCAAATATCCAACCTAAAAAAAAAACCCAGAAAGTAACACCAGATAATCTGTCTTAACATATTTTCTAACTTAAAAGCTTGACTGCACATAGAATATCATGCTTTATTATATTTTTAAAGTCTTCAGATTTTATATCAAAAGAAAATCTTTTAAAGTAACAGAACTATACCAAGGAAAACAAGATGTGTTTGAGAAATACAAATGCCTAAGTGTGACACCATTGTAATGGGTTAATTTATCTGACAGGATGTTGTCCAGATGACCTTGTGTTAGGGTCATGACTCAACCTCTGGTGTGTTTGAGAAACATAATTGTCCCGAGCATGGCCCACATTAATGAGAAGTAATGAGAAAATTTTGATATTGACCTTGTCAAAATGACCTTGTGTCATGACACACCCTCTGTTCATAATATATAACTTTGTAAACTTCTAATATTTGTTTATAACAAAGATATGGACTAAGACAAAAATTTCACACTGCCATTTGTTTTGACTTTGACTTTGTGAAAAATGACCTTGGGCCTACATCATAACACATAAACTGATTGTAATATACCTTTGTGTCCATAGTGAGTTTCCAATGTTTTTTTATTACAAAATTATGTGTTCTGACAAAAAGTTCATAGGTCTATTTGCTGTGACTTTGACCTTGTTAAATGACCTTTGGTCAAGATAATGATGCACACTCTGGTCATCCTTTGTGTCAGGTCTGAAGTCTCCTTGTTGTTTACTTCAAAAGATTTGGCCAAGGTACTAGTTCAAATAACCAAAGAGACAGGATGAAAACAATATATTGACAGATCTTAGATCTTAGGAGCATACAAATTAAGTGATGTAAGGAGACATAATACAGGGATAAATTACTAGATAATTGATGAAAAAGAACCAAAAAAAAAAAATCATAGAAATGTTACTAAAGGGTACCTTTTATGAAAAAAAAAATGTCATGCTCTTAAGTTCTTTTAACACATAAAACATAAGAAAGTTCACCGCAGTCCCCATGCACTCATAAGAAGATCCTTGGCAGCAGAAACACCAACAATTTCTAATTCCATGCAATTAGATCATCTTACACCAGCTTTAAGGTTAAAACCTTCAGCCTATAATCTGAGTAATTTTTTTAATAGATTGTGGGCTTGTTATATAAAAAGGTGAGGGGGAAAATTTCATTTTCAAACATGAGTCTGGAGAAGACAGAAGGATTAATCATGGAACCCAGAACTCAACTCTTGGAAGACATTAAAGTTCATTATGAGAACAAACATAAAGAAGATCCAGGCAATTATTATATTGCCAAATTTAAAAAGGACCGATTTAGAAGAGCCACTAATTGGATATTTGATTTAACTGGGTGCCACCATGGGATATAGATCAAATCATTAGAAGTGATTATTAATACCAGATCTTACAAAAAGAAATGCATCCAGAAACGGGAAAACTTCATCATGTGAGAGGATTCAAATGAAACACTGGACCCATGAGAGATACATGTATAAAAACATTCATGGCCTAACCTATTTTGATATGTCTCACAGCACACCAGAATTGGAAAGAACACTTTACATGCAAGGTGATCATTATGAAGAATATAGGACTTTGAAACCTGAGAAGAGAAACTGAAGAGAGAATTAATTCCAAGAGATTGTAGATTTACCTGAATAAATCCATTAAAATTGAGCTTGTTGTTTGTCTAGACTGTGAATCGCTGCCAAGAATGATGTCATCATACAAGGCTAGAAAAGGTATATAAACCAGAGTTGAGAGTATAGGATCAGTGTTTTAGTCAGACTCAGCACTTCAAACTAGACAGAGGTTAAGATGACAGAAGCAATGTCGAATCCTGTTCCACCACAGAAGGTAGGAGAACTTGGTTATGCTATACAGGACACAAGGGATCCTATTGGGCTCTATCAGATGCAAGAGGCCATGAACAAAGAGGACTTTGGTATTCTAACCACCTTGGATGGAATTATTAACAGTATCCATGTGTTAACCACCACCTTGGATGGAATTATTAACACCCTGTATGACCCGTTTAGAGAGGTGGTGACTAATGAGATTTGTAATCTAAGTGAGAAAATGGATAGGATGGAGGCGAAAATGAGTAGCATCCAAGTGAGAGGCCCTTACAAGAAAAAAGAAGACACAGAAGTTAAGAAAAAGCCTAAACAGAGTGACATTAAAGAAGTAGAAAATAAAAAAAGTCCAGGAAAACAAGATTAAACAACAGGACAAAAACCTGATTCCAACCACTGTGAGGGAAAATCATAACAATGAGAATAAGAAGCAGCCACTGAAACTCCAGTAGAAAAAGTAATTATGTACATTTTTTAATTTGAATAAATCATCTTAAAACTTTTCTGTGTTATTGTTTTTTCGGTTTTCAGAAAATAGAGAGAGAGAAGCTGGCTGGCTGTATGAATGACACATGAGGTCACAATGGGTATACTTGAATCGCTGCCAAGTTTTTTGTATGTATTGCCTGTGTATACTGAAGACGCACAAACGTAGATCAAACGTCTTGTTTAATACTAGATTCAAAGCACTAGTTTGACCCCCCTATATCCACCAGATGTACTAGCTTGACCCCCCTATCCAGGATCTTGGGGGTGCACTCAGTTGACCCCCCTATCCAGGATCGGGGGGGGGGGCAAAAAAGTGCACTCAATTGACCCGCCTATCCAGGATCGGGGGGGGCGGATCTTTCGCCCCTGCGGGATCTAAATGACCCGGACCCAAAAGACCCAGCCAGCGAGGCTATCCGGACCCAAAGCACCCAGCGGACCAGGCTTCTTATACTACTCCCGGAACGTTAATTATGACCATAATTTTAGTTCCGGGCTACTTTATCTTCGTAATAAAGTGGAAAAGAAACAACCTAGTAACAAAGATATTTGAAAATACTCTCAGCACTTCCAACCCAGAAAGTTAATTATGACCATAAGTTTGGTTCCGGGCTACTTTATCTTTGTAATAAAGTGGAAAAGAAACAACCTAGTAACAAAGATACATGTATTTGAAAATACTCTCAGCAATTGTAACCCGGAACGTTAATTATGACCATAATTTTAGTTCCGGGCTACTTCATCTTCGTTATAAAATGGAAAAGAAACAACCTAGTACATGTAACAAATATGTTTGAAAATACTCTCCGCAATTGTAACCCGGAACGTTAATTCTGACAATAATTATGGTTCCGGACTATTTTATCTTCGTAATAAAGTGAAACAGAAACAACTTAGTTACAAAAAAGTCTGAATTTATTTTACTATTATCTTTTTATAAGGTGGAATACAATGAACAGGAAACAAAAATGTTTGATATTAGTCTCAGAAATTGTAACCTGGAATGATAATTATTTTTAATTAAAAAAAAAATTAATTTACAATTTTACATTTTTGCAGATGCTATAATTTAGACTCCTCCCTTTTTTTGGAAGGGGGGGGGGGGCTCAGATAATTAACCATGCAACAATTTTCTTTTTTATTTTTGGAGCTGTTATAACCTCCTTTTTTTCAAATTTGGGGGAGGGGGCTGAGATTTAAAAAAAATGGAGGGGTGTTACATTATTGCCGCTTGCCTTTTGCCTACATGTATATATGTATTTTGAATTTTTTTTCTCCACAAATTTTGATATTCATTAAACATAATGGTATGTATAAAACGATTAAGTTTTAAAGTGTCATAAAAATTGTCATTTTTTTTTTATTGTGTTTTATGTATAAAAAACACCAAGGAATAAAAGTTATTTCCCAAATATCTTAAGGGGTGGGTGGGTAGGATATGCATCGAAGTTACAGAAAAGTCCATTTCAAGGCCTTTAAAACATAAAAAAAAAATCATTTAAAATTTGCTAAAACCTTGATTTTACTAAAATATTTGAGCTAATTCAGTTTACCTCACTGCTATTTTCACAATCAACATTGCTGGTCTTTACTTTTCATATTTCAACCTTGTTTTTTTTTTCTTCCTACGGTCTTTAAAAAACAAGAACAACATAATTTTCATTAATTACTTGTGTTTGTTCATTCTAAGGGAATAAACCATATCGTTATGTTTTCATGTTTGTTTCATTGCAGAATAAACCACATATTCCTGAAATAGCCATTGTTAATTTATCACAAAACTATATAACTATCTTCATCAGTGAATTATATTTTTTATGTTTGTTTATTTCTAATGGAATATAAATCATATTTTCATGCCAAGTGATAATATCTATGAGGAATGGAAGCCATGTATTCGAGGCTCGACATAGTGGAATTTGCAACACTTGTAATATCATTTAAACAGAGAATGCATCTCTGTAAATACATATACCATTTTGTATTTAATTCTTTACATTATCAGATTATAAAATTAAAATTTACTGATCACATTTATCTTTGACATTATGCTTCTTTCTAGGCTTTTGTAATCTCAGTCTAGTTTATCTTCTGTCCTCTTGACCCTGTAAATACCGGGTCTGCGTGCATTCAAGCGAGAAATTCACACCTGACATGCACTAAATAAACAAAGGGACTTAATTTGTATGCATTAGATAAACAAAGCCTTTCTTGCGACCAAATTTTATTCGGTGTATATGTACCAGAAAGCGTATTTCACGATCTTTACTTGGACTATTTAATTCATTTATTTTTAAAAATGGCTGTACAAAAAGGCATGACGCCTTATAAAAGGAACATTGCGCCACGTGAGAATGGCATGCCGCTGCACCATGCTTAATCCTCAAGGAAAAAACTACTTCTATGATTCAGTGTAGAATGAATTCTGGCAGATAATAATTGAGAAATACCGCGATTCGAAGATTGCAGCCATGGCCGGAACCAAACTTACAGTAAAATCCGGAACCAATATTATGATTTTAAGGTTCCGGCCGGAACGCGAAGTATCCGGAACGTAAATTATGCGACAACGGCGCCACTGAAGATGTGTCATTTGTAGTACATGATATTCACTGCTGGAACAGATAGAAGACACACAGGATTTATGTAATTAATTAAAATAATAAGGAAGAAGAATTTAAAATTCCCATATTTATAAATGTTTACGAAGTTAAACTTTAGTAATTCGTTCTATTTAGTCGAAGTCCCGAGTTGTCAATGGCTTCGTCTTCGGTGACCTCTCTCCAATTGTCGGCATATTTTCTGGTTATTTCTCTCTGCTAGACGTTCATACATAAAAGATTGATCGCCCAAAACCAAAGGAATATAATTGATGTCAAAATTTCTACCGGTCATATTGTGTATTCTATTTAAAAATCTATTCAATATATTTTTTCTTACGATAAGCTTTACGAGTTCTATTGACCATTGACACCTATGACGTTTCAGTACCACGTGACCCCTATCTAATTAGTGGAGATTTTTACTTCAAGGACCCTATATTACGGGCGTTTATCGTCTAATTACGGCCGTTTTCAACATTATTTCACAATTAAACGATAATTATATGTTTCAAGAATATAATAGTGTTTCATTTTTAAGAAATTTAGATACGTGATAAAAACCCTTTAAGCTGTTTGAACAGATTTGCAGGTGAAGCTTTATTATTTAAAAACTGAAAAAAACTGAGAAATACACTGTTTCTTACAATGGTATTTTTTGGAACAAAAGTGCAGAGATGCAAATGGAAGTGCAAAGGTGAAATTTTTTTTACTGAATATCTTTTTCATCCGTTTGATTTAAAAATTGAATTGACATAATATTATTCACAGGTAGAATTATGGTTTAATAATTGAATGTTTCCTTTAGAGCAATTGGTTAACTTTGTACTGTTTTCAGTGCAAAACTTAAACGTTATCATTCGTAACGTAAATCTGTAAAAAAAAAAAAAAAAAAAAAAAAAAAAAAAAAAAAAAAAACTGTTCTTGAAGTTTGCATTCTCTTGCTTGTTTGAACTGAAAGTGTATCGTCAACTGAAAAATGGCTATACACTTAAATTGTTTACCATACTAAACATTTAAATGTATAATATAAGAGGGCAAAGTTTTAAATTTCATCATGCCCATTAAATTTTACATTAAAAAAGGACAATTTAATTTGAATCGTTATTAGACAAAGTGTTTGTTAAAGGTGCATAGACACAGATTTAAAGTTTATATTTTCTCAAATTTTCTGTATAATATCACAACTTATATGTTGCTATAGCATTTCACACGAAAATAAAATTAAAAACTTATTTAATCTGGAATTTATTGAAACTACGAATTTCGGGAGGCGTTTGTTAACACATCCTTACACTTTCACAATTTTTAACTTTATCCTTAATACTTAAGAAAAGTAGCAATTTTGTTGTGTATTAATGAATAATATTACATCTATAATCCAGAAAATTCAGAGTAAAAATGTGCGAAAGCAAAACCCACCTCACTTAAGTATTGTCAGTCCGTGCTCAATGTTATGTAGTTGTGTACAGAGTTTAACAAATTGAATACACCCGTGAAACGTAAACTGTTTTTGTAAACTGTTGTTGTTAATGTTTACGTTTCACCGGGTGTGTTCAATTGTTAAACTCTGCACACACCACTGAGCACGGACTGACAATACTGGTGAGAGGATTTTGCTTTCTACATTTCTACTCTGAAATTTCTGCTTTACAGTTTTAATATTTTTCATTAATAAACAACAAAATTGCTACTTTTCTAAAGTAATAAGGATAAAGTTAAAATTTGTGAAAGTGCAAGGATGTGTCTATCAAACGCGTCCAGAAATTCAAAGTTTCAATAACATCCAGATAAAATAAGATTTTTATCAAATTTTCGTATGAAATGCTATAGCAACATATAAGTCATGAAATTATGAAGAAAATTTGAGTAAATATTAACTTCAAATCTGTGTCCAAGCACCTTTAATGAAATTGCATATCTCCCAGAAAGAATTGGTAAAATAATATGATGGTGTCATTCAACGCCTATGAATTGTAATCATATATCAATTATAATATAATTATTTATAACTTTATAATGATATTATTTGTAATGATAATATATATTATAATCTAAATTCAATAATTAAATTAAAAATGCTTCTTGAATAGGGTTGAATCGATTAAGCGTTGAAGAACACAGAGGGAAGAGACAAGCTCCCGACAGGTCAGTATTACGTTACATCTCCATATCATTATTCGTAGGAAATATAGTTCCAGAGAATTGGCACTGTATTTAGAGGGGGTGGGGTAGGGTGGGGGGGGGGTTATTCTACTTATTCCCACTTTTTGAAAATCAGGTAGGAAAAGGTAAGATTTTATGTGGGAATAGGTGGAATTTTTGTGTAAACAAATAATTAACTGTATAAACATGTAATTACCGTATAAACAGTGATTATTAAAAACCTGTTGGAATAGAGGACAGGTAAATTGGCTTTTTATATAAATTAGACTTTTTACTAATAATTTTAAAGAAATATTGGAGGTTTTTAAGCGAATTAAATCATATTTTTCCTGATAATCCATTTTTAAATGCATTTTTTTTCATATATCTTTTTTTATGTTCAAAATTCAAGATATTAAAGTGTTTTTTAAACACGATTTTTATTTTCTAAAATATATTTAATTGAAATAAATCATTTTATCATAAATCTATTTATTTTCTGTCTTAAAATGTACAAAATACAGGTAAATCTTAGATTGGATGTAATTGGTCTAATTATTATAAAAACAAATTAACTAGTATCTAAACATCTATTGTTATTTGCAAGTGGGAATAGGTGGAACTGAGATTTTTAAAAAGTGGGAATAGGTAGAAGACACCGTGGGGGGTTACCACGTCAAGTAAAAACAAAAAGACGGCCGTGGATGTTGGGTGCCAAGAAAACGGGTCAAAATTGAATTCATTCCCATTTTTATTGTTTGTAAGAAATATTAAATTATGAACCTACTTTTTCCCATTACATTTGTTGCATAGGCATAGGTGGTATTAAAAAATTCAATTTACTTTATATGTAGAAGGTATATTGCTCCATAAAAATACTTGTAACATGCAATTGTAATTATCAACAAACTAGTATTTGGGAGGAGGGGTATTTTTTGTTTTGTTTTGCAATTTCATGTTTCAAATTCACGAAATATTAAATTATGAACCTACTTTTTCCCATTACATTTGTTGCATAGGCATAGGTGGTATTAAAAAATTCAATTTACTTTATATGTAGAAGGTATATTGCTCCATAAAAATACTTGTAACATGCAATTGTAATTATCAACAAACTAGTATTTGGGAGGGGGGGGGGTATTTTTTGTTTTGTTTTTGAATCTTTCGATAAAGCTTTCACAAGCAATTAAGCATTTGAAATAATCAACAAATTAAATAGTAGAAAGGGGGGGGTGTCATAAATTCAATGTTTTCTCTTAGATATATCAAACCTTGACTTTGCAATTCGATCCTTTGTCAAGAGTACAGAAAGGTAAATTTACAAAATTCATGAATTTGAAATATTATATTTTTTTTCCCCGAAGAGACATTTATTTTTGTTTGTTATCTATATATGTGGGATATTTACGTGACATTAAACAAACACTTCGCAATTAGGTAATCTTAACTTATAATCAGATTTGAAACTGTTGTTAAAATAAAAAGAAAATAATTTCCTTGAAATAAAAATTATGTCTTTTTGTTTTTACTAATAACCGAATTAAGGACTCTGCATCCCTTTTACAAATGTACTTAAGCTGTTTCATAAATGTTTATAGTTAACAAAATTTGGTGTGGGTTGTCTTAATTATGTAATATTTTTAAAATTTCTTTCATTTCTAGTTTTATATTCATTTTCAATCCACCTCAGCTACTCTAGAACACACGGTGCTACTGATTGACCCAGAAGACAAATAATTTCAACTTCGGAATAGTTTGAAATTTATATATTTACATTTCCAATGTCTTTGTCCGAGATAAAATTACAAATTGTAAAAATACTTTATTTTTACATAAATCTACTGGTTCATCGATAGGCGCGGTTAAAAAAAAATCACGTGCGGGGCGGGACAAATAGAGACAGAAGCGGGGCTATTAGCACGGGAATTTGCAGAATCAGGAGCATGTAAATATAAGGAATAACTGTCAGATTTTTTGGATTCATGACGATGATCAATCGATTGGCTTGCGTGATAATTTTATCACGCAAGCCACTCGATTGATCACATCATGAATCCAAAAAATAAGACAGTTATTCCTTAAATAAATCAGAATTTTCTGTCAAGTGTTTTTAAAGAAATATAAAGGGACAAATATTTGATTTCTGTTTGGTATATGTATGTGTGTGTCGGGGGGGGGGGATCTTGGAATTAAATAAGAAAGTTTTCTTTTAGTTTGGAAACCCCTCCCTGTAACTTGTGTTTGTTTGTCTATTTTTCAGAGAAAGCAAAACTAAAAAAAAAAAAAGTAACCCCTTGTCATCCTAGAAATAAATATATTTTGTCATGTGAAGGCATGATTTTTGACAACATCCCTCCCCCTTCTAGAATCAAATGGCCGTCCCCCGAAAAAATAATCTCTGCCTTCTATTACTTTTACGTGTCCTTAGAATTATAAGCTAAAAAAATCATATAAAGATGAATTTCAAACAACGTGTATTTGTGAATTGAAATTATTTGTCTTTTGGATCATACATTCACACAGGTTTGAAAACAGCTCAGGTGGATTGAAAATGAATTTCAAACTAGCATTTCAATCCAATGTTTTCTTGGACGTCCGTGTCGAATTGTACCCGCCCATTTTATTGTCTATATCATTAAACATTTTGACTGAAACAGATGGAAATGACGTAAGCTGCATATTTCCAATTTTGCCAGTTAATGTTCTGCGGTCTTAATAACTACATACTTTCATGTTTCAAATTCACAAAATATTTTGACTTTTCCACAGGCCGATTTGGCACTATAAATTGAGAATGCGTGACGAGTCAGGTGCTCTTACCATTGAGTTTCCCAGACCGATATACACCACCCAAACCATAACATTCATCCCTCCTTAAATTGTCTTCGCCCTGGAAGACACAACTCAAATACTTAAGCCCCTGTCAGGAATTTCACCTGCAAGTCCAGGTATGGTCAACGCACCAAAAAACAGAAAATGTATGGTTGGACCGGGAGTCGAACCCGGGACCCATGCAGGTCAACTACTGAGCTATCATGGCTGATAGCCACAGCATGAATGTTGTGTTGCGTGTTGATTTTCTTTTCTTAAAACATGATATGCTTAAGAAATAAACAACAATGTTAAAAAGTTCTGTGGGAAATGAACTTGGTTGGTCACGTGATCAAATCCCGTGAAGCCAGAAGGGCTTCTCAGAAGATTTGATCACGTACCAACCAAGTTCATTTCCCAGTGAACTTTTTAACATTCAGGGATCTACATTAACAGTTGTCCGATTGCCCGGGACAAGTAAATTCTCAGTTCGGGCAAGTGAAATTGTCGACGTACCTGTCCGATCGGGCAAATGAATGTTTCTCATACAAATGTACATATTTATTTAGTTTACATTAATTTATAAATAAAACAATAAATTGAACACTTGATTTCCGCCACGCACCTGACTGACAATGTTTTTGCATTCGAAATTCCTTGGTAGCGTTTCTGGATTATACCGCTCATTTAAAAATCGGGTTCGTTATTTTCTTTCATAGTAAATACGCTCTACCTCTGACAAAATTTTGTTAACTTCTTATAGGAAATTAGATTATTTATTCAAGCACAGAATATAAGTACAGTGTAACATGATGTATCCTGATCAAGATAAAGTGCATGTTTCGTAGCATCTTCCTTAAGCATTGCTTCACAGTTATCTCTGAAAATCACGAATCACAAAAGGATCCTACCGAAAATAATTTTTAAAAATAAGAATTTTATTAAAAGGAAACGGAGGGTTATTGTTGCATGCCAGTGTGAGTTAACAAGTTAAATTTTCAAGTACAGCGGTATACATTTCTGTACAAATGCACCATGCATCGACATTTTTTTCAGGTAGCTCAACTTGCCAAATTGACAGTAGTGTATTTGGTCACATTTTTTTTCTTATCATAATTATTTACATTAATTAATAATTTTCTTCTCAAGTTCTTTCCTAGTTTTGGGCAACCAAGTTTAGCATTCGGACAAGTCAAGTCAAAATTTGAGATCACTTGCCCGAAGGGCAAGTGAATCTGAAAGTTAATGTCTATTCCTGACATTGTTGTTTATTACTTTTGAGACGAATTTTCTGAAAAGAAGTGCATTTATTACACGAACAGCCCGCCGTATTGCTATGTTGTGACGCTCAATGACCTATTTGTTGAACGAAAAAAACATATATGTTTCAATAATTTTATCTTTTTCATCGCTTTAACGGTTAGAAGTTCCGAAACCAATGTCACCGGGACAGAAATATGTAGACAAGATATCATCTCGCTGCGTGATTCGGTCACGCCATGACCTCTGATTTTCTCTTCAACAGGTTTATCTAAGAAAAATATTTGCAAATGTAAATAAAATCAAATGACCTGTTTGATCTTGAAAGGAACATACAGATTTAACAAGTAAATGTTGTCTTTTTATTTTTTGAGTTTTGTCTTATTCAGTTACAAATATCGAGATTAATAAGGTTATCAAATGCACCTCAGATTTATTATGAATTACATAAAGTATTAATTAGAATCACTGTCACAGTTACTTTCCTTTTTTTAATGCTACGTTCTAGTCAAAAGAGACGGCGGAGATGTCTAGAAATTAAAACATGTCTTTAAGTTATTACCAATGTCATAGGGTTTTTTTTTTTGGGGGGGGGGGTTAGGTCCTTTGGGGGATGTGCATAGAAAATACTTTGTCACTACATACGATGTTCGAATATCTGGCGCTATTTCTAATACCTAATCTCCGGAGTGTTACATTCTCTAACCATCCGTTGAAGAACCCCTTAATCAATTTCATAATTAAAAGGATTTAACTGTGTTGATCGTAAATTCGCTGATTTGTCAAAAGAACACTTGGATTTAAACAAATCCGTTAAACACTTTCAGCAATTTTTGTCGACCTACAGATCTTTGGAAGCAATTTCACACGTACTTGGCAATTTAAGACTGCTGAAAACAGAGTGACTGGAAAACATCCATAATCACAGAAGAGCAATTCGAAAGGAACACATGGATCTGAACTTCCCTTGAAACAATTTTCTGTATTTGGGTGTCGACATACTTAAAAGATTAAAGAAGCAATTCCATTCTCAAATGCCAGTTTGTAAACTGCTTGAAGCAAAGCCACTGCAAACCATCCGTACTCTCTTAAAAGAGATATAAGTATATCAGTTATCTTCCGTGTCATTAGACAGCTGGAATTTGATTTCATGTTCTACGTGATAGTACCCAGATTCTGACTTTGGTTCGTCCATAGAACAAAGCTGGATACTTTCAATTGTCTGTCTTCCAAAGTAGACGGTCTTCTTCTCTTCATAATGCGTTGGCTCAATTCTCTTTATACCTGATCAAAATAATTCCATATCCATTTACTTCCAGTTTGATCAAAATTTATTTATAATAAATCATAATAATAATCAATGTTTGATAAATAGCCATAGTTGTCTTGCAATCAGCCAACTCAAGAATTTAAAAGGAAATCACCCTTTTCTATCAAATACATACCTTCTCAATTCAATTTGAAGAAAGTCAAACAAGAGCCGCAGAGACCACAATGCTCACCTGAGCCACTATGGCTCTTCATTCTTAACAAGAATGGACAGTTTTTTTTTCAAAAAGAATGAGCACATACAGGAAACTTAATGAATTGTTTGAGGAGTTTCCCTAAACAATAAGGTATAGAATTGACAACATAAACAAAAGGTTTACATCACAATCATGTTTTAAATAACATTATAGAGTATAATATGAGTTTACACATGTATAAACTGAGAAAATAACAACATATTGGTTAAGGTACATCAATACTCTGATAAGAGAGATAACTCTTAATGACATAAATGTTTATTATGTCATGTTGAAATGTCTTTTCTGTCCAATTTTGCACTACAAGGCATGCTATAATTGTTTGTATTTTACTTAAAAAATACATTTCTTTTGGAAAATCATAAGAGTTAAAGGAACATTTTCTATGAGTGAGCAGAGGGTTTATGAACCTTAAATAACAAAATATGAGTTAAATAATGTAGATAAAAAAGCACATCTATAGTAGGCTAAAATGCCTATCAATGCACTATGGCTCTTTAAAGGACAAGTTACCTGATAATTTTCACAATTATACAATGAAATATACACACCTAATTTTCTAAGTTTGGGCATGTTCTTGGACATCTTGCTGATTGTAATGTGAGGCGTGTATCGGTTATCTGCGGTAGAAAATCCATCTGTCTCAAGAGATTTCCTTACATCTTCTACAAGACGAAACATTTCAAGTTTTTGGGAGAAACAGTTGGTCTACGTATAAGAGAATTCTTTAACCCTGATTTTTTCAATGTGTACTCACTAACGAGAGTGTTGAGGTCTTCTAGTCCTTTGTCTTCTGTCACTGATGCAAACAAAACTTTGTGCTTAAAGTGTCCCACATCAGAAACATTTAAACTTGGTGGCGTAAAATTGGAAATCTTCAGTTTACTGTGAAATCTGTCCAAAGCTTCTACTGCCCTGTGAATAAAATTCTTAGTTGAGAGAGAGAGATTCATTTTATTTGGTCACTTTACTTTTTCTGGAGTATTAAGGTATTCAATGTATAAAGAAGGGATTTTGAACAACTTTGAATTGTTTTAAACTAGTTAAAAATACATTGCTAGATAACGATGAAAGTGAAATGAGCCAAATTCACAGGACTGATAACAAATAAGAAGCTGATCATTTTGAACCTGAAAAGTTTTTGAAGAGTTATCTTCCCTTGATGAAAAGAAGAAAATTTTAATTTTGTCAAAATATCTTTGGTAAATGATTCATTTTATTTCATATTTTAATAAAGAGAGGGTCTATGCATATTTTCACCAAGAGATATGTATAAAATTCACATTACTTTTTACAATATCTTAATAAAACATGCGCTGCCCATAGACGTCAATGTAAAATTTAAGGTGCAATTAATTGGACAGTAGTTAAAATTTTGTAAATTCCTTTGGTGGGGTATGTTTATTTCATAACACCTTCAAAATGTTGCCATGATTAATCATTTCGGACCATACATTTATTAGGCCAAAATAAAAAATACCTTTGTTTCCCATAACGCGACCGACCCAATTAAATCCCGCCGACTGAAAAGTTTTTTTTCAAGAAGATTATTCAAATATTTTTTTTTTTAAAGTTTATCAACTTTTATAAAGTACAATTTCATGAAAACCCGTTCTTATCAGAAATTCAGAATGTATTTTCAAAGCTGCTGTCAGACAAAAAAATTATTTACCTACCTACCTACCCAACTTCAAATTTAAGGGTCGGGTTAGGGGAAACAAAGATATTTTTAATGATGGCCTTAGGTACAAAATATGGTCGTTATACATTGAATACCTTAAACATCTATTAGTAGAGAGTATTTATCTTACTGCGCGACCCTGTCCTGATCCTCTAGGTGGTATACCCCCAGTGTGAGATGGAGACTCTCTGTCTTCACCATCGCGTGAGAAAGGTTCTTTTCTTTTTCTAAAATGACCTTCTGTATCTCTCGGACGTTCTGTTTTATCTAAAGAATACAGATAAATAATATGAATACATTATTCTTAATTATCAAGAAAAATAACAATTCTTTTCAAATATCAGCACATAATGTCAAAGTATCAACATTTAATGTCAAAGTATCAACATTTAATGTCAAAGTATCAGCATATAATGATGAAACATCATCACAACATGAATATTATCCGTTCCATATGAATCCAGGATTCCAATTAAGAAAATGGGGAGCCCTAAACTTTTTAAATGTTTAAGGAGAGATAAACACTTTTTTTTCCAAAAATCATGAAAGAAACTCCCGAAGTCGACGTTAGAGAGAAGAGTGAACGGAAAGAGGCAAGTTGACGACCACGCTAACAAACCAACCCTGTTTTCTGCAGACCAGGAAAATCAGCTGATGGGTCACATTTTAGATATGGCTACCTGTGGATTGGGATTGACAATTGAAGACATTTGTACAACTGCACACGTCATGGGAGTAACTTTGAAAATTATTAACCATCCTTTCAGTAAAATCAAAGCAAAAGCAGGATATTATTGGTATGAGGAGTTCATGCATCCTCATGCATACCTTGCCATTAGAAAGCCTGACGGACTCTCAGCAGCACGAGGAATTATGTTAAACAAGCATGTCGTGACGTCCTACTTCCAATTGCTAGAAAATACAATAAATATAGGTTGAAGTATTTGACAGAGATTCTCTAATTTACAATGTTGATGGTAGTGGAATTAAAGAAAGAAAAAATAGAACATCTGAGCAAGAGTCTACTGATGTTGAAATTGATGTTGATGCAGGCCTGACGTCTAGTTCTGTTGTTCGTACAGTTCCATGTGCATCGGGCGGTCCTTTAGAACTAGTCTTCTAAAGGTCCCTTCGTTCGAAAAGAAGAGAAAGTCATCTACAAATAAAAAAATCTCGAAGAATCGCATCAGCACGATGTCTTATAGCAGTTGATGTGATAAAGGAAATTGAACACAAAGAAAACGAAAAGGAACAAAAGAGAATCGAGAAGGAAAAACCATAAGTAATTGCGAGACATAAAGAAGATGAAAAACAAAAAGAGAAGGAACTCAAAGAAGTCGGGAAAAAGAAAAACCAAGGGAAACGTAGGCAAGGAGTATGGAGAAGACTTCTGCAACTATTGTCATGGATATTACTATGACGACGAATCTGACGACGAAAACTGGGTGAAATGCTCTGATAAGGGTTGTTTTGTAATTTATGGTTTCATGAGTCTTGAACTGGTTGTTTTGGAAAAGGGATTGATACATTCAAATGTGATGAGCGAAAAAATGTTTAATTGTAAATGAACTGAATGTTTGTTCAATGGAGTATTACAAATTAATAATTTTATCTGATAAATATTCTGTGTAGAATGAAATAGAGATTTGTATTCAGCTTTTGTAACGAAATCTTATGAATTGTGGAAGTTGCGTAGCAGAACAGAATGTGACTACTTATTTTGCAATACTGTAGCAATATTTCAGAACTGAGCTTTTATCATCTTTGAAAATGATATTTGTCTGTTTGATTGTTAAGAAAGTAAATTATAAAGTCTACTTCAGTCTGATTATCAAAAATAGCAATCGCGCAATGTTGTTGAAGAGTTGTCCAAGTAACCCCAGCATATAGGGGTAATTAAGTCCATTTGAACGAGATATAAATTTTGTTTAATTTTATCCTATGAAACAAAACTTGCACAACGGTTTTCTAACACAAATATACAATATTGTTTATATGAAATATGAAAAATCACATCTTATTTTTGAGAAGTTTGGAATTTTTATGAAAAATGTCCCATTTACCCCAATTTCCCCTACTATTTATTATATTAGAAATGTACATTATATATGAGAGAGTGAACACTTTATAATGCTTGACAGCGACATGAATTTGAGAGTGCTCTCTTAAGTTTTATAAAATCGAAGTAAATAACTCACAAAGCACATAACAACAAAACGATTTTGGCCAACAAACACTCTCTTATGGGGAAAACTGCACTGCAAGCTCCACGAAAGATATTCACTTTGCGCATGATTGTGATAAGAACTTGAATTTCTTACAACCATGCAGTCCTGGTGACGCAAGTCATAACCTATTTATTATCAAACTGTCGGTCTATTCTTTATTCAACATCACCAAAGCGTGTACTTGACCATGTGTACACAATCATGCAAGGAGATCTCTTTAATCCCAGTATTATTAGCATTTATGCATCCTACCGGAAATCGACTCCGACTTTACAACACTTCTGTGCCCTTCTGCACACGGTACCCGTTACACCAACCTTGACCTGTTTTAACACTTTACAAAACAAAAGGAAGAAAAGATAGAAAGAAAGGAAATTAAATAAACTGTAAATGTAATCTGAATCTGAGATAAATATCTTTGAGGGAAATCCGTCCTTTTAAAATTTATAAATGAGCTCCTGTGGTGTCTTTTAGACAGTGTTACAGGTTGGATTTATAATTTTTGTTCGTTTCCTGACACTGACGGAATATTGTAGTTCAAATTTCTTCACAGGGAGTAATTTACAATAAATTCAAGATGTTTCAAAAACTTTTATCGATCATGTTGATAGAGTCAACTTTTTTCCTCATTCTATTACATTTTTCTGATGTTGTAAAGGGAAAATCCAGAAATGCGTTATCTCTTCTTAAACCTCCTCCCATCCCCAATAACATCTAAATAACATAAGAATTTGTCCAGATACAAATTACGCTCCAATACATCGTCAAATCAGGACAATGACCCATAACTACCACTTTTAATTCAGAAATCATTATATAGTTAGTGACGGGGTACGAGAGCAACGTATGATTTGTTTGGACCTGAAGGTGAAAAAGTTGCCCAAGGCCATAGGCAAGGGCAACATTTTCACTTTCAGGTCCAACAAATTGCAACAGGTTGCCCGAATCCCAGTCTATAACTGTTTTGTTAACTTATACTCTTCGCTTAAGATATCGACATAATACAATTTATTAAAACACTAATTTGAAATTTGAAGACTTCTGAACAGATTTAGTCAATATATAAGCAATAACATTATAAGCAACATTTTGCTTTAACAATAAAAATGAAACAATAACAAAGAATGAAAAAAAAATAATTACAAAATTATTATATATCACAGAAATTATTTATCACAAAACATAAATTTCGGCTGTCGGAGAAAACTATGACGCCATCATTCAAATAGCATACAATATATTCTTGCAGCTGTAAACTTGGGCTATTTCCGTGTCGCCGATATTGAACAACTACTAATTACCTGTGACGTAACCGTGACGTTGCGGTCTAAGAATTCTTATTTTGGACTAATAGACCGGTCAACATCGAAATTGTTAGACCGATGCAAAAAACATTTAGTTTGTTGGACTTTTTATTGGTAATAAATATATAAATATTTAAGAGGGTATAACAATAGTTTTTATTGTCTTTTAGATGCGACAAGAATCGTGCTTGCTACTGTGATAACACACTATTATTAAAACTTATATCAGTTGGTGATAACGCTATTTTTTACACGACTTTGTCCGGTCCGTAATTTTGACCTATTTATAGCGGATAAACCAAAGGGGGTATTTCTGAAAATATCAAGGTCTTATTGTTGACTTCATTTGAAAATGTTATCCCATTTACGTCAGTGTTTAAAGGTCCCAAGGACGTATTTAAAATTCTGCAAAATTGTTTCTATGGAGGCAGTGCCACCTGTTTACTCAATTTTCCAGCCCAAAAACAAACACTGTATGAATTAAGATTATAAAAAACTTTCGAAAATGGAAAAACTTTCGAAATCGAAATTTTCAAATTGCATTTAATTAAATGCGTGTGACACATTTTAGATATCAAAATAAGCATAAATTTTAAAACGATGCTCAGTAAAGAGCGGAAGTGACTGCGCTGAGTTAATCTCTACGACTTCTGGTCGTCTTTAACTACGACCTACTTATGGACATGTGAAGCTGACATTATATAAAGCCTGATGCACTGTCCTGTCGTCTGCATACTCTCCGAGATCTGGCAAAAGGTTAGATTTGTTTTGTTAATTAATTTAGTCCAATGTTTTAAATATGTTTGTATATTCCTTGATGAGAAAACTTACGAAGTTCAGAGATAGAATTATTATACTTAAATGCTCTGTATGTAAAATGCTTGAATCATAATATTGACAGAGAGGGATCACAACATCCTAATGAAAATTCTTATTTTTTTAATGTATATGTTTTTTATAAGGAAAAAATCAAAGAAATTTGGGATTAAGACAAATTATATGCAACCATTTTTAGTGCGATATGTATTAGCAGTAACAATTTTTTTAAATACGAATTTAGTTTGATTTACTGATGTTCAGAGTCATAAACCGTGCATATAACTCCATATGCTCGCTAAGTGACGTCAATCCTACATTAGCATGATTAGGTTGACTTTTTAATTCAAGATGCTTGAGTCAATGTTAAATTGAATTTTAAAATGTGTCTTTAAATGACCATGTTCACATTTGTCTCTTGTGTCTTAATTTCAGATTACACATTACAATGAACATTACTGTTAATTCGTCGATGTGGACAAGAGCAGTTTCAAGGATCGGTATCCTGAACAATGATTCACTAAGTATGCCGGAGGACTCTGTCGATATATTGCAGTCGGAGCTCTTGCCGTCCCTTATTTATGTCTCGTGCCTCCTTCCAATTGGGGTCACCGGGAATGCCCTCGCCTGTTGTGTGTATTACAAGAAATGGAGGAAGAAACGCAAAGTTTCTACGCTGTTTATTCTGACTTTGGCCTTAACTGATTTAATTAACTGCTTGGCCACTATGCCGTTTGAGATTGCATTACTGTTGAATCCTTTATATTTTGATTTCCCAATTCTCTGTAAGATCTCTCGATGGATGACATATTTCCTAAACTGTTTCTCCACGCTGACCCTCCTGGGTATTGCCTTTGACCGACTGTTTGGTATAAGGTACACGTTTAAAAAAGCTCCATTTGGAATAAAACGCTGCAAGATATACCTTGCATGTTCATTGTTGATTGCTATGTTAACCACTTGGCCAGCATTAATTCTGTTCGGAACATCCACAATGGTTCATCACGATACTCCCTCCAAAACTTGTCTCATTGACGATGAATATGCTTCAAACAAAATGGCCATCAAACCTTTCTGGCATGGAATTTACCTTATTGTGTCTATCTTTGTCGTAGACAGCATTTTGATCATCATCTACAGTTTGATTGGATGCACGATCTACAAAAGGCGAATCGGCCCATCCGGTCTACGAAGAAGCGGCAGATTCGCTTCGTCATTTTCATTCAAGAGGTGTTCGATAGACTCGTGTTCTTGTAATTCAAAGAACAATTTTAACTGCCCCAGCTGTAGACAAAAGGCAAAGTGTGCATTGACAGACATAGATGAAATTCTCGAGGACGATGTATTCGTTAATACTGCTACAGGTCCGCACACAAAAAGTAACTCCAGCTCAACTGAATTCTTTAGCAACAGCTGCAGTAGTAACAATGGCCGATCCAGCAGATATAGCGGACGATTTTCACCAAAACGAACGTCGCCAGTAAAATCACAGCAATCCTTCCGCTTTAGCACAGGATCTCCAGAGAAACCTTTAAGGTTTTCTTCAATAAAGAGTTCATTGTCTAGTCAATCTTCCAGGAGGAATCTGAGGTTCGAATCGTTTTCAAATGAAAGCTTGAGATTCGGGCCGCGGTCCAGAACGAGGAAGACGTTACTGATGCTGGGCGTGGTGACGGCAGTGTACATATTGACGTTTCTCCCCTACTGTGTGATTGTTATACTTAGATATACATCCCCAGGACTGTATTTAACAATGAACTTGGTACAGAAAAATCTCTACCAATTGTTTATTAGATCTTACATGCTTAGCATGTCTACAAATTCTATAATATATAGCTTTGTGAACAATCATTTTAGGCAAGAATGTTATTTAGTGATAAAATCACTATTTTATATGTATCGTAAAAACCATGACTAGATCAAATGTGTACATTGTATTTTATTATGTAACAGTAAACCAATAAAGAATCTTATAAAAAAATCTTTGAAAATTTAATAAGAAACATCAGGACAACAGTAGACATGAAACATACAAGTATTTCCCTACTGTGTAGGTTTAAGTTTATTCCCAACATTGTCCCCCTGGGATAGATGGGGACACAATAGGGTGTCAAGGAGTATACATTTTATAGGAAAAAACTAAAAAAAAAAAACTTCTCAGAAATAAACTTAGAAAATGATATATATAACAGTACTTCTTTGTGACTTGGCACAATATTATAGCACTTTATGTCATAGAGAAAGATACTACAGCAAATATAAGCTTAAGATTAATACTGTCACAATTATATCTGTATAGTGTTAACACCATACACTGCTCTCACCCCCCTCCCCCCCTCCCCTTTCCAATCAACTTACACATGAGACACAAACACACTTTACTGAACATTACAAACCTCTTCCTCTGTGACCTGAACTGCTAGGAAGTAATTTGGAGCTGGCTTCTTTTCTTTCTTTCTCTTTTTCTCTCTCTGCTCCTCTTGATTTGTTTCTGTTTTCTTCTCTCTTTTTCTCTCTATAGACATGTAAGAAAAAACTCAGTAGATGAAGGATTTCATCTCATATGAAGAAAAAAGATAGTTAAGGTCTCCAAAAATTAAATGAGTAAGTACATGGATCTACTACAATCAATAAAATCTTCACAAAACAGCATGAAAGAAGAAAAATATCTACAGGTACCTGTACTAGTATGTGTTTAAATAAAATTTTACATTTAGTGATGATAGAACATTAAGGAACTCTTAGATCTGGCAGTTTTCACTATAATTGTTATTTATAACAAAATCAGTTTTAAACGTCTGGACTGTTTCCTTTTTTTAAGTTTTAAATTAATACATACACTGAACTGAGTATTCACATTTACTGAAGGTCAAGACAGTTAAACATCCTTTAGTGCTCACACAGGATGGTATGTATTTTACACATTTTACAGACAATGCAGGATGTTCCGTCATTTTTGGCAAAGAAAATATTTAAAACTGATAGTTTAAATTGAAAATATCATAAACAGCAGCCTAATTTGTGGGGGTTTATGGAGTTATATACATACATGTACAATAGAGCACGTGATAATTCATGCATTAACAGAGCAGGGGATGTAGCAAAATTCTTCGGGGTACAGCTCTACATTGTTTTTGTATTAAACACATTTGAACCTTAAAATGTTCAATTTCAAAATTTTTAAAAGATTTTTGTCTTTGCCTACTGTAACATTAGCGTTATGGTTTTATATTTTAGTCTTTGAACAAAGACTAAAATATAAAACCATAATGCTACAGTTCTGCAGCTACTGCTGCAGTTGACCTATAAATTTTAAAATACATGTACTGAAATGATGCCAATATTGATAAAGGATCATGATGATGTTTCTATTGGAAAATTGACATACTGAAACATTTAGAAAGAACATTTAAACAAAACGCCAATGAAAATGAAACTTTGGATACAAAGATGGTAATTATGAAAAAACTGAAATAAACTCACCGAGCTAAAAAGATTCAAGAACTCATTTATTACCATACGATATTTCATAGAAAAATATTGTAAATTGACCCTGATCATTAAAAAAGAGCCAATTTTTAATTATCATACTTTTTTCTGCATGCTCAGAATTATTCTTTTCTATATCTTCTTTATCGTGTGAATGCAGTGAAGCATATTTTGTAACACGATTTGTCAGCTGTTGGCTCAAAATTCGGGGTTTCTTATCACAAAATTTCCTCTTTTGTAGGTTCAACATGACGTGACATTTGCTTAGCGAATATTGAGTTTGATTTTTCTTCACTACATTGCAAAAAGGAGATAACACAGGCGAAAAAGCAATGAAGAATGGGAAAAGTATATTTCCCATTTTCATCATGTTTGTTTACAATTTCCAGCTGACATATTTTTACGTTTTGATAACTCGTACCAGAACATCTATGATCAATTGTGTTATTAAATGGTCCTTAATTTCTCAATTCATCACTATTAGATACAAATAACTAGAATCTTTATTTTTTATAAGTTTTCTGAGATTCATATCAATAAAAGAAACCTTATTCTGCACGAATGAAATATAGCCGAATTTTAAAAGTTAAAGTTATTTGCAGGAACTTGCAATGTCATAGTGATAAATGTGTTTTTAAGGTTTCTAAGTAAATTCTAGCATTTAAAGTGTCATTTACACATTGATTTTTTTTATTTTCCAAAATGATGGAAGACAAGTCCCGGCGGTATGAAAAAATAGAATTTTTAGGCGAAGGACAGGTTTGTTAAACAATATTGTGCTTGTTACTGGGTAATATGTTTAAATTGTACTCTAACTGAAATTAAAACATGGTGATAATTTAAAAAAATGTTTTTATACAGTATGTTTGTGTTATATTCTAGTTTGCAACAGTCTACAAAGCAAAGGATTTGAAAACTGGGAGTATTGTAGCAGTCAAAAAGGTATCAGTACAAGTTTCATTTTTTTGGTTAGTAATTTGGTTTCTAAAGTTAATAATTATTTTTATTATATACCCAACTGTTTGTCACTCAGTTTTACTGTTGAATTTACGCAATCACGAGACGATGTGATCCGACGTTCCGGATCACCACACTGTGGTTTTCTGAATCCATATCACCCCTCTCTGAAACTGATGACGTAGTACACAGATAAATGACGTTTTTATTCTCGCGCATCAAAAAGTTCCTTGACAAAATGGTTTGTTTAATGGATAAAAGTTATGTAATTGATCCAAAAAGTTTTTCTTTTATCATATTTTGCTAGTTGTAGAGGGGTATATAATAAATTATCATTATAACAGTAACTTGATCCGAAGAGCCGTATCACGTCTTGTTGACAGGCGCAGATCATCAGATCAAACTCGACGCTTCGCGTCTCGTTTGATCTGATGATCCGCGCCTGTCAACTTGACGTGATACGGCTCTTCGGATCAAGTTACTGTTATTATACATATATTACATGGCTTCGAGGGCAACATACCAGAATATTTGCCCCCGAGGTGACAGGAAAGCCCTGGAGTGTTATGTCGCCCGATGCCGAAGGCAGAGGGCGACATAACACTCCAGGGCTTTCCTGTTACCGAGGGGCAAATATTCTGGTATTGTTGCCCGAGAAGTCATGTAATATATGGTATATAACATTTTTAAAAAAACCAAAATCGGACATATGTATTGAAGACTATGGACCTGTGTAAATATCTGGAAAAAACATGCAAATTGTTTTTTAAATAGTTGATTGGTGGGTACCAATAGTTTCGATAATAAGGCTAAGGAACATTAACACTATTGTTGTTAAAATGATAACGGGGGACGGCTGAAAGTTATGAAGGCTGATTTCTCTTCCTCTATAAATAATTCCGAAATATTCCGTCTTGTTTCATTGTAGAATGTTTTCAGCACGCTGACACTTGTGCTTATAACTTTTGTTGTATTTACGGAATTTTTCTCCTCAATCAAACTATCTAGTTCCTCTGAATTTAAATGAACATAAAAAACGTAGACGTTTTCCAGACATTTTCATTTTCGCGGAACTGTTTATGTTTGCTTAGCAACTGCCTCTGTGAATTTCGAACCCGATTTAATTAATATGCAGAATGATTACACGCGAGGGAATATAACGGTGTTCGGGAGGGCAACATAACTGTTTCCGGTGTAATATAACTATATCCGGCGTGATTCAGCAGTTTTTCAGGGCATATGGATAAAAATATCATATTTGTGATATAATGGGAAAACTTCTTCAAAAATGTTATATAATAATATATATAGATCACAGGTATGGTTTATAAATATGTATACCTATTGATATGTTAAAAAAGTACTTTTTTAACATATCAATAGGTATACATATTTATAAACCAAGACCCAAGTACCTGTGATTTAGATGTCTCTACAATTTGTACATGCATCACTTGAGTGAAAAATATTCGAATGCAATGTAAAACCTTTTTTTCAGATTAAAGTTGGCACAAGAGCTGAAGCTGCTGATGGAATAAACAGAACTGCCTTACGAGAAATCAAATTATTACAGGATCTTCATCACAAACACATTATTGGGGTAGAGGGGTCTTCAAGAAATTAGAGAAATCAAATTATTATATACCCAACTGTTTGTCACTCAGTTTTACAGTTGAATTTATCATTATAACAGTAACTTGATCCGAAGAGCCGTATCACGTCTCGTTGACAGGCGCGGATCATCAGATCAAACTCGACGCTTCGCGTCTCGTTTGATCTGATGATCCGCGCCTGTCAACTTGACGTGATACGGCTCTTTGGATCAAGTTACTGTTATAATAATATATATTTATTACAAGATCTGCCTTCCAAGAAATCAAATTATTCGAATGCGGGTGGTTTCGCCCTGATTACCTGTTCGCTCTGAGTGGTTTCACACTGTTTCCCTGTTCACCCTGAGTGGTTTGCCCCGAGTGGTTTTCTTATAACTAACAGTGTGCTTGATGTTTATTTAAGTAAAAGTTGTTTGATTAATGAGTGTTTAGATAAGATTAATATAATTATTGAGCACTTCAATTAAATTCAGTTATGAGTTACCGATCAATACTAATAAATATTTCCAGTCCGATTTTCACGACAGATCTATGATACACACTTTTCTTTTTAAAAAAAATCACGAACACAGGGAAAAAAGAACTTAATTCATCTGTGTTAAAATATGCAAAATACATGCTTAGTTTAAGCGTTTCAATTTTATTCCAACAATCTCCATCTTTTTTTTCAAATTTTGATCTAAGTAGATTTACTTCATTATAAAAACGTAAATCAAATTGGTGTGCCGTCTAGATCGCTTTAAATATATACAATAAAAACCCACAAATACGCAAAAACCACAAACATAAACATTGAAGATTTGTTATAGCAAACTGCCAAAATACACACGTGGAAAAATTTTAATAACAGGTAACAGATATAATCGGGGCGAAACCACTCGCTGTGAAACCACTCAGAGCGAACATGTAATCGGGGCGAACTCATCCGTTACAAATTATTCCAAGATTTTCATCACAAACACATTTTAGCGTAAAGCTGTACAAAAACCCAACAGGTTATTTTGATAGTAAGAATATTTTAAACATGAAAATCTGCCCTCTGATTAAAAAGTCATATAGCTGCAGAGACTGTCTCTCTGATTCTCAACCAGAGAGCTACAGATCCAAACAATGTAAAAACCTTCCATTTACGCTGCTGCCTTTTTTGTTGCTTGCTTCGGGTATTATTTCTTGTATTATTATGCATTCCCCTGCCAAAAGCATGGTATTCTTTGATTAACCACATATTTAACTAATAATCTTGTTACTTTATTTACCTATCAATGGTTCCAAACAGCCCTTTATGACTTTTGAATGTAAATTTTAAAAATTTGCATTCCAGCATTTGGATCTGTAGCAGAAGCTCTCTGGTTTGTCTGTCTGAATTTTCTCAACCAGAGAGCTACAGTTTCTGCAGCTATAAGTCATATGACAAAAAAAAACAACAAAAAAACGCACATGTACCTCCTTTTGTGATGGATAAAAATTACTGTTCATAAACAACGTACACCTGTATGTAATATTATATTGATTTGAATTTACTGACATAAATAGGAATAGTTAACAAGTAGTGTAACCTTATCATGCTTATGAGAATACATTTATACTCATTTTTTTCATATTCTTAGCAAAGTGTACATGAAAGTATTTCTACATGTAGATTTTTGATGTATATAACATTATGTTAATGTTCTTATGTTTACTTTCTCAGCTGCAAGATGTATTTGGATTGGGACATCGGTCCAATGTCAACCTGGTGTTTGACTTTATGGAAACAGATCTGGAGGTAATTTTTGTGTTTGGTTCAATATGCATTGTATAGCTCACCTCAAGGAAGTCAAGGTTATACTTTACTCACAGCGTTGGCATCAGCATTAATGCAGACATTCCAGTCAAAGTTTTAGGAGCAGGTCCATTCACAAGTAATTATAAGCTTTATGGTGACCAAACTTGTGTGGTTGATGCATGTAGGGATGTGCACAACCAGACTTGCTTCGAATGCTAGATTTGACCTACATTGTCTGATTTTCTGGTTGAATGACCAGTTTAATTCTTATGATCAGGTCCAATCCCAAGAAACTGAGCCTTAAGGTGACAAAACTGTATCCCTGATGCACCTATGATTGCACACTACCAGACTTGCTTTGGATGCTGAATTTGACTTTCATTTTCTGGATGACTGAAGGACCAGATTAAAGTCTTTCAGGCAGGTCTATTCCCAAGTTACTAAACACCCTTTGGTGACTAAACTTGTATAGGTGATATTTGTATGAATGCACACTACAAGACTTGCTTCAGATACTGGATCTAACATACATTTTTTGTATGACTGAACAGGTTTAAGATTTTGAAGCAGGTTCATTTACAAGTAACTAAGCCCTATGGTGACCAAAATTGCATGGATGATGCTTCTAGAGATGCACACTACTAGAGTATTTTTTAGTGTGAGATTTTGCTTTCACCGAAAGATAACCTTTGTTGAGGTGAGCTTTGTAATCTTTGCTTGTTTTTACTCCTGTATTGAGTCAAATGATAGTCACCTGGTGACAATAAACACTTTTCTCTCTCTCAGATTATAATTAAAGACCAGAACATCGTAATGACCCCGGGCCATGTGAAGTCATACATACTACAGACTCTCTTAGGACTGGAATATCTACATGTACAATTTATCCTGCATAGGGTAGATCAATCTTTTTATATGGCTAATATTTCTTAAAAAATCCCTAAAATGGGTAGACTCATTTATACCATACTAATTTTTATGATATTCATGATTGATTATCATGTGTAATTTCAGTATAAGTACGCAGTGTGTTTATGTCAATACATGTACATGTTTACCATTTTTGTCATAATCCCAAAGTAATATAACTCTCTCTTAAAACAGTAAAATAATATACTGGTATGAGGATAAAAATATTTCAAATCTACTGTAGGATTTGAAGCCAAACAATTTACTGATCAATGACCAGGGGGTGTTAAAGATAGGAGATTTTGGATTAGCCAAATTTTTTGGATCACCAACAAGAGTGTACACACATCAAGTGGTTACCAGGTACAACGTTCAGTAAAATTCTATTGAAAAGAAAGAGATTTCAAAACTTTACTATTTTGAATGCTTAAAAATTTTACACTTTTGCTTCAAATATTGAACTACATGTTTGTATTTAAGTGAAAATTTTAATTCAATCTATTTGAATTGCATGCATTTTCAAACTACAGTGTTCATGTAATTAAAATTGACCGCTATTATAGGTGGTACAGGTGTCCTGAGCTTTTATTTGGTGCACGACAGTATGGGACTGGAGTAGATATATGGGCCGTTGGATGTATTCTGGCAGAATTACTTCTGAGAGTAAGTTTTCAGAAGTTGTGGGTTCTGCATTTTTGCAGTGTATGTAAATGTTTGAAGATGTGATAGACAATATAGAAATTTATCTGAAATTTGCCCAGATTGTGCAGATTATTTTTTATGCCCCCATAATCAAAGATTCGGGGACATATATTTTTTACTCTGTGCGTCTGTCTGTCTGCCTGTGTGTCCGTCTGTCCGTCCATTTGTCTGCAAAACTTTAACCTTGCCCATAACTTTTGATTGGTTAAAGCTATGGCAATCATATTTCACATGTGTATTTCTTGTGACAAGACCTTTCCTTGGGTACCAACATTTTTGACCTCTTGACTTTGACCTTAAAGTTTGGCCTACTTTTGCAAAATTTTTCTGAACTTTAACTTTGGCCATAACTTTTGAACGGTTGGTGCTAGCACTTTCATACTTCACATGTATATTCCTTGTGACAAGATCTTCCCTTGGGAACCAAGACTTTTGACCCTTTGACCTTGACCTTGGAGTTTGGCCTACTTTTGAAAACTTTAAACTTGGCCATAACTTTTTGAATGTTATGGGTGCTATAATTTTTACATTTCACATGTATATTTCTTGTTACAAGGCCTTCCCTTGGATACCAACTGTTTTGACCTTTTGTCCTTGACCTTGAAGTTTGACCTACTTTTGAAAAACTAAAAACTTGACCGCAACTTTTGAACAGTTAGTGCTATGGCTTTCATATTTCACAGGTGTATTCCTTGTGACAAGAACTTCCCTGGTGCACCATTAATTATGACCCTTTGACCTTGACCTTGGAGTTTGTCCTACTGTTGAAAACCCCCAGCCATACCTATTGAACAGTTGGTGCTAGGGCTTTTTAATATTTCACAGATTTATTCCTTGTGACAAGATCTTTCTCTTTGGGTACCAACAATTTTGATCTCTTGACCTTGGAGATTGACATGCATTTGAGAAACTTTAACATTTGCCATAACCTGCCATACGTTGGCATCAGCGTTTCATAAACGCATCTTGTTTCTTTATACATTTTAATTTTAAGGTATACAAGCTGCTGTTAAATAATTCTTTTGTATAAGGGGAAAAAATACCCAAGTGTTTATCTATTTAGGAGAAAAAATAGAAGTCTGCACAAAAAATTAGACCTCAAAGCCATCTGTATTCATAGAATGCAGGTGTAGGTGCAGAAATTAATTGTGAATATTATTTCTCATGAATATTCATGAATCAGAAGTACCTGTATGTATAATTTTCTGCAGATGTGAGGGGAGCATATGCTGTTCAATGTAAATGTGTAATTCTACCTTTATCTGTATTGTAGATATACATGTACCAGTAAATGTTTGAAGGCATGATTCATTGTTTGATGAAGGAATCATATTTAAATACATGTCATGCAATCCAGGGTAGATAATTAAGACATACTCAACAAAAATGGCATGATTTTTCTAGCACAAATAAATATTGGGTAAAGGAGATTCAAGGTCATCCAAACAAAGTGTCACACCCATGTCAGGGGAATTGTTTAAATTCATTTTTTAAAGTTTTCAAATATTCTACTTTATTATATACCCAACTTTTTGTCACTCAGTTTTACTGTTGAATTTATGCAATCATGTGACTGTGTGATCCGACGTTCCAGATCACCACACAGTGGTTTTCTGAATCCATATCACCCCTCTCTGAAACTGATGACGTAGTACACAGATAAATGATGTTTTTATTCTCACGCATCAAAAAGTTCCTTGACAAAATGGTTTGTTTAATATATGAAAAGTATGTAGTTGATCCAAAAAGTTTCCTTTTATTATATTTTGCTAGTTGTAGAGGGGTATATAATAAATTTATCATTATAACAGTAACTTGATCCCAAGAGCCGTATCACGTCTCATTGACAGGCGCAGGTCATCAGATAAAACGATAAAAAGAGACGCTTCAGTCACTGGATCTGACAGAAATATTAAAACATACAAAAACTTCCTTAGGCATTGTACTTATAATTTAACATTTTATTTAATGCCCATGAACATTTTATTTATCATGTTTATGCCAGTACATGTATTTACAAAAGAATACATTTTGTTCTCACACATTATGTACAATAAAGACCTCATGTTTGACAGAAAATGTAATTTCTGTGCAATAAATTCTAGGTGCCATTTTTGCCAGGAGAATCAGACTTGGATCAGCTTAGTAAAATATTTCGAGCACTTGGTACACCCACAGAAAAAGACTGGCCGGTAAGTCATTTGTAGGTCCCTTAGTGTATGTAACTATTTACTACATGTAGATCTTCTGTACATCCTTTAGCATTTGTAACTACAGTAAAACACTGTTACAGCAAAAACACGAATGATGAATTCATGTTTACAGTGAAGTGATTTATTCCTTGTAGTTTTAAAACATATACTTAATGGATATAATGAATTAAATTTAAATTTATAAAAAAAAAATGCTAATCCCTGGAACTTTGCTATAAACCTGTTTTACCTAAATATAATCTGCACTTACTAATTCAACAATTAGCATCTCCCTTACACTATACCGTGGTCTGTAGAGCATAGAGAATATTTGTCAGCTGTGTGAGTAGTCATAAGATATGTTATACATATATGACCTTTATAAAAAGTCCCTCACATGAGTGCTCCAATGTACAAGCTGTAGATCCCTTTTGTTAGCAGCTCTGATTCCTAAACTTTATATGCTTTTTTTTTTTCCACAGAAAATCAAAGCATTACCAGACTTTCTCCAGTTTAAGTCATTCCCTGCCATTCCATTAAAGGAGATATTTATAGCAGCCTCAGATGATCTTCTTGAAGTGTTGTCCGCAATGCTGAAAATGGACCCCTTACAGCGCTGCACATCAACTCAGGTGTGACCACTTCCTAGCCTTCATTTCTTTTTGTTCTTTTCTTAATTTTTAGCTCTTCTGGTCAGAAACCAGTAGAGCTTATGCATTAGTAAGGTGTCTGTTGTCCGTCCGTCTGTCTAGCTGTCCGTCTGTGAACAATTTTTCAATTGCTACTCCTCCTATAGATTTACTTGGTACACAAGTAGACTATACTAAGATACATAATTCTCTTTTCAGTTTTTGATTATGACAAACAGTGTTGCCATGGTTACTAAAAATAGAAATATCTGTGTAATTTCTTCTCCCCCAGTTTAAATCCAATTTCAGTCAGAATTGATACACAAGTAGACTGACTATACTTAGATAAATAATTCTATTTATTGGTTTTTGATTAAATCAATCAATGTTGCCATATGTTAGTATGAATAGAAATTTCTGTGAAATTCTTTCAAAGCATCACTCCTCTTACAGTTTGGTCAGACTTCAGTAAGACTTGGTACACAAGTTGACTATACTTTTATATTATGAGTACAAATCAGTAGAGCTACTGTCTTGTCAGAGAATTCTGGTTTTAATTTTCTTATTGCCTTTCATTGAAACCATTCATCACTGGATACACTTTACTAGGAAATAAACAGCAGTGAAGTTGGAGGATTTTTATACATGCATAATTGTATATAATTATTCAAGAGACAATGCTGTGATTTGCTAAACTAATTATTGCCTAGACTAAGAGAGTAACACACATTTCAGTTTTATTGTAAAAAGAAATTGGCAAATTGACAAATGCAGTCTTTTCTATTAAAAGATTATTGTGTAGTGTAGTCATTACTGATATCAAGAATTTTGTTATGCAGGCTTTACAAATGGAGTACTTCAGCAACAAGCCTGGCCCCACCCCTGGTCCCCAGCTCCCCCGGCCTGGCAGTAACAAAATTGTCCCTCAGAAAGAGGAAAGCATGTCTTTAAAAAGGAAAATACAAGAACAGGGAGGTAGGGATCTGAAAATAGGAAACATTGTACATATGTTTACTTACTGTGTTTAATGCTTACGTTTAAAATGTCCCTTTACTTTTTACTTTGTACAGGTGGACTTATAAAAAAACTACAGTTTTAGTAGGACTTCTTGAAGAACTCAGTGAAAGGAAGAATTTATATCTAAACCTGTGAGAAACACCTCAGTGCTTATCACAAGAGTTATACATACCTGTATGAGGCTTTCAGTGGAATTCGAATACAATCTAGTAAACGAGTGAAATGTCTTTCATATTCACATGTTAACTCATACAACATCTTCCAACTCAGGAACTTGGAGAAACTGTCCATATTTGTGAAATGTACATTCTGATATGCCTAAGTAAAATGTTACACAATGTGATGCTTACAAAATGATCAGTTGGTGCTGTGTGCCTGAGGAACACTACGTGTTTGAGTGTTTGCTGAACTGTTTTGGAAAAATGTGAAAAAGTTTTTCTTGTTTGAGTTTTTAACTGTAGTGGAGAACGTGAAGAAGTTGACAGGTGTTTGTTTGAGTGTTTGTTGAACTGTAGTGGAAAATGTGATGAAGTTGACAGGTGTTTGACTGTTTGTTTGCTGAACTGTAGTGAGAATGTGATGAAGCCTACAGGTGCTTGTTTCAGTGTTTGCTGAAATGTGGTGGAAATATGTGAAGAAGTGTTTGTTTGCTGAACTGTAGTGGAGGATGTGATGACGTTGACAGGTGCTTGTTTTGTTATCAGTGTTAGGACTACAAGTACACAGTGATGTGTTAGGACTAGGAGTCCACAGTGATGTGATAGGACTAGGATGCTGTGATGCCATCATTTGTCTGCCAGCAGATTGTTGTTGTGTTCATTTTTGTGTACTATTAAAGTACAATTTATAATAGCATTAATTGTTTGGATTTTTAGCTCACGTCAACGAAGTTAGGGTGAGCTTATGTAATACCCTCTATGTCGGCATCCAAGGTTTGGATCAGATTTCTTTTCAAGCACTTCTATGCCTTACATTAATCAGAGATGCATGGAAGATGCTTCTAGTATGTTTCATTGTACCAGTCAAGGTTTCAGATGCTGCAATTTCAGCTGAAGAATGAACAGGTTAATGTTTTTGGAGCAGGTTAAAGATGTTGGAGCAGGCTCATTTTCAAGTAACTATAAACCCTATTTTGACCAAACTTGCATGAATGATACATCTAAGGATATACACTTCAGACTTGCTTCAGATGCTGAATCTGACCTACATTTCCTGAAGAGTGACCAGGTTAAAGGTTTTGGAGCAGGTTTCATTTCTAAGTAACTATAAGACTTCTATTGACCAAACTTGCATGGATAATACATCTAAGGATGCACATTACCAGGCTTGCTTTGGATGCAGGATCTGACTTAGGTTTTCTGAATGAGTGACCGGGTAAAGTTTTTTGGAGCAGGTTCATTCTAAAGTTATATTGACCAAACTTGTATGGATAATACATCTAAGGATGCACACTATTGGATTTGCTTTGGATGCTGAATTTGACCTACATTTTCCAGATGAGTGACCAGGTTTAAGTTTTTGTAGCAGTTTCTTTCTAAAGTGACTATAAACCCGATGCTAATTAACTTTGCACTGTGGATACATATATTGATGCACACTACCAGAGTTGCTTTGGATGCAGGATTTGACTTATATTTTCCAGATGAGTGAACAGGTCTGACTAATAAACTATTAGGCCTATCTGAACTTAACTCTCATGGGTGTTGCATCAAGTGATGCACACTACCAGAGTTGCTTCAGATGCTGGATGTGACTTACAAATTTTCAAATGAACAAAGGTGGATCCAGCCCCCAAAAGGCAAAGTCCCACGCAAGGGGAGATAATCAAGAAAAGACAAAAATAGGGTGGGGTGATTAAAAAAATCTTCTTCTCAAGAACCACTGGGCCAAAAAAGCTGAAACTTATGTGGAAGCATCCTGGGATAGTGTAGATTTTCAATTGTTAAAATCATGACCCCCGGGGGTAGGGCGGGGCCACAATAGGGAATCCAAGTTTTACATTGAAATATATAGGAAAAAATCTTTAATAATCATCTTCTCAAGAACCACTGAACCAGAAAAGCTGAAACTTATGTGGAAGCATCTTTGGGTAGTAAAGATTCTAAACTGTTCAAATCATGACCCCCAGGGGTAGGGCGGGGCCACAATAGGTATTACAAGGGGGAAATCTGGTAAAGAACAGCATGGCCAAAGTTACTCAGGTGAGCGATGTGGCCCATGGGCCTCTTGTTATATATATAGAACTCCTAAAATCAAGGAAAAAAACATCTCTTTTTTTGTAAGAATTTATCAGGTCCCCCCAGACCCCCACCAGGGCTTTGCCCTAGACCCATTGGGGGCTTCAGTGTAGCCCACAGATCCCCTGCCTTCTACTGTGCCCCCTCCCCTATTATGAAATTCCTGGATCGACCACTGATGAGTGACCAAGTTAGTTTTTGGAGCAGGTCCAATACCAAGAAACTATAAGGCTATCTGAACCAAACTTGCATGGATGATGCATCCAAGGATGAACACTCTCAAACTTCAGATGCTGGATTTGACTTACATTTTCTGGATGAGTGACTAGTTTAATGTTTTTAGATAAGTCCAGTCTCAAGTAACTGCAAACCCAAATTTGCATAAATGTTGAAGACCAATGCACAAAGATGTGTTGTATCCTTTTGTAGTCAATGAAGTATTGAATTATTGTTTTTTGATAGACAATCTCATAACTGCAATGATGTATGCAACAAATTGAGTATCGCATGTTATAAAAATTTGATTGCACACACCTTTGCAGTTATGAGACTACATCTTTCAAGAAATAATAATAAGCATTAATAATTCAATGCAGAGACTTCACATTTTAAACTCTCTGCCTGTTTGCCAGATGTGATTTATATTTCATTTAAATCTCTGTACATGTATTATCCTTTGGGTAAGTTACAATTAATGGAAGAGCTATTGCATCAGCTACAACTGTTACACTGTTCAATGCGAGTCTGAATTTTGATTTTTGCTTATGATGTTCCACTTGCACAGCTTTTGTTTGTTGATGTCAAAGTAAAACTCATACACCTTTTGATCCCGTCATCCTTGTTATGGTGTTTTGAGTAAAATGTATGTAGAATATAAATGTGTACTAGTAATGTTGGATTTCATTTACATCATACAATGTATACCAGTAACACTTTGAAATAATTGAAGATATTCTTTTATTTTAGAAATGCCAGAATTTGTTCAGCAAAATTCTTTTTTTTTTTATGTAGTCTATTATTGCACTAACAGATTCATAATTTCATAATAGTAGCCCCCTCCCTATCCTGGAGGCCATGATTTGAGTCGTTAAATTTACATAACAGGATGAACTTTGTACATTTACATATATGTATTTATAAGACTCTCTCATTTATTGGAGGTAATATACTAGTACTTTTCTAAGTCCCTCTGTAAAATATGTAATAAAACTTTACTGAAATCCCAAGTAAACATAATAGATAACAAATAGATGGGAGAGAACAAGAAAGAAGTACACTGGCATATGTTATATTGTAAAGAATGTGCATGTTCACAATGAAGGACATTTATAGTGTGTGAAATGTGAATATTGCACTTTATATTCCCTCAATTCAATCACTTCTACATAAATAACAACAATGTCCATCATGTACCAGTGAACAAAATTAATCATAGGCATTTTAAGGTTTATAATACTGTATTGCTAAAAATTCTCTGTTCCCAACAGCATGAGATCATTTGAGGGAAAGAATTCTTGACTGACGATGGGAAACCTTCCTACACAGGACTTAAGTGAACCGGAATAAACTTCCCATTTTTCCCGAGATAAATTTCTGAAGTTTGAATGCACTTGTTCTAGTTTTCTTGGTTCAATATCTATCCCTGAACAAAACAGTCTATAATGAAGCACCATCCAAATGATGATAACAGATGTTATGTGCAGACATTTATCCTGGAAAAGTGGTAGAAGCACACTGCACAGAAACACATCATTTACTGCATCATACATAAGAATTCTGAAGTCACTAGAACTGATGATAATATGAGGAATCAAATGATTTCTAAGGCTTGGACGATGGTTCTTTTGAATTAATGAAAACACAATTGTCTCGGCAACACTCTTATCCACCACTGACTGAGTACTGGTAATGTGGACTCCTGTTCCCTGAGAACCATCCTCTTCACTATTCACTGTAAATAAAGACAAAATGAATACATGTATTTAAAAGCCTTTCAATCACTAAATGATCTTACATGTAGGTTTAGTATGCATATTTTCATGAATTGCTTCTCTCCTTCAGTTCATATCATTACCTCTGGTTTTCTTCATGGTAGGCCTAGATTCTATTGCCACTGGATTAGTAATGGTTGCAATACATTCTGGTTCAACACTCTCAAAAGATGGAAACATAATATCAACAAATCCATGCCACACTGCCTCATGGCCTGAAAATAATGAAAAAATCCTAAATAACTGGTATATGTGTAGTGATAAGAATTTAGAAAATTTTAGTCTAATGGACTACAGTCTAACATAAAACAGTGTCTGAAATTGAATAAGGTATCTTGTGGTAAAAATAAGTAGGGATGCCCTGTATATGAAACAAGTGCCAGGTGAGTTATACAATGTTTTCATCTTGCCATTCTCAGTTCATTTTGATCATTATACAGTTTGTCAACTGCCTAGAACACAAACCTATCCCTGTGTTCCCAAACTTTGCTATTTTCATACAATGGTCCAGTTGGCAACTACATCTTTCTTTCCCATTAACTTTGGAATTGATGACACAGGACTGTCCAGGAGCAAGCCTCCCCAGAAGGTGTTCCCCGAGTGCAACTGTCATCTCTACATCAGAAACCTCACCATTCTGAAGCTGATCCAGAATGCTACTTAGACTTTTTTCGTGTAACTCTAAAAATTAAAGTATTGTTGTTTTCACATTCATTTAAACAAAACGCATAATAAGAATTACTTGTCTCTTAGGGATAAAAGTCTTACCTTTCTCGTTTACAAATGAATTTAACACAGATAATGCTGCCTTGTGTTGTCTGTCAAGGCTTTCAAAAGACTGGTTTCCATCCTTTACCTCATTTATAAACTCTATTCCACGTCTAAATATGTTATTAAAATTTTTGACTAACATGACTCTTCTCTCATCTGTAACGCTGTTTATGTCGCATCTAGCATCAGAAAAGATGAAACTGTCTTTACAGTTGCAATTACTTCCGAGTCTGAGAATTGCAAACCTCACCGTTTCTGGCATATACTGAAATATGCTTGGATTCATCATAGTTTATCTATAGAGTGACATCGTTTTCGATTTTAGAATCTGTGCCATTTTTCGGAAGACCGAACCCGATCTTTATGAAATATACGACGATATGTAACGAACAGTGATCGATCTCCAAAAAAAAAAAAAAAAAAAGACTATGAAAAGTATGGAATTCCATATACGACAGCCAACTGCTTACTGCCAACTGCTCACTGCTTACTGCCAACTGCTCACTGCTTACTGCCAACTGCTCACCTCTTACTGCCAACTGCCACTGCTTATAGATTTTTTGTTATCTTTAATACGCATGCTTATTTGTACGAAAGCCTATTGGGATCAAACTACGGTAAAAAAAAAATTAAAAGGCGTTATAACGCCTTTTTAAAAGACGTTATAACGCGAAAAAAGGCGTAATAACGCCTTTTGAAAAGGCGTTATAACGCGAAAAAAGGCGTTATTGCGCCTTTCCAAAAGGCGTTATTACGCCTTTCTAAAAGGCGTTATTACGCCTTTCTAAAAGGCGTTATTACGCCTTTCTAAAAGGCGTTACTACGCCTTTCCAAAAGGCGTTATTATGCCTTTTAAAAAGGCGTTATTACGCTTTTAAAAAGGCGTTATTACGCCTTTCCAAAAGGCGTTATTACGCCTTTTAAAAAGGCATTAATACGCCTTTCAAAAAGGCGTTATTATGCCTTTTGAACGGCCATTATTATGTCTTTGACAGGCCCGTGCTTTTAAAGTGGGGGGGGGGGGGGTTCCCATAAAATTGACAAGCAAACAAAAAAACAAGACCCCCCCCCCCCCCCCCCCCCCCGAAAAAAAATAAACTGCCTAAACTTGAGGGGAAACTTTTTCTAATTTTTCGGTAAAAATTTTTTAAATGCAATGACTTGCCAGAGTTTAACCATAATGCAACAAAATGTTAAGGGACCAAGCAATCAATAAATGACTTTTTATATTTAAACTATAGCAAGACTATTCTCCCAAAAAGTGGGGTGGGGGACCCCCCCCCCCCCCCTCACATTCGTACTACCGGCCTGTTTGAAAAGGAGTTGTATCCAAAAATGGAAAGGCGTTATTTTAAAATAGTAAATATATGAAAGATTGAACCAAAACCATCTTTATTTATGCAATATTTAGATTATAGTTTTAATATTATAAATTATATTTATAAATATAAATATAAATTATATTATAAATATATTATAAATTATAGTATTTTCTATATTCCTGCACATCTCATATTTCTGACAAGACCTTACATTTGGTACTAACTGTTTTATCCTTGACCTTGGGTTTGACCTACTTTAAAAAAAAGTTTAACCTTGACCATGACTTTTTAATGTTTGGTTCTAGGGCTTTTATATTTCACATGCATATTTCTTTGACAAGATCTTCCTTTGGGCACTATTGATTTTGACCCTTTTCCCTGGAGTTTGACCTACTGTTATAAAACTTTAACCTTGACCCTATATAATTTGAATGGTTGGTCCTTGGGCTTTCATATTTCACAGTTGTATTCCTTGTGACTCAACCTTTCTTTGAGTACCACCATTTTTATCTTTTGACCTTGACCTTGAAGTTTCACAGACTTGCATTTAAGAAACTTAAACCTTTGTCTCGAGGTGCCATACGGAGGCATCAGTGTTTCACAAATACATCTTGTTCACAACATATTTATGGATCTCTCCAACAAATCTATGTGTGCTTTAACTAATTTTAAAATTTAAGGACACATTTCTGTTAATATCTTAAAATCATTGTTAAGGGGTACATGCTTTGATGAAGATTAAAGAATATCTTTACCAAAAGGTCCGGGATGGTTTTGAAACAACAACTGTGGATGCTTACATGACAAATAATGGCCTTGCTGTTCTTGAGATGATTTTAAAGAATTTTTCTGTATATTGATTTAACACTTTGATCCCTTATTGTGGCCCCTTTAATCCCAGGGGACATGATTTCAACATATTTAAAAATGTACTACCTAAGAATGCTTGCATATTAACATGACTAATCATGGCCTAGCTGCTTATGAGAAGGTTTTATGACTTTTTCACTTTATATTCCAGTTTTAAACTTCGATACCTTTTGTTGCCCCCTAACCCCAATCCCTGGGGCCACAAATTTGAATCTGCACTACCTGAGAACATTCGCATATTAATATGAATAATCATGGCCCTGCTTCTCTTGACAGGTTTTTTTTCCCTACATATTTCCAAGTAAACTTTATTCCCCTATTTCGGCACCCCTGGGGGCCATGATTTGAACAAATTTTAAATCTACACTATGACAGGAAACTTTCATTCTTTTCTGGTCCAGTGGCTCTTGAGAAGAAGATTTTTAAATGACCCCAACCTATTTTCTTAATTGGTTTATCCTTAATTATCTTTGAACAAACTTGAATTCCCTTAAACCAAGGATACTCTGATCCAAGTTTGGTTGAAATTGGTTCTGAAGAAGAAGTGAAAATGTTTAAAGTTGAAAAAGATGAGTGAAAAGTTTACAATGACAGCAACAACTATGGCAATTAGTTTCTTGACTACTGATGCTTTGTTCGACCCATTGTCTTACATAAAATTAAATTGTTCTGTGAGATTTCCGATAGTAGTTCCTCAGATGATTATATTTAGAACAATGTTACAGTACATCTAGTTATATTAGGCATGATCCAGGTTTATTTCTGAGGTAAAATTATCATGTTACACACACACAAAACATAAATACATGTAGTGACAGATTATTTTAATAAAATGTACATTTTGTAACAAGGAATTTAAATACATGTATCACAGTACAGTGTATACTAAAAAGACAAAAGAGAAATGTACACTAATGCTCTCTGAACGTCATGTGTAGAGGGATGAGGACAATGAACTTTTTAGTTCCACTCAACTTTCGCACACAGTGTTTGTTCATTTTGAAGTTTTATTGGCTGACATGACATCAGAGATCTGTTTAGATATTAGACTGTGTTTTGAGTGTCTGACATAAGAGATCTGTTTAAATAATAGATTGTGTTTTGATTTGCTGACATGACATCAGAGATTTGTTTAGATATTAGACTGTGTTTTGAGTTGTGAGGCAGCAGCTTTGTCTAATAGCCAGACCAGTTCCCCATTGGTCGGACGAACTCTGGCAGCAGGAAGGGGATCACCACCATTGCTCTCTAATACTTTCTGAAATACATAATTCAATAAATAATATTATCTGTGGTGAAACTGCCATTGAGAGTTTGATATCAAAATCTTGATATAACTGGCGTGAGAATATCCTAAATAATCTAAAGGAAAATTTGTAACTTTTAATTATTTGATACCTTTATTAAAAGGAAAAATATTAAACATTTCAGAATCATGAAGAAAAAATGAAAAATGATAAAGGATGAGTGATGATACCTTTACAATGTCTGCCTTTCCAGCTCCACACGAAGCAAATATAGCACACTGGCAATTATTTATCAAAGGAAAAGTCATGGTTACTCTTCTGGGGGGAGGTTTTGGTGAGTCACTGATGGGGGCAATTATCTCATCTTTTACCTGTAAATGTAAGCAAGTAGAATCCCCTCCTACACTTCACAACACACATACCTTTCAAAACTAAAGCTTTCACTGGGAAAGGGGAAGTTCATTGCAACATGAAATGTATGAGAAACATTTTGATAACCTAGTTTTATATTCTTTTTTTTTCAAGTCTATGCCCCAGATGAATTTGATGATAAACTGATGAAAAGTACTGAAAGCATGTAAAAAATCATAATTTCTGGAATGTTTCTCTAGACTGACTGTGATTTATGCAGACTGATTTCACATTTTGAGTAACTTTTATTGCATGTGTACAGACCTGTAGAAGAGAATGACTGGGAAAGAGTGAACATGTGTGTCCATCTGGCCCCATTCCAAGGAGGAGGAGGTGAAAACGAGGAGTAGCATCTACCCCAAATACCCCCAGGATCTTATCTCTGTATTCCTTAGCTGCATCTTCCACTACAATGCAGATCCAATATAAAATCATCTCTAAATTCAATTTTATAATGCAAATCAGTTATCAGGACAGCTGTTCTTAATATACACATTACAATAAAGATGTTGATTTCAATGTCATTGTATTTAAATGAGCTCTCAATAACAGGAAACTAACAGGGGAACCACAAGGAATATCATATGTTGTGCTAAAAAAATAGATGGGTGAGCCAATAGATGGACGAAGAAAGTGTCTTCTTGCAGTGAGGAATATCTCTATTCTTAATATTCTAACACTGTTCTCCTTTTAAACTTTTCACATCTCAGTGATAAAATGTATGAAAGACATATTAATTAATATATTACCTTGAAATTAGGGTTGTGCAATTGAATTCGTACAATGGTATATCGTGATGTTTTATTGAGTGATATATATTGTGATACGGAGACTAGAATACCAGTATTTGGTACATGATTATAAAATCTGGAAATTATTCATTTATTTATTCAAACTTTTGAATTCAAAATTCATTTCAAATCATAGTAACTGTAAAAATTGTGAAAATATCATGATATTAACATGATATTTTGGGAGAGAATAGTGATATTATATAGTGAAATTTTTGGCAATACAATGTACCCATCTCTACTTGAAATATTAAGCAGTAAAGGGAATGTATATAATTTTAACATTACTTTATTCAATACAAACATGATTTACCTGGGATGTCAGGGTTGATAGGAAATATGTTTTCTCCAGGAAGTGGTCCTCCATTGTCTACTAATTTAGATTTGTAGATGGTATAGGTACACTCAGGATCTGTGTATGGAACATGTCTCTCATCACAGAAGAACACCTGCCATTTACTCCAGTCTGTCTGTCTACCGGGTAAACCATTACACAGAAACTTGGCCATACTTCCTCCTGAAATAAAGTTTCCAAATTAAAACAATGGTTACTTAAATAAGTTATATTCCTCTCATTCAGCCTGTAATAATTTACCTGAGAAAAAAAATAAATTGAACACTGTTTTTCAATCAGTTTTGATTTGCATAACTTAAATAATTCTCTAAACTTTTGAAATTTACAGAGTATATATATATAGAGCAGCATTTGTTGCTTTGTTCAGAATAAGAACTTGTATATACATCCCTGCATGTACAGGGCTTCATATCCATTGTATCTAAGTCTGCTAAAAGGACCCTGTTCTAATTGAAAATTTACTCTTTTTCCCCCAAAGTTTAGGTAAAAATTCCCAAATGACAAGCAAATTGAAACTTTCAGTGCTCTTTTTCAAAAATAATTTGAATTTTGAGATAATAATACCTCATAAAGATGTAAATAGGGCATAAGTCTACAATCTAATTCTTTAGTCAACAGTGAAACATTATACAAGTCATCAATATTTCCAAATTTGTCACTTTTTCAATTTAAAATTCCCAACTGAAAGCCCCAAGGGTACAGGATCCAGTGCCAAAAAGGGTCAATTAAGCCTTGACATAATTTGTGACAGCATGCACATCACTAGGACATCACTAGTAATAAGCTTTCAATTAATTGTTCAGTAGTGTATACAGTAAGGCCTTACACCTACTTGCCCCAAGGTAGTTCATGAGTTATAATCAGTAGATTGGTGGACTTTAAAACTGACAATTCTAAGTTCACATATTCACATAGTCAGTAGATTGGTGGACTTTAAAACTGACAATTCTAAGTTCACATATTCACATAGTCAGTAGATTGGTGGACTTTAAAACTGACAATTCTAAGTTCACATATTCACATAGTCAGTAGATTGGTGGACTTTAAAACTGACAATTCTAAGTTCACATATTCACAAAGTCAGTAGATTGGTGGACTTTAAAACTGACAATTCTAAGTTCACATATTCACATAGTCAGTAGATTGGTGGACTTTAAAACCAACAATTCTAAGTTCAAGTCACATATTGAAAACCCCCAGATTATCAGTTGAAATTAAATATCACTACTTGATTGGGTAAAAAGTGACTAAAGTCATCCCAAAGAGCATATGCGCAATTAGCAGCTTTGTTAGCTTTTTCCTTTTTTTAAAAAAAAAATTATACATGTTCTTATAATGGGATCACTGAATTGAAATGTCATTCAATTTATGGATCCTCTATCTTAATGCAAGATTTCAGTGACATTTCAATAAAAAAGAAAGTCTGGCAAACACTTTTCGGAAAATGTTATGCATTCATTTACATTCCTCTGTCTGTTTGCTTACAAAAATTGAAAAATAATCTTATGCAATAAAAAAAAAAACAACAACAATGTTGTAGAGTAAATTTGAATTAACATCGGGTTCGGAATGATTCTCTTCCTAGTTTAATTGAACTCTGTAGTTTTACTCATTTAGCTGTATAATGCAGACAAAACGTTCGTTTTAAGCTACCTGAAAGTCCAACTGTAAATTTTCCATCTTTTTCAATTGCAGAGTTTGCCTTGTCAACCACTAGGTCGCAGAGTTTAGTCGATACTTCAGTTTCCGATTCCAAGACAGTCACCATAGGCGCTGCCATCTTGAATAAATCTCTAAAGTTTTGCACCAATTATAGAATTAAAATTTGGTGACATTGTGTGCTACTTAATAGTTTATTATGGATTCCAATTTTATTTGGGCTATAAAAAATGGAGAAATTGCATGAATTGATCGTGAACTGATTAAATAAAAACTGTGAAGTAATGTTGTCAGTTAGAGATTAATCTTTCATTTCCGGTTAAAACATTAAACATGGCTGATGTCTTGAGCAATTTGAGACAATATAACATCAACAAAAAGGAGATAAAAGAAGAAGATGATCACGTTGTATTTGGAGAACTTGCGTGGCCCAAGACTGTCAAGACAAATTATGTTATCTATGGGTAAGGAAATCCAATTTTGAGATAAAGGCGAAGAGACTGCAAACCGAAATAAGCATATGCAGCTGATCTAACGTTACATTTTATCAGCTTAATACTAATTTTCATGACATAACTTTTTAAAAAGCAGTTTGCTTTTCATTTTCAGTACTGGTAAAGATGGAATTCCCAAGGAATATTATACCTTAGACTGTATTCTATTTCTGCTGAAAAATGTGCAACTGCAGCACGCACTTTATGTCAGAGAGGCCGCAGTAAGTACACTGTACCCTATAATACTTTGTCAGGATAAAATCAGCAAGTGAGGAATTGTTTATAGTTACTTCTGTATGTCAATATAAAATGTTCTCTTCTGGAAGACAAAGAAGTATGAAAACTGTGTAACATACAGTTAACTAGATTTAAATAAATTTGCATATGTTAAAAACTCAGTAACTTATTAAGCTCTATAAAATTCTAATGAACTATTAGTTATGTAGGATTATGCTTTTGTAGGCTAAAGGTGTACCAGTAGTGCGTCGACCAGACAGAAAAGACTTGCTCTCCTATCTAAATGGAGAAACATCATCTTCAGCAAATATTGACAAAAGTGCTCCCCTGGAAATTCCCTTACAAAAACCTCCTCAAGGTATTTATATGTATTGCAAAATGAAGTTCTTTATAAAAATAAAAAAGAAATAACTTTAAAAATTGGACCTAATATGTTGATTGTGCAACAATTGGGCAAGCGCAATGGTGCAACCATTGGACAAAAAGCATTTAATCTACTATTGATCTACAATTTCTGTTTTTTTTTAAAAAAAAAAAAGAAAGTTACATATTTTGAACTTTTCTTTGGTTATTGTGAGAACATGAGTCAAAGAACAGTACTGCAGTTATGGAAAAATGGTCTGTTTGTGGTGCATTGTGGGTCCAGAGGTTACTGCAGAAAAAAATCATTTGGATCAATGTGAACAGTCTGAATTTTCTCTTCCCAAGAGGTTTTGCTTTAAGAGTTCACTATTGATTGATTTTAGCCATAAGTTTTTCCATGGATCCAGTGTATTTTAGTATATCCTATTAGGAAATCTTTTTATATCACAGAACTTGTGGATTTTATCCTTGAACAAAGCGACACCTTACACCGCAGAGCTATACAATTTTTTCAGCTTCTGGATAGTCATAGGCTCGTAGAAGACATGCTTTGGCACAAAATAAAATGAGAAAAAGATCATGAAAGTGTACAAAAATGAGAACAAAAGTTTGAAGAAAAGGAAAAAAGTTATGAGAGATTAAGTCCTAAATGCTTCATCCAGCTTGTTGAAATGGCTTATAGTCTCAAGAATATTTTCACAATTTCAACTCAATGAATAAAGTTGTATGCATGTCAACATTCAGAAATGCTTTTTTTTCTTCACTGAATCATAATATTTTAGTTTTTAAAAGTCCTATTGTTTATTTGATAGCCAAGAGAGGAGCCACAGACACACATGAGGGGGACAAAAAGAAACCAAGACTGGAGGTAAAATATTCTAACAAAAATGGTAGTAAAATATTTTCTGAAAGAAGAAAAAACTTTTTTATTTATTTCCTTATTTTTGATTGCCATTTTCTTATTCATGAAAATATTGTAAAATTCATGTATGAGAATTAGGAGCAAATAAAAAGAAACAAACAGTGTCTCATTCTATGCAATATTTATTCATTAGGAAAAACAAGTACAGGAAGCCAGATTGAACTGGATCAACAAAATTGACGCACCGAGGGAGCATTCTGTCCTTCCAGCAGCTCTAGCGTATGTCCTTATGTAAAAACATACAGAAACAGGGAAATATTTGTCCCAATATGTAAATTAGAAATGGGGTAATTAAAGATGTGAAATAGATTTCGATGAATGTAGAATGGGCAAATTATTGTTTTATATGTTTTATGAACAAAAATATCATGTTTGTTTGAAATGTTTATTCCGTAAAACCCAATCTGTTCATTGTAGTTCTTCCTCCTTACCAGAAGCAATGCCTCTGGAAAAGATTGCAGCCATCAAGGCCAAAAGATTGGCAAAAAAGCGAACCATGATTAAAGTGGATGAGAATGACATTCAGTCTGGGGCCTTGGAACAAAGAAGTTTTGTGGATGCTGAAGTCGATGTGACTCGAGATATCGTCAGTAGAGAACGATTGTGGCGAACTAGAACAACCATTCTACAGAGTCAGGGAAAAGTATGTGTGATAGGCTTAAACATATTTAACATAAATCATAAATGCTTGGAAATTGTGTTTATGACAGCTTTTCATGAATGTATAGTACTATATATGGATATTAATCACATTGACTTTAGACTTTTTTCAACTTTTATGATTTAGTATCACTTTTAAAATAAGCTATTTTTGGACTAAACTGCTTTGAACATAGGCCATTCAGTTTAAAGAGCTTAAAAATAAGACTAATGCATGAATAGAAAGCTGCTAGATAGTAGAATCAACTGAGACTTTAATGCATGTTACTAAAGAAATATGTCCTAATTTGTATTCTTACTATTCAGCAATTTGCAAAGAACATATTTGGAATTCTCCAGTCTATAAAGGCTAGAGAAGAAGGCACCCAAAAACATCACCCAGCCCCCCACACACCATCAGTGGTGAGTTCAGCTTGAGCTTCTTTCAAGTATTCTCTATATTAAGAACTGAATCCAGATATTTTGTTAAATTGCACATTTTTTTCCCAAAAGTTGTAATTAAAGTTTATGAACAGTTACATTGTTATTCCTTATTTTTAAGGCCCTAGCCTGACCTCCACAGTCAATTATTGTTACATTGTAATGTCTTGTTTTTAAGGCTCCAGCCCGACCTCCACAGCCAGTTGTTGGATATAATAGATACAATCAGGAATCATTCAAAAGCAAAGAAGGTATGAATAAAAACAAAATATATTGATGTTTATTTTAAATCCATTCATAAATCTCTTAAATCAAAAGTAATATTGTCATGTTACTCTTTTAATCACAGAAATAAATTTTATCTACATGTTCATGTATATTCTAAATAGTTTTAAAAAGATATGAACTTTGATATACATGTAAATTTTAAGTATTTTTTTTTGGGGGGGGGGGGGGAGGGGAGGGGAGGGGGTGTCTGTGTAAATTGTACTTGATCATATTGCCAGGACCTTCATAATCCAAGCATTTTATTTATAAAGTATTGTATTCACAGACACCGGAGAGTTCCAGATTGATACAAACAGATCTTACCATGGGATGACCCTCAAGTTTGTGACAGAGGGTGGACCATCACAGAAGAAACGGCCTGAGCCACAAAGACAGCAACCACAACCACTGCAACCAATGTCACGGCCAGTCTCACAGGCCAGGCCTCCACCCAATCAGAAAAAAGGTTAGTAAAAACCACAACTAACACAGACAATGTTACAACCTGTATCACTGGCCAGGCCTCCACCCAATCAGAAAAAAGGTTAGTAAAAACCACAACTAATACAATGTCACAAGCAGTCTCACAGGCCAGGCCTCCACCCAATCAGAAACAAGATGAGTTTGTGAAACACTGTTGCCCCGTATGGCAACTTATAGCGAAGGTTAAACTTTCTCAAATGCAAAACAAATATGTTGGTACCCAAAGTAAGGTCTTGTACCAAGGAATATACCTGTGAAATATGAAAGCCCTAGCAGCAACCATTGAAAAGATATGGAAAAGGATAAAGTTTTTCAAAAGTAAGTCAAACATCAAGGTCAAGGTCAAAATTAATGGTGCCCAAGGAAAGGCCTTCTCACAAGTAATACACATGTGAAATATGAAAACCCTAGCACAAACCATTTAAAAGATATGGCCAAGGTTAAAGTTTTTCAAAAGTAGGTTAAACCTCAAATACCCTGTCAAAGGGTCAAAGCTGTTGGTATCCTAAGTAAGGTCTTTTCACAAGAAAGAAGAAATGGCCAAAAGAAATGGCCAAGGTTAAAGTTTTCCAAAAGTAGTTAAAACTCCAAAGTCAAGGTCAAAGGGTCAAAGTTGTTGGTATCCAAAGGAAGGTCATGTCACAAGGATTACACATGTGAAATATGAAAGCCTTAGCATCAAGCGTTCAAAAGTTATAGCCAATGTTAAAGTTTTTCAAAAGTAGGTCAAACTCCAAGGTAAAGGTCAAAAGGTCAAAGTTGATGGTATCCAAAGAAAGGTCTTGTCACAAGGATTACACATGTGAAATATGAAAGCCCTAGCATTTAGCGTTCAAAAGTTATAGCCAATATTAAAGTTTTTCAAAAGTAGGTCAAACTCAAAGGTCACGGTAAAAGGGTCAAAGTTGATGGTATCCAAAGAAAGGTCTTGTCACAAGGATTACACATGTGAAATATGAAAGCCCTAGCTTTTAGCGTTCAAAAGTTATAGCCAATATTAAAGTTTTTCAAAAGTAGGTCAAACTCAAAGGTCACGGTCAAAGGGTCAAAGTTACTGGTATCCAAAGAAAGGACTTGTGACAAGGATTACACATGTGAAGTATGAAAGCCCTAGCACCAACCGTTCAAATGTTATGGCCAAAGTTAAAGTTTAGAAAAATTTTGTAAAACTGGGTCAAACTCCAAGCTCAAGGTCAAAAGGTAAAATATGAAGGTACCCAAAGTAAAGTCTTGTCACAAGGAATACACATGTGAAATATGAAAGCCATAGCTCCAACCAATCAAAAGTTATGAGCAATGTTAAAGTTTTTGCGGACAAACAGACAGACAGACGGAAGGACAGGGCAAAAACTCTAAACCCCCGAATCTTTGATACGGGGGCATAAAAAGGTTAGTAAAAACCACATTAAGTTTCACAGAACAAGCATATTATATAACATTGCATTACTTATCACGTATGCAATAATACTTGTCTTCAGATCTTGTGAATCCTCCAGGCATTGTTTATAGTAAAATAATTGATATATACCTGATATATACAAACATTGTTGAGATGTTAAAGAAATATGTTATATATATGTATGTATTTTGTTGAATATGTATTATGACGATAAAACTAGATTCCTTGCCATCACCATAAAAAGATCCTAATGATTTCACTCTGTTACTTTGTTGTAAGTTTGGAAAATATTTGCAGGATCCAGAACCCCCATAATTATAATTCCTGCAGCAACAACATCACTCATCACAATGTTCAACGCAAAAGACATATTACAGGATCTGAGGTAAGAAGTATATTTGAATTTCTGATGTTCATGGAATAACAGAATATGAACAGAAGTATTTTATTGATGATGATATAAGGTTAAAATTTTCTGATCATGATATAAGGTTAAAGTTTACTGATCATGATATAAGGTTAAAGATTACTGATCATGATATAAGGTTAAAGATTACTGATCATGATATAGGTTAAAGATTACTGATCATGACATAAGGCTAAAGTTTACTGATCATGATATAAAGTTGAAGTTTAAGATTGTGTAAGGTTCTTGTTTGTTTCCTACTACTGGACATTTATACAATTTTCTAGAATTCTGCTAACTCCAGATATGTATACAGGAAAAGTCATATTTCATTGATAAGTGTCAATTCCTACATTTTGCCATCTTCCATTTAATTTTAAATCGATGTGTCTAAAGCATTAATTAGAATTACAGATAGATTTGTGTAGAGGTATGATGAATGCACAAACATATCCACTAAAAATCAAATAATACAGCCTTTAGATGTCTAGGCACTGAGCAGTGTATTACAGTAATACAGCCTATAGATGTCTAGGCACTGAGCAGTGTATTACAGTAATACAGCCTATAGATGTCTAGGCACTGAGCAGTGTATTACAGTAATACAGCCTACAGATGTCTAGGCACTGAGCAGTGTATTACAGTAATACAGCCTAAAGATATCTAGGCACTGAGCAGTGTATTACAGTAATAAGCCTATAGATGTCTAGGCACTGAGCAGTGTATTACAGTACATTTCATTCTTTTTGTACTTATTTTTTTTTGCATCTGAGAAATGTGTACATTTTTATATAACAGATTTGTCAGCACAGATGACAAGAAAGCCCAGGGTACAAAGAGGGATAATGAAGTATTGATTCAGCGGAGGAAGCCAGGGGGGCTAACTGTGCCATATAGAGTAATCGACAACCCCTTAAAGCTTTCTCAGGATGACTGGTAATGACCTCTCCTGATTTATCTGTTAGTTGGAAGTGTGGATGTTACATGTTACTGAATAGCCAAAAGTCCATCCTCTCATCAAGTCAAATTTTTGGCAGTGGTGTGTCTAAAATTTAAATTCATCACCATATTGTATCATGCATGTAGTTTTATGTCCCTTTGTTTTCATGAATTATCAGAAGTACATATGATTTAGTGTATGATTTCACTAAATTTCAAACTAGTTAAAATATTAATTTTATGAAATTATATTTCAGGTAGAATTCTTATTTCACAACTAAACTATATTAATTGTCACTGTTAATTTTTTGTAGGGAGAGAGTTGTTGCAGTGTTTGTACAGGGTCCTGCATGGCAGTTTAAAAACTGGCCCTGGAATGGAAATCCTGTGGAAATATTCTCCAAAGGTAAATTATCACGTCATGTTACAGTATCCCTGAAATTAAATAATTCACATGAAATATCCTGGGGGGTTTCAGAGGATACATCTTTGTCAAGTGATTTTGACTTGTAAAGAATCTTTGATACATAGGGTTGTTTTCAAATTACACTTTCTTCTCATATCAGAGATCTCCTGTAAAAGAGAGCAGAAAAAAGTATGCCAACTTGCTTATACATTAAACTGGCAAATCTGAAGCACAGTATACTATAGTATCTGCATGTAAGAGTTTGTAAACCAGGAATTGTTAAGAATCTGCAAGAAATTTTTGGTGATTTGCAGTGAAAGCCTTTCATTTGAAATGGGGAGAACTTCCCTTGGAGGCCAATGTACAGAAATGGGCTGTGACAGTTTTAAATCTGGATAGAATGAGACGACATCTAGACAGAGCAACTCTCAACACATTCTGGGAAGTGTTAGACAAGTAAGTTTAATACTTTGTTAGACATGCAAGTTTACTACCACGAAATATTGGAGTAGTAAGTTTACTTCCACAAATTATTAGACAAGTACTTTTACTTCAACAAAGTGTTAGACAAATACATTTATGTTTACTACCACGGAGTGATAGACAAGCAAGTTTACTACCATTTTCACGCAAGTTTATAACCACAAAGTGTTGGACTAATAGGTTTACTTTCACTATGTTTTAGACAAGCAAGTTTATTAACACAGAATGGTAGACAAGTAAGTTAACTATGTTAAAGCGATAGACAAATAAGTATGCTGTTAGTTTATTACCAGAAAGTTTGAATAATCAGGTTCATCCCTTTTTTGTCCCAGTTCAATATTTTATTAATTAAAAAGTTATTCTAAAGAAGCTCTTATTGTTCAGTATGTACATTTATGACTGCTTATACATGTACAGTCAAATCTTCTTATCTTGAACTTGATGGGACCAAGAAAAACTTCATGATATTACAGAGGATTTGAAATATTGAGGGTAAAATAAAAGAAAAAATGCTTGGGACTTCCAAATCACTTTGACATTTTTATGATATTTGAGATATTGATGTTTGAGATAACAAAGTTCAGCTGTATTTAGTAGAGATGGGAAGAAAATGCCGTTTATACTTTCTTGAATGTAACAGATGAATGAATGATAAAAATATGGATAATCTTAAGAGCTACCAGCTATATAAATTGTTCTTGTTGATTTTTTGCAGGTACATGGCAAAGGAAAAGCCTCACTTGCGATACTGAAAATTCAAGCTTTCTCTACGTTTCTTCATTTCCTACTGTAGTTTGTACTGGTAGGGAAAAAAGACAGTGCTGGTTTATTGCCATTTATGACTGTAATGTTTGTATGTTTGTGTGTGTATGAGAGAGAGAGTGTTATTACAAAAATAATGTAAATAAAATAAAATGCCCTCAGATTTAAATGTATCAAGTTTACAGTGTACATACATTTGAAAACAACCAATAAAAGAATATAAATCAAATGTGGGTGCTGTTATTTTAGACTCAGGTACAAACATGCAGTAAACATGATTATAGTGAGCTTCTGGAAACTTTCAATATTAAAAAAGATTAAAGTTTTTCAGAAGTATATCAAACATCAAGGTCAAGGTCAAATGGTCAAAATTAATAGTGCCCAAGGAAAGGCCTTTTCCCAAGAAATACACAGGTGAAATATGAAAACCGAAGCACCAATCGTTCAAAAGTTATGGCCAAGGTTAAAGTTTTCCAAAAGTAGGTCAAACGTCAAGGTCAAAGGGTCAAAGTTGTTGGTATCCAAAGAAAGGTCTTGTCAGGAGGATTACATATGTGAAGTATGAAAGCCCTAGCACTAACTGTTCAAAAGTTATGGGCAAGGTTAAAGTTTTCCAAAAGTAGGTCAAACTCCAAGGTCAAAGAGTCAAAGTTGTTGGTATCCAAAGGAAGGTCTTGTCACAAGGATTACACACGTGAAGTATGAAAGCCCTAGCACCAACTGCTCAAAAGTTATGGCCAAGGTTAAAGTTTTTGAAAAGTAGGTCAAATGCCAAGGTCAAGGTCAAAGTTGTTGGTATCCAAAGGATTACACATATGAAATATGAAAGCCCTAGCACCAATAGTTCAAAAGTCATGGCCAAGGTTAAAGTTTGGTAAAATTTTGAAAAACTGGGTCAAACTCCAAGGTCAAAAGGTCAAACATGGTGGTACCCAAAGACAGGTCTTGTCACACGGAATACACATGTGAAATATGAAAGCCATAGCTCCAACCAATCAAAAGTTATGGGCAAGGTTAAAGTTTTTGTGGACAAACAGACGGATGGACAGGGTAAAAATTATATACCCTGAATCTTCGATACGGGGCATAAAAAAGGCAATTCATTAAAATGCAGTTTGGTAACTTTCTAAATTTGCAGCCTTCCATCAGCAATTCGTGGCAACCCAATATGAGTGAAAAAATTTTGAAAGGGACATAAAGCAAACACGTTGTGTTTGTGAAACACTGATGCCCCTGTATGGCAACTTATAGCAAAGGTTAAACTTTCTGGAATGCAAATTAAATATGTTGGTACCCAAAGTAAGGTCTTGTCTCGATGAATAAACCCGTGAAATATGAAAGCCCTAACAGCAACCATTGAATAGATATGGAAAAGGTTAAAGTTTTTTCAAACTCCAAGGTCAAGGTCAAAGGGTCAAAGTTGTTGGTATCCAAAGAAAGGTCTTGTCACAAGGATTACACACGTCAAGTATAAAAGCAAAAACTTCAATTGTTCAAAAGTTATGGCCAAGGTTAAAGTTTTCCAAAAGTAGATGAAACTCCTAGGTCAAGGTCAAAGGGTCAAAGTTGTTGGTCTTGTCACAAGGATTACATATGTGAAGTATGAAAGCCATAGCACTAACCCTTCAAAAGTTATGGCCAAGGTTAAAGTTTGATAAAATTTTGAAAAACTTGGTCAAACTCCAAGGTCAAGTTCAAAAGGTCAAATATGGTGGTACCCAAAGAAAGGTCTTGTCACAAGGAATACACATGTGAAATATGAAAGCCATAGCTCCAACCAATCAAAAGTTATGGGCAAGGTTAAAATTTTTGCGGACAAACAGACAGACAGACGGGCGGACAGGGCAAAAACTATATACCCCCAAATCTTCGATACAGGGGGATAAAAAAGAAACCATTTGCAAAATTCATTCAAGCATGAATTGTTATAAAATAGGTTTCACTTGACACAAAAGTGTTGTCATACGGCAAGTTAACTAATTAACAGGAACTTTGCAGACACACTTGCATTGTCATTATGTTTACAATGTTGAATTTCTACCTTAAAAATAATATCATTTTCATGATTTGAACAATCATGAAATATTTTAATTGTGGCGGTCAGATGGGTTTGCTTGCCAGTGGCCAGATAGCTCAGTTGGTAAAGCACCTGACTGGAAATTCAGGGGGCCTAGGTTCTAATCCCGTTCTGGTCCATCGCATTTTTCTTCTTTCCCATTACATAATCTTCAATGACAGTGGCATTCCTCATCACATTTGTTAAAGGGGTCAAGCCTTGTTATTGTTAGCTCTACTGGTCAGAGGCCAGAAGAACTTATGAAGAGACCAGAAGAACTTATGAAGAGGCCAGAAGAACTTATGAAGAGACCAGAAGAACTTATGAAGAGACCAGAAGAACTTATGAAGAGACCAGAAGAACTTATGAAGAGACCAGAAGAACTTACGAAGAGACCAGAAGAACTTATGAAGAGAGACCAGAAGAACTTATGAAGAGACCAGAAGAACTTATGAAGAGAGACCAGAAGAACTTATGAAGAGACCAGAAGAACTTATGAAGAGATCAGAAGAACTTATGAAGAGACCAGAAGAACTTATGAAGAGACCAGAAGAACTTATGAAGAGACGAACTTATGAAGAGACCAGAAGAACTTATGAAGGGACCAGAAGAACTTATGAAGAGGCCAGAAGAACTTATGAAGAGACACCAGGGGTATGGCATAATGTCATCTCGACTTCATCAAGGTGAGCTTAAAATCTCCTTTTTTAACATTGATGTTCATGTGTGAAAATTTAAGGATGTTTTATAGTTTTCTTGCAATACATCTGTGATGATCAGATGAGTATAATTAAAGAAAAGAAACAAACAAATTCTTCTATATTTCAGTATTTAATTTTGTACATAATTCCAAAGATAAGGTATAACTGCCTGATATAACATATTTTGTGGTAACTGTTCAATGATTTTACTACAATCATTGTTGTCCATATCACGAGCCAGAGGGGCGCGATCACGAGGAGACACATTCTGGGATAAATTGACTGGTCCGTCTTTTGTCACTAAAATATTTTCTTCTAATCTCACAGCTATTCCACGTAACTGTGACAACTTGTCTGGTACATACTCTGGCCGTAAATATAAACCTGCAATATTATAAAAATTATTAAAGTAATTTTTGTTTGTTTATATATATCAAGGACCATAACACCTTAATGAGTAATTTTGGTACTGGTTACTAAATGTATTTTGAAGAACTTCGTATTTCCTGTTAATTGCAAGTAACCTCTTTCTTGAAATCTCAGATTTCTTATTTATTTGAACTCTGATTTTCTGGTAGATATGGAACTAAAATTAGCAGACTGAAATCTCCAGTAATAATATACAGGAAGGTTAAACAGTGATGTAGTTATTGATCACTCTAATTCATATTTGTGTAATGTTGACACATACAAGGGAAGTTCCAATATTTTTGGTTCAAATGATATTACAGCACCAAAACAAAATGGATATATAAATTATTTATTGCATTCTTTCAAAATCATTCACCGTTCACGGTAGCTCAGTTGGTAGAGCGCTGGCTCCGTGATCGGGAGGTCGTGAGTTCGAATCTTGGCCGCAACTCACCTAAGTCGATAAAAAATGGGTAGCAACTGTTCCTTCGCCATGCGCTCGGCACTCTGAAGTGAAAGTTGCGGGTCCTTCGGATGAGACCTTAAAAACCGAGGCCCTGTGTCAGGGCAAGCGTTGGCACAATAAAGATCCCTCACTGCTCAATGGCCCTGAGTGCCGAGTAAAGGTCAAAATTTGAAGCCCTTCACCGGTATATGGTGACGTCTCTATATGAGTGAAAAATTCTTGAATGGGACGTAAAACAACATACAATCAATCAATCAATCAATCAAAATCATTCCCTTTGTATTTAATACAGAGCTGAAGTCATTTAATCCAGTCAAAAAACTCCTCAGATACTGAAAAATAGCTGAGTCCAAAGTTGACCAGTATTGAAATCGCTTCCCATTTCTACAGTTAAGTTACATACTTGCTAAGACCATTTCTCAGTCTACCTGGTTCTATAGTTAGGATACATACTTGATAAGACCATTTCTCAACCTACCTGGTTCTATAGTTAGGATACATACTTGATAAGACCATTTCTCAACCTACCTGGTTCTATAGTTAGGATACATACTTGCTAATACCATTTCTCAACCTACCTGGTTCTATAGTTAGGATACATACTTGCTAATACCATTTCTCAACCTACCCGGTTCTATAGTTAGGATACATACTTGATAAGACCATTTCTCAACCTACCTGGTTCTATAGTTAGAACAGTGCCTGCCTGTAATTTCATGTCCTTAGATATTAGTGGTGTATCATGCAGATCCATTCCTAAATAGTGGCCAACTTGGTGTGGGCAGAACTTATGTGCTCCCTAAATTAACACAAAGAACATCAAATACATTACTATACAATTAGAAGCCCTGACCTTGACCAATTGTCTTGTATACTTCAATAGTTATGATCCAGTTTAAAAGTGCTAAGAAAAAAAAGAGATTTTAAAATAATATATCAATACTTTCTTGGATTTTGTAGTCAAATACAGGTTTTCAGATGCTGATGCAATAAAACAAGCAGAATTTTTGGGGAGTACTCAAATTTGGCATTATAAGCAAAAGACATTGCTAAAATTGAATATTGCCATCAATTCATTCCTAAATTGAAGTCATGATTACCTTTCTTGGCAATATAAAATCATTAATTACTTCTCACTTAAATATATACTGACTTTTAAACCAAAAAAATGCCAAATTTATGAAGCAAATCTGGGCAAGATAAATTAAAAAAAAATTCAAAAATGTAATACTTAAAAAAATCAACAATTTAAACAAGAAGTCCAAGAGCCACAATGCTCACCTGAGTCAGGTTTGAATACCTGAAAATATTTTTGGAGTAATAAGAGTTTTGAAAGTTTCTTTTGCATAGATAAACTCTGACCCCCAATTTTAGCCCCACCTTAACCCCAGGGTCCACAGTTTGAAAAAAAAATTGAATCCACACAACTTGAGAATGTTTGCATATTTATACAACTTAGTTCTGCTCTGCTACACTTGAAAAAAAGATTATTAATTTTCTTATATATTCCCATGTTAAACTTTGATATTTATTGTTACTACCCCCCCCCCTCCCCCCAGTCAAACTTTTATCTCAAATTTGAACAAACTTAAATATGCACTACCAGAGGATGCTTCCTATTAATTTCACTATGTAGGCCTGCTGTTCTTAACAATAAGATTTTTTCCCCTATATTTTCTCACGTAAAACATGTAACCCCACCATACCTTCAGGGGCCATGATTTGAACAAAATTGAATCTGCACAACCTGATGATGCTAGCATACAAATATTACTAATCATCACTTTCATATTCTTTCCTTTGTAAAAATTTTATCCACTATTCTGCCCCTACCCTACCCCCTGGGGCTTTGATTTGACCAATCTTGGATCTACACTTTATCAGAAAGCTTTTACATAAATTTAATATATTTTCATACCCAGTGGTTGTTGAGAAGGAGATTTTACAAAATTCTACCAAATTCTTACTTATTCCTACTTATCTCTCTTGAAAGAGAGTGTGGCTTTTGATTTGAGGGAACTTGAATCCCCTTTAACTAAGGATAATTGGCGAGTTTGGCTTAAATTAGCCCAGTTGTTCTGGAGAAGTTGAAATATGGAAAGTTTACAGACAACACATGACAGATGGATGCTGGATACCAAGCTCACTTGAAATTTGGCTAAGATGGTCTAACAAGGGCATTTTGGCACACAATGCTTACCTAAGTCATATTGGCCATGCTTTTTTTAAAGAAATTTAAAAAAAACCTCATTACAGACATGAACAATTGTTACCCCTTATTGTAGCCCCACCCTAGCCCCAAGGGATTATGATGGAACTGAACTTGAATCCACAAAACATGGGGACCCTTCAATATCAATATGACTAAAACAGCCTTACTGTTCTGGAGAAAATATTTTTTTAAAGATTTTATTCCTCTATCATGTTTAGATGAGACCCTAAAAATTGAGGCCCTGTTCAAGCAGTTGCTGGCATGATAAAGATCCCTCACTGCTAAGTGGTCCTGAGAGCCCAGTGAAATCTAAATTTGAGCCTTTCACCAGCATCAAGTGACATCTCACATAAGTAAAACTTCAAATAATATCAACCTATATATTCTATTCCCATGTAAACCTCTGATCCCCTAATGTGCCTCCTCCTACTTTTGAACATGATGCTTGCATATCATTATAACTTATCATGACCCTGCTTTTCTTGAGAAGAGGATATTTAAACATTGTTTCTATATGTTCCCATGTAAAGCTTTGATATCCTATCATAGCCCCACCCTACCCTCTGAAGCCATGATTTTGAACGAACTTGAATCTGCCCTATCTTGCAAATTGATGTGACTGATCATGACCCTGCTGTTCTTGAATCTTGAGAAGAAAATGTGATTTATTTTCACAAAATATTCCGCTGTGAAACCTTCTACACTGTATCTCAGAAAGCTTTCACATAAGTTTCATCTTTTCTAGCACAGTGGTTCTTGAGAAGATTTTTAGGACATCCAACTGAGTTTTGCTTTTTCCTGATTATCTCCCTTCTAAGAGGGTGTGGCCTTTCATTTGAACAAACTTAAATCACCATCACCCAAGAATGCTTTCTGGCAATTTAGTTAGCCCTTTGGTTCTGGAGAAGTCGAAATGTGAAAAGGTGATGACCCAGACAACAAACAAATTTCAATCAAAAAATCTCACTTGAGCCTTTAGCAAAGAATGTTCCAACCAAGTAAGAAACCTTACACATAATGAAAATTCTTGGAAATAAATTATGCACTACCTCTAGAAATGGTTTTCCCTTCACTCCCAAGTTCATCAGTCCCAGCACTTGAACATATTCACCGATAATTTTCATCATTTTCCTGTAGATGTCGTTAATGCTGTATTCAGGTGTACACATCTTGATGCAGGTGTCCTGTATCAACTGCACAAGCCCTATGATGGTTTCTTGTTCAAAAGTTAAGTCTGTGGAGATGAAACAAAATGTCAATGTTAACCTTGCTCTCTTGGATAGTTACTTGTATCTGAGGCTGTCAGATAAAGATTTCTGTTTCTTATGTAAAGACCTAAAAATTCTTGAAATAGGTCTAAATTTCTCAGTATTAAACTGATCTATAAATTTTGTGTATCTCAAATTTTGAGGACTTGAGTGATGTCTGTGTGTACCTGAAATCAAGGACTTTGTGTGTACTGTAATGTTGAAGACTCAAGTGATGTCTGTGTGTACCTGTAATGTTGGGGAATCGAGTGATGTCTGTGGTGTACTTGAAATGTTGAGGACTCTAGTGATGTCTGTAATGTTGAGGACTCTGTGTGTACCTGAAATGTTGAGGACTGTGTGTACCTGATATGTTGAGGACTCTAGTGATGTCTGTGGTGTACCTGAAATGTTGAGGGCTGTGGTGTACATGAAATGTTGAGGACTCCAGTAATGTCTGTGGTGTACCTGAAATGTTGAGGACTGTGTGTACCTGAGATGTTGAGGACTCCAGTAATGTCTTTGGTGTACCTGAAATGTTGAGGACTCTAGTGATATCTGTGGTGTACCTGATATGTTGAGGACTGTGTGTACCTGTAATATTGAGAGTTCTAGTAATGTTTGTGGTGTACCTGAAATGTTGAGGACTCTAGTGATGTCTGTGGTGTACCCTTTGTATTCACAGCCAGCATCAATCAGCAGTAACTCCTCAGGGTGAAGTTTATTGTTGTTCTGAACGTAGTGAATTGTGTTTCCTCTATTTCCTCCTTAACAATAAAACAATCTGAATACATATGTCTGGCAACAACCAAATATTTTTAGGTGCACTGCAATTAAATCTTTATATATGTAAAATTTTTATCCATTGTGCTTATTTGGTTACAGTGCATGAACACAAAAAATCACTAAAGGATGGCTTTAACCCTTAATGAATTAATTGATCTTGATACCTGCGACGACAGGGATGTATGCTAGTCGACCTCCATTTAACTGACAGGTATACTCCATCACTGCCTGAATTTCATATTCTAAAAGATTTTCTTTCTTCTGAAAAAAGAAATTAATGAACCCATCATATTTAACCTCCATGACCAGTAGCTAGTATGACTATGACTGATAAATCCTCAACTGACACAAGTAATTAAAAGTTCTAAAATTCTTATCCACATTACGAGGTTAAATTTACATGAACAGTAGCTAGCATGACTGATAATTCCTAAATTGATAATAATAATTAAAAATTATGACGTTAAAAATGCAATGCTTTTTATTGATGTTAACTAAGTGGTAAATTTTATTATTTCATTATCGAGACCATACATACATGTACACTTAGTAAAATGTGACAGGAAGCCACTAAATTGTCATCTACATATGCATGTACATGTTTATTGTACATGGTCTGTATCTGAGAATTTTTTTTTTCTGGCTGCACATTAGACTATTTTAAGTCAGTTTTGGTATGAAAACTACACCTTAAAGTTTAAAATGTAAATAGACATGATAGAAGAAATTACATCTAGGTTTTTCTGATGAATGAGGTTACATATACTTTGAGGCCGGAATACAAAACTTCACTGTATAAAGTTTTACTCTTTGATCTTGTGTAAACACATAAATCAAAATAAAGAAAAGCAACAAAACAAAGAATAACACAACAAAACAAAGTCGCAGATATGTCAGAATTCAACTAACCTGACTCCTTGATTTCCATTCATCAATCATATGATGCACAGATTTAAATGCTGCTTCAGTAATTTCCATACTCCTCTTCATGAGTGCAATCTCCGCCTCTGATTTGACAACTCGGAGCGACTGAACGCAGTAGTCGTAATTTTCTAGCTTTTTATACTTCCCCTGTCGTATAAAATCTGCCATGACAGTTCTGTGGATGTCTGGATTAGCAGTCTTTTGATAATTGTACCACAGAGTGAATTTACTGTTATCTTTTACATAAGTGGATAAGAAGCTGGCAATGTCTTTAGTGAACCTAGCTTCATTCACTCCGGTAGACTCCACAATAGAGTCAAAGCCTTCAAATCTTCCATCCCAGATCTCATCAAACTGGAAACGCTGAGGAACAAACAGTATAGACTTAAAATCCTCTACCCCTTTTCCCTGCTCCGTGAACATAAATAAAACACAGTTGGCCTCTAAGTAGCCACAGAGATAGTTGAATTCTGTATTTTGTCTGAATGGATACATGATCCTGTCACTGTAGAATGCCCGCGGAGCAGCAGGAACACAGACAAGGTGACTACGGTTACTCTTCATGTGTTCACTATCCACACACAGCTGTATCAGGTTCCTACGCCTGCTTTTGTATTCCTCCACTGTGATGTCTAATGACTTCTCGGGAACTTCCTGAAGTTTTGCCGACAAGAAAGCACTCAGTGATCTTCTCTGTTGTGTCAAGATGTTGGAAATCAAATGACATCTCTCTGCACAAAAAGAAAATAAGCCTATTGAAGCTGTCACAAAATAATAAAAGGATATAGGGTAAATAAACCCTGGCTTATGAATTATTATAACTCAGTTTAAACTGAACAGGACAAATAGCAACTTGAGCTAATATTTGTACATTTTATACAGACTTAGAGTGAGGGAATTACATTTATGTAAAACTGTGGAGAACATGGCTCAGTGGTCATAGGAGTTTGGCCAGTCCATTGCAGGTTAACCCCAGCTGAAGGCAGTACCCATTACACAACTCAAAGGTTGCTGGTTCAAGCCCCATTGTAGGCACTTGATGTTTTGTGTTATCCTTTGACAAAGCACTTTATCTTTGTCTTAGTCCATCCAGCTGCAATGGGTACTGCCTTCAGCTAGGGTTAACCTGCAATGGACTGGTGTCCCATCCACTTAGCACCACAGAAATGGGTCATCCACTTAGCACCACAGAAATGGGTCATCCACTTAGCACCACAGAAACTGGGTTATCCACTTAGCACCACAGAAACTGGGTTATCCACTTAGCACCACAGAAACTGGGTTATCCACTTATTAGCACAAACCTTATGAGCCTCATGGCATGTCGAAGGATATAAATTTTTGTATAACTTTAATGTATTAAAACTACCTTTTTTGTATTAAGTTTGAAAGTCTTACTTAGTGAGCCCATTCTGATTATAATCGATGAGGCTATTTCTTGTCAGTAGGAATTAACTTTTACCATTCTTCTACACATCATAATTCCCAAGACAGCAGTGTTCTGCAAATAAAGAAGCTGTAAATTATTATGGTTATTTACTGTAATTCACTGCAATTTACCGCAATTCATGGTTATTTACTGTAATTCACGGTTATTTACTGTAATTTACATTCAGATCTTTAAATTTGTGTCATTGACTGTCTTATTGAAGGAAAAATACACAAAAAATATTACTATGTACAATAATACACGCTTAGAGTCAAGGATGAACAGTTTTGATTCTTGTAAACCTGATTTGTCATATATATACCGGTATATATATTTACGTGTAACTGCCTGAAGAGCCTAACATGGCAAAAGTGCTTGCAGTAAATATTTTGTGATTTTTTAAATTTTTATTACACCCAATAATATATATATATATATATATATATATATATATATATATATATATATATATATATATATATATATATATATATATATATATATATATATATATATAATTCATAATCATGTTTAAAAGCTATAGGGAATGAAAATTATAATTACTTTGCTATGAGCATGAATTCATGATAAGAGTATGTGTTGTAACAATGTTTTACTGTATATATAGATATTATATGCAATATAGTTGTGCACTGCTTTCCAACTAAAATAAAATGACAGCTAGGTCATAATCATGTACAAAATCATTATTACTAGTGATATCTGATAATAATTTTGAACAATTTTCAATGAACTAATTGATATACAGGTACCACATTTGTTTTATGTTTAGATGTTTTACTGACTCTAGATGATAATGGCCAACTAACAACTAAACTGTATGACAAATATTACAAGATGACTTCAGCTTTTCCATTTTCAACTTTCCTTATTTATGTAGTAATATTCCACTAACACCTACACTAATCACGGTGGGTGTGACTGGCTGACAGGGGGTGCTTAGCCCTCCTAGGCACTTGGTCATACCTATGGACTTTGTTTTGTTTGTATTTTTTGAGAATGATCACTGAACATTCCTAATATTTTCACCCTTTTCATTGATATAGTGTTAGATTGTACAATTGCCTGAGTAACTATTCGTTCCCCTTTTTTTCTTTTCTATTGCATGAAATACTATGTGAGTGACTGAGTGATGCTGTAACTGTACGGTGTAACGTTACCCCTTTGTCTCTACACATCCGAATTTCCTCTATATCGAAACACAAATTTCAGTAATACCATTGGTCTTCGGAAAGACATTGCTATTCAAACTCAAGTATATTATATAATATTTTTGATTGACAGCTTAAGACGGGATATTTCTTTTTTAACTTACATGCTACTTTCACAACACATGTCAAGGTTGTTTTTTTTTTTTTGAAAAACGGTTGCGAGTGATTTCAACACTCTGCAAGTTCGTACCTGTATGTATTACCAGGAGAAAAAAAACTTTTTATTTATATAAAAAAAATGAAGACATTTCATACAATATCTCAACTATACAGCTATCATTACGATGGTGCATTAATGTTTCAACTTTTCGAAGTATACGGGACGCATTTTTATTATAGATGTCAGAGATCCACTGTCCACCAAATCGAAGGGGGTCGATTCCTTTGAAGCACCGATTTACGGTAATAATAAACAAAGTATGATGGAACGTTAGGACAAAAACAATAATTTTTTGATTTAATAAAAACAAACAAACTTATTCATCTTAGTAATTTGAATAATGAAAACTAATTAAATTGTACATTACATCATATATTTTTTTAAACTCAACGAAAATTAACACATTATAGGTACCACACTACAAAACTTGGCACATAATTTTCTGTCTCTTTTGATTTTCCGTAAAAATATCTGGAAATTTCTGCAACGCTGAACGCCGCAACGCGTGCAAACTTTGTTCGTGTCCTTGTGTAATTAAAGTAAGTTATCATCGGTAATAAGTGGAAAATATGTATTGCATTTTTCTCTTTTCATATAGCATAATTCGTTAATTTGGTACTTTACGCACATGGAATATTAATATTACTTTCAGTTTCCACTATTTGCTACTGTGAACAGGACTGCTATTTTTTTTTTAAAAGACGTAAAACATTTGACATTCTCTTTTCTCACTTTTTAGTTATTTTAGTTACATTCACATGTTTTATCTAGGTTTTAACAATGTTAAATCAATCAAATATCTGAAAAATTCGATACAAATATGAAATCAAAGTCGTGTTTCAGATTGATGTTATTTAAGGTTCATTGATACTCTGATAAGAGAGATAACTCTTAATGATATATAAATGTCTATTATTCCTTTATAGATTTATCAAGTTAAAATGTCTTTTTTGTACAATTTTATTTTGCAAGCTATACTTAAATTGTTTGAATTTTACTTATAAAATGCATTTCTTTTTTGAAAATCACAAGCATTAAATCAATATTTTATATGAGTGAGCACCTTAATCGTATTTTGTTCAATATTCTAAAAAACTGTACTTCACATACTTGTTTTAAATTGTAATGGTTTGGGCAGTGGCCATCGGCCTGGGTAGCTCAGTCAGTAGAGCACCTGACTAGTGAAGCAGAGGTCCAAGGCTTGATTCTTGGTCCAGCCTTATATTATCTTTTCCTTTAGCCTACATAATTTGGTGCCGTTGACCACCCCTGGACTTGCAGGTGAAAGTCTCGCCAGGGGCAATAAGAACTTGGGTTGTGTCTTCAAGGGCAAAAACAATTTAAGGAAGGAGGAATGTAATGATTTGGGCTATGGATATCAGGCTGGATAGCTCAGTTGGTAGAGCATCTGACTAGTGATGCAGGGGTCCCAGGTTTGATTCCCAGTTCAGCCATACTTTTTCCCCTTTCCCGTTACAAAATGGGCTTTGCTATCAGGGGCTATCATCATCTAGTTTGAAGAAAAAAAAGAGAGAGCGCACTTCTAGATCATATATATTAATTACTCGTATATTCACAGAATGTGTTAAAATTTTATATTTCTGCAAAAATAGCAGTCAGTTGGGTATTCTACATGTATATACAAAAAAGGAAATAATTTATCCAATGGGCATGCATCGGACAATGTCCGATGGATGATTAATTTGTGTCTGTTGCATTGTTTTTTGGTTGTGCTAATTTGTTTTAAAATGTTCATATATTAACTGGATGAAAACCTTTCTAGATTCAGTCACTAAACCATAATTTTCACCCTCATTCTTTTGATCTTTTTGCATGTGGTCCATTTCAGATTGAACTGTGGCCATGAGTGCTGAACGAATGTTGCAGCAGATTGGACTTCTTAAAGAGTTTGTAAAACTCTGTACGGGTGACCCGGACATATTACATCAAAAGGAACTGAAATTCTTCAAAGATTGGCTGGAGAGGTGTGCTCAGATTAAATGATTAAATCTCAGATTGTATTCTTTACTTTTGATTAGTACTACCTGTAATTTTATGTGCTCTATTTCAGTATGGGTGCAACCATTCCTCCCCCAACAGAGCCAGAAGAAACTCCCAAGGTGAGATGTTCATATCTATTGAAATGCAATGCATGTTCTAATGTTGAATATTAATGTGACATTGTTAATAAATGTTCTTAGTGTTTATAGCAACCTACAGAGGAGAAAAAACCAGAGCAAAAGCCGGAACCAACACCAGCCCCTGAGCCAGAACCAGAGAGTGAGGAAAGTGATTTAGGTAAGGGACTGAGGTTCTATCAGAACCAGGAAGAATTTCAAAGTGATTTAGTTAAGGGATTGAGGTTCTATCACTACCAGAAAGTAAAGAAAGTGATTTAGTTAAGGGATTGAGGTTCTGTCAGTACCAGAAAGTAAAGAAAGTGATTTAGTTAAGAGATTGAGTTTCTGTCAGAACCAGAGAGTGAGGAGAGTGATTTAGTTAAGGAATAGAGGTTCTATCAGAGCCACGGAGTGAGGAAAGTGATTTAGGTAAGGAATTAAGGATCTATCAGAAACCAGAGAGTAAGGAAAGTGATTTAGGTAAGGGATAGAAGATCTCTCAAACCAGAGAGGGAGGAAAGGGAATAAGGTAAGGGATTGAGGTTCTATCAGAAACAGAGAGTGAGGAGAGTGATTTAGGTAAGGGACTGAGATTCTATCAGAACCAGAAAGTAAAGAAAGTGATTTAATTAAGGGATTGAGGTTCTATCAGAAACCAGAGAGTCAGTGAGGAAAGGGATTTACCTGAGAGTAGGAGAAGAAGGAAAGGGATTTATAAATCATAGCCAGAGAGAGAGGAAGATGTTTGAGTTTACTGACAGAAGTCTCACTGTTAAGAATTTGAGAAATAAGAAAAGGGAAGTAATTTGTAAATTTAATTCTGATTTATTTGTTCTTCATTACAGAGCTGGATAATACAGGTGTGATAGAGGACAAGGACACAGAGCTGCCCGAGGATGGAGATGACTCTAAAGAAGTTACCGAGGAGATGATGGACTCAGCCAATGAAATGCGAGCTCAGGCAATGTCCGCTTTCAGTGAAGGTAGTAATCTTGTAAATTTTCACTGATAAAAGATTTTCTCCGTCACCATATTTTTGTAGATGGGAAATGCTGATATAAAGTCTATAAACTCAGATATACTTTATTTTCTGAATTTTAGGGAATTTTGATGAAGCATTAAAGTTGTTCACAGAGGCAATCAAAATTAACCCCCAGTCTGCTTTGCTGTATGCTAAAAGAGCAAGGTAATCCCCATAAATTGTTGGATACTTTATGTTACATGTAATGGATAGTTGAAATTGTACAGCTGTAAAGATGCATTAATTTATGCATTAATTATTATTTTGCAGTATTTTTATAAAACAGAAGAAACCAAACAAAGCGATACATGATTGTACAAAAGCTATTCAACTGAACCCGGACTCTGCCCAGCCTTACAAATGGAGAGGACGAGCCTACCAGTAAGAAACTCAAAACAGCTTAGACTGAAAACTATTTATGAACAATGTCCTTTAAGAGCAATAGAAGTAAAATTTTAATAATTATAACCATCTCTACACCTTTCCATAAGAATATTAATTAAAATCCTTATGTTAAGTGGAATGAATACAGACTTAGCAATTCATACAGATATATCAGGATCATTGCTTAATGTGTTTATCAATGATTGTGTTTACTGAACAGTCTACTTGGAAAATGGGAGGAAGCCTACCATGACCTCACCATGGCAACTAAGCTAGACTTTGATGATTTAGCCAATGAATGGCTGCATGAGGTCACTCCAAACGTAAGTAGTGCAGAAACAGTTTGTAAAGAAATTAAGTAGGGATGGCAATTTGTAACAGGTTAACCAATTACTCGGTCAGAACGATGGCAATCGGTTAGAAAATCTGTAATCGTTTAGTTGGAAAAAAAAATAACTTGTAAATTTTAACGTAAATTTCTTATAATTCATTTTCGGGAAAAGAGAAATCTCTGCATTAACGTTGATATTTCAGCGTTCTCACATATCCAAGCTGACTTGGATGTAATTATGGTTCTCGGGATTGAGATTGTGGGGTAATTGGCCATGGTCATTTTGTGTTTGAGGTGTTAATTACTGTTAAAACACCATATCGTTTCCCTGACTGTCATGTAATTCTTTAATGATATTAAATCACCGTTGAATTAGTATGTTTGTCTTTTGCAGTTGTCCATCAAATAAATTACTAAATAAACATTGTAAATTCAGTGACGTAGTTCAGACTTAGTTTTAATTATGGTGACAAGGCAGAATGAACTTATGTGACATCTGCTCTGGATATTATCTGATTTCTCAGGCATGTTTCGTGGTTTTCTTATATTTTTTCTTGTCTATTAAAACTGAAATAAAATATATATGCATGTAGTTTTCTTACCAAGAATCAAGACAAATAGAATGATTTAACTTCTAGTGACTTTGTTAGTCTTCTTGTGTATATGAATAGAGATACTTAGGGGGGGGAAGTATATCAAGAAAATGCATATTTTGATACGGTTAACTGGTTAATCGGTCGGAACGTCTTGCAGTTAACCGATTAGTAATTCTGTATTCGATTGCCATCCCTAAAATTAAGGATACACCATTATAATTTCCTTTGCATATGTGTAGAATATGGCTTAAATTTTCTGTTTTATGCTTGTGCTCCAGTTCATACTTTTTCAAAAAGAAAATGTTCGTACGTTTAGGCAAAGAAAATCATGGAGCACAACAGAAAATATGAGAGGAAAAGAGAAGAAAAAGAAATAAAAGCTAGAAAGGAAAGAATGAGAAAAGCAAAAGAAGAGTATGAACGAGCCAAGACAGTAAGTGAGGAGCTTAAGCAATCAATTGTTCTGTATAAGAGGGGAATTTTAAGTTGTTTAGAATGGTGGCTAAGGCAAAATATGAAGGGAGTATTGAAGTATTGGGTGGTATGCCACACCAAAATTCTATTTAATGAATGTTTAAAGTATCTCTTTTGACAAATGAATTCATCAATAAAAGACCAATATAAGCTTTTAATTATTTTTTATCAATTGTTTTGTACTTTTTCACAGAAAATGGATTTTTTTTTAAATAATCATCCGGGAACTTCAAATTTGTTCTTAAGTAATGCATAACATAAAAATCTAATAAAATGTGTCAAGGAGAGTCTGGTAGACATTTTATTTTTTTTAAAATAAAAAATTATTTATGAATATGAAAAACGTGATTTATTAATTTTTTTTAAAATTTTTGGATGGAATCTTCAAAGAATGTTTTAACATATTGAAAAGAAATATTATAGAAGATAATGAATTGGATTTCTGCATGTCTCTTTATTAGGTCACCTGAGTCACTCAGGTGACCTAGTGCTATCCGTTCTCGTCTGTCAGCGTGCATTAACATTTGAACATTTTTAGCTTCTTCTCTGAAACCGCTTAACCAATTTCAACCAAATTTGGCATATAGCATCTATGGGTGAAGGGGAACAAAAATTGTGACTTTTATGGTCCCTACCCCCCTGGGGCCTGAGGGGTGGGGCTAAAACCACCAAAAATAATGCAATCTTTAAAAATCTTCTTCTTTACTCCTGGACATCAAGCAGTCAAACTGTTGGCATCATTGTAATAAGCATTGAGCCCTCTACCAAAATTGTGAAATTCATGGCCCCAGGGTCAGGGGTTCTGGCCCCAGGGTGGGGCTATATAGATCATATAGTGAAAGTGCATTATTTCTTTGAAAATCTTCTTCTCTGTTCCTGGGTATTAAATAAGGTAACTAAGTACATGGTTATGAAGAGCAAGAGTGCCTCTTCCAAAATTGTGAAATTCATGGCCCCAGGGTCAGGGGTTCTGGTGTTAGGGCGGGGCTCTATAGATTGTATAGTGAAAATGCATTTATTCTTTGAAAATCTTCTTCTCTGCTCCTGGGTATTAAATAAAGTAACTAAGTACATATTTATGATGAGCAAGAGTGCCTCTTCCAAAATTGTGAAATTCATTGCCCCAGGGTCAGGGGTTCTGGCCCCAGGGTGGGGCTATATAGATCATATAGTGAAAGTGCATTATTTCTTTGAAAATCTTCTTCTCTGCTCCTGGGTATTAAATAAAGTAACTAAGTACATAGTTATGATGAGCAAAAGTGCCTTTTCAAGAATTGTGAAATTCATGGCCCCAGGGTCAGGGGTTCTGGTGTTAGGGCGGAGCTCTATCGACTATCTAGTGAAAATGCATTAATTCTTTGAAAATCTTCTCTGCTCCTGGGTATTAAATTAAGTAACTAAGTACATAGTTATGATGAGCAAGAGAGCTTCTTCCAAAATTGTGAATTTCATGGCCCCAGGGTCAGGAGTTCTGGTGTTAGGGCGGGGCTCTATTGACTATATAGTGAAAATGCATTAATTCTTTGAAAATCTTCTCCTCTGCTCCTGGGCATTAAGGTGATAAACTAAGTACATAGTTATGATGAGGAGGTGGGCTCCTTCCAGAATTGTGAAAGCCATGGCCCCTGGGTCAGGGGTTCTGGTGTTAGGGTGGAGCTCTATTGATTATATAGTGAAAATGCATTAATTCTTTGAAAATCTTCTTCTCTGCTCCTGGGTATTATTTAAACAAACTAAGTGCATGGTTATGATGCATAAGGATGCCTTTTCAAAAATTGTGAATTTCATGGCCCCAGGGTCAGGGGTTCTGGTGTTAAGGTGGGGCTCTATTGATTATATAGTGAAAATGCATTGATTCTTTGAAAATCTTCTTCCCTGCTACTGGAGATTATTTAAACAAACTAAGTGCATGGTTATGATGCATAAGGATGCCTCTTTAAAAATTGTGAATTTCATGGCCCCAGGTTCAGGTCTGGTGTTAGGGCCGGGCTCTATTGATTATATAGTGAAAATCCATTAATTCTATTAATTAATCATTAATTAATCCTGTCTGCTCCTTAGTGTTGAGCTGATAAATAAATTGCTTAGCTATGATGAAAATGGGAGCTTCGAACAGAATTTTTAAATCTCATGGTCCTAGGGTCAGGGGTTCTGGCATAACGAGGGGGGGGGGGGGGGTTCGATGATATAGTGGAAAATTGTTAATTCTTTGAAGTCCATAGTTATGATGATGAGGGTAACTTTTCCAAATTTGTAAATTTCTTGACCTTTGGTCTTGGGTTCTGGTGTTAGGGTAAGGCTTTGTTGAATCTGTAGTGAAAATGCATTGTACCAGTGAAATTCTTCTCTGCTTCTGGGCATATCGGAAGCAAACTGAGTAAAAGTTTAAATGATATAAGTAAGCGTATTTCTACCAGATTTTTGAACATCTGGACCATTTGTCTAAGCATTCTGGTCCTGGGCAGGGCTCTATTAATTTGTATTCTACTGAGAGAAGTTATTCCCCTTTTCTATTCACCTCTGATAATAAATCACTGTAAATAATGTATTTGAAAGGTTAATAGAATAAGATAATTATGCAAGAATGTTTATCGTATAATTCAAAAAGTACTTTCGTAGTTTTAATAATCAGGCAGACCTGTAAGTAATAGATAAATAAAAATGAGACAATAATAACTTATCTCATTAAAAGTTCTTCAAAGACCATAAGAGAGGTCAATGCTAGAGGTCTTAATATGGGTTTAAAAATAGTACAGAAGCACTAATAATTTGTTAATAGTCTGCATGGTGATAGTGTTAAGTGGGGGACAGATTAGAACTTAAGTTATGTGTTGATACTGAATACTAGACTAATTATTTTGTTGATCCTGATCTTCGTACTTCTCTTGCTTTAGGGCAACAAAGCTTCATCTATCAGTGTATTTAACTTCTAAATTGTTGTATTATACTCAGGTGACCATTAAGGCCCTTGGGCCTCTTGTATTGATGACAGCTTACAGATCAAGTTCAAGTTTCTTGTTGATTGACCCATTTTTACAAAAGTTATGGCACTTAGACTTTGAAAATTTCTAGAAATTCACTGTTTTCCGAAGTCCATTTTTTTGGCTCTGCTTGAAGATAATGAGTTGATTTTTGAAATATCTCTTGATATTGTTGACTTACATATCAAGTTGAGTTTTGTGATGATCGACCCAGTTTTATGAAAGTTATGGCGCTTAGACTTTGAAAAACTTGTTTTCAGAAGACTCGTATGCATATTTGTTATGCCTTACTGTATAATATTGATTCATTAATTTTTAATGCAGAGTGCCGGTAGTGGTGGTGCAGGAGGATTTGGAGGAGCAGGAGGATTTGGGGGTTTCCCAGGGGGATTTCCAGGTGGCATGCCTGGTGGTATGGGTGGTATGCCTGGAGGAATGGGTGGTATGCCTGGAGGAATGGGTGGTATGCCAGGAGGAATGCCTGGAGGAATGGGAGGAATGCCTGGAGGAATGGGTGGAATGCCTGGAGGCATGGGAGGTAACTTTGTAACACATTTGAAAATAGTTCAGTTGCAAGGGCAAAGAATTTATGATTTTTTTTTTCAGAAATGTAAGGAAGTGCTATATTTATAATATATAATATTATTTACCCTGTGTGTGGAAATGCATGCTCCCTTTTAAAGAATTATCAATGGACAAATTCAAAACTAGTTAATATTAACAAAGGGCAAATAACTGTTACATCTAAAAACAGCTTTTCAATAGCTCACCTGAGCCAAAGGTTCAAATGAGCTTTCTGTTTGAAATTTGTCTGTTGTTTGTTGTCGTCATCATTTTTGTAAAGTTTTCATGTTTTCATCTTCTTCTCCAGTACCATTCAAGTTTGTTCAAATGAAGGGCCACACCCTCTTCGAAGGGGGGATAATTAAGCAATTGTGAAAATTGGCTAACTTGTATTCATTTGAAAATGGTGCTTTATCATTATTTATGCACCTGGGTTAAAACATCATTGAGAAGAATTCCTTAGCACACTAAATAATGCAGTGAAACTACAGTTTAGCATTGTAAAGGATGTAAGCTTGTGTGTTCAAAATGTTTTTCAATAAAGTTGCGAATTTCAAGTATTTTCTTGATTTTCATCTACAGGCATGCCAGACTTATCCAATATCATGAACGACCCAGAAATTGTACAGGCTTTCTCTGTAAGTCAATAATTTTATTATTTTTACATGGTATGGTGATGCAGCCTCAAAAGCATGTTTAAATATTTGCTAGATATAAAGCCTTTTAAAACATCCTTCTTTGCTGTGACAATGATCCGTTGTTTCTATAGGACCCAGAGGTAGCGGCTGCCTTCCAGGACATCAGTCAGAATCCCCAGAATATGATGAAATACCAGAATAACCCCAAAGTTCAATCTCTCATTAATAAAATGGCCGCCAAATTTGGAGGCAAACCACCAGGTGGACCACCGGTAAGATTGGTCATTTTTTTGCTGTGATTATTATACCCCTAGCTTGAAAAGGGGGGATTGTTTAGTGATGGCGGAGTCCATGCGTCCATTACACTTGGGAATTAACAATCTCTTATCTGCAACTCCTCATACTCCAGTGAATGCAGTTTTAAGTTTGGATTGGAAACATAAATGTATTTGGGATTTCCCATAGCAAAACATGAACACTGCCATTCTTTCTATAATATTGGGGGTATCCATCTCTTATCTGCAACTCCTCCTATACCACTGATTAAAATTTAATGAGACTTTTGTAGAATTTTAATCACATAATGCCATTGTGCACCTCCAATTTAAGTTTTCATCAGACAGATATTTGGGCTTTCCCATGACAAAATTTGGATTTTGCCATTATACTCATATGGAGATGGGAGGGGTATCATTTTGTGAGCTCAGCGCTCACAGTACCTCTAGTTTAATAAGGACTGTACAATATTTTACTATCTATATTGCAGATGTAAAGTCAAGGAACTGTTGTGAAGAGAGTATGAAAGAAGAATGAAAAGCAGAAGCTGTGACCTGTAAAGTCAAATCTGTATTCAGTATAATTATGTATATAACCATGCATGTTCTGTATTTCAGATCCTAGCAAATTAATTTCTTTTTTTTATTCCTGTTTATCCAAGCTTGTACAAAGTTTGACTGTGTGAGCTGATTCAGAAAGTTCACTTAAATTGATCAATCTAGTATATGCAATTAACTATTTGTAGTTTTCTTTTGAACTTGGTTGTTCTGACGCACTCATGTATAATCATACTTCTCACTAAAAACTGAGTCTCCATTAGATTGTGCATCTTATGTTTGAAGTTACATTTTTAGAATTCCCCTCACAATTCACGATGCAAATTCCATAAAACCTAGATACGCACTTTTTAAAAAAATCTTACTTAATGGTAAACTTGATCAAGTTTTTTTTAGAGACCATTCCAAAATAAAGTACCTACATTTTCAGTTGCTGCACACTTAATCGTCATCAAGTATAGGTGACTTGTCTGAACACATTTACAAAAACATTTTGTATTGTGAATTGTTTTTGCCTACAAGAAGGGTGCAAGTTCTGTGTTTATCAGTAGTACTGGTATATGATGGTTTATTTGTTTTCATTAAAGGTATGTACTAACTGTAACTGGTGTCATTATTTGTCTATGCTACAGACTGATTTCATGTATGTGTTGCTAAATGGATATTTGTGATGAATTCATCATCTGTAATGATAGAAGCTATTCGAGTATGATATAAAGTGGAGAAGTTTTGTCTCCAGTGTACAATTTTTTGGGAGCACACGTGATCACATCCGTTTGCGCATTTATGACAATCCAAGGCTGTTGCAACACGAGTGCTTTCGCATCCCCTTTAAGAAAACACTTGAAAATATATTTTGAAACAAAATAAATTCATTTTTAAGTAATGGCACTTTATTTTGTTTAATAAAAGAGACACTTTATTAATGTACCAGAATCCACTAAAATGCTACCCATTTATAAACAAAACAATCAAACTCGGAGTACGCAGTAGAGATGTTCCTACCAGACTCACCCCACAGCTCCTGAGTACGGTCCTGCAATCAAAAACTCATTTAGTGGTGTTCAATCATGAATTAGCTCACTACCGCTTGTGATAAAATATAAATCTGGGTGATAGAAGGACACACTCTATAAGAGCTCTATACAGACCTCGAGGTAAAGATAATTCTCAAGTTTTCAGAAATTGTCGAATTATCAGCAAAGTAAAGGAAAGTGGTGAGGCCGAAGATAGATTAATTGGTTTTGAAATCTTCTTGATTCAATTCTGGATTCAATTTGATGCCTTATATTCTTTTATTCTGAGAAAAAAAAATCATATTTATATTTTGAAGAAGAAAAAGTAGAGATTAAATGGCTAGAACTTTGTGGTTCATACATTTCTTTTTCGAGCCGTTATTTCTTTAGAGTACAATTATAATTTTCTCCCTATGGAAGTGCCTACTCTTCTAAGGTCTATATTGCTGGAGTGGAGAAATATTTATTTTATGGCTTGTGTCAGAAAATATTTGATGTCAAGTTCAATTGAAACTGGAGCACAGGTTTGTGATCGTTATATTTTTTGAACCCGGATTTGTACAGCGGATTGAAAAAGCAAGTTTAACACACGATTCACATCAATGATTAAGGCATTTGTCTTTATCCTACACAATTTCAGAAATATTTTAAAACCTTATTAACATCCATTTGATGACTCTTATCCGAATCAATCATCCTTTATTTTGGGGAATTTAAATATTCTGACATACTAACTCATGGTGGTACTAAAATACGCGATGTATTGCATAATAAACCACAAATATTTCAGAAAATTAAAATAATTTAATGTCTATAGGAAATTTCGTTTTTGTGAATGATTTGGTTCTAGGAGTACGCATCCACTTTAATCTCAGGAATCGGGACTTTGATATCGGGATAAGACGGCGGAGCCTGGAGTTCCATCTCGTATCCCGGGGATAACATGGAAGCCGACTGCAGACTTTCCGCCGAGCCGTAGATCTGCCACGGAATGGACGTATCAGCCACGCTCAGATCTATAAAAATGTCTACAAAGTTTTCATCCACTAAAGACAGTCGGCTCGAAAAGTCATCCACACCAAGAGTGTTCTTTCCTCCTGCACTTTCACTAGCGTCCTTTACAACACCATTTTGCTCTTTTTGACGTTTTTCGGTATATAACTTTTTCTCTATACCTTCTTTCATGTACTTTTCTAATTTATCGTTGACAGTCTTTTCTCTGCCCTTGTCGTCTGCGTTTCCCTCAACTTCTTCTAGTACATTACCGACACTCTGTTTTCTTTCCTTGCTTGCTTCATCTACATCTTCGGGAGGTTCAGGTTCAACCTCGTCCTCCCGTTTGAAAACAAAGTCATAAATTGGCCAGTTTTGTTTAAAGTCACATATTATTTCATCAATTTGTCCCTTGAAACTCAACGTCTTCAGATTCAGTTTTACTGATTTCCTTGGAAGCACATTTTTCAGAAGCATTGGCACAAATCCTCCCGCCAGAGTTGCTAGTGTCTGATTTGTGGACGAAACTTGATGAACATTTCCGAAAGCCATCACGACAATCATCACAAAGAAAAGGAAGATGACGATTATGAGAAACTTGCCGGTGGCGCGTAGAAGATTTATATACACCGGACCCGGAGCACCATGCACTCGGATTTCACAAACCCTTTGGAATAATCTTAAGGGAATTCTGGGAGTATCAAAAGAATCCAAGAATAATAAGAGATGACCAATCTTCCATGAAGGGTCTTTTTTCTCAAATGTCAAAGCAGTCGGGATTTCATCCACTGCTTCAACGGGTTTAACCTGAAACGCAACATTTTCTTGCATATTAGATGGAAGACTGGCTACGGTTTTGAGATCTTCAACGCGATCCATGATATCTTCCACAACACTCTTATCAAACGTAAGGTAACTTTCGTACACGTTGCTGTAGCAGTCGTGCATGTACACAATCACAAGAAGCGCCATGGAGACATATCGGAGTGTGCTTCCAGCGTTGATGATGATTCCCATCATCGTGAAGGCCATGACTTCTACAATCAAGCCCACCGCCTCCACGATGATCAGGATGATGGCGTAAAGGACTGCTAGACAGAACAATCCGACCATCCACTGAACAAGAAAACGCCGGACAGCATTTAACTTCCCGTACCCCCACGTCATGGCATGAGTTTTCGTTTCTTCCAAAGTTATTTGGCGGCTATGAACACTTTTGTCAATTTGTGATAATTTTTTCCGGACCTTTAATAGCTTTTCTTTCTTCTTGCTGATAGGTTTGTCCGGATCCGATTCGTAATCCTCACCATTAAACTTCTTTCTAGCATGAAATAATAATCTGTATGACAAATATATGGTAGGTATACAGTATAGAGCAAAAATAATTCCACATATAGGTGCAGCGACAAACGAATACAAAGGAGCAAGTATTATTGCTATTAGGCCACATTTTTTGAAAGGCCACAAACCAACACGTAACATCACCTGTAGCACACTTGTTCTTGACACGTTTGCCATGTCCTGCAAGGAGTCTCTGGAAATTGATTTCAGTTTGTCCCTGACTGATTCGTCGGCGAAGCCCAAAATTACCCCCGAGAGAAAATAGAACACGTAAGTGGCGATGAAAACTCCATGGGTCGGAGAAAAATACTGAATGATATTTCCTCTATAGAAATCAAACTCTTGTTTCAGATCTAAGTGATTGATTACTCTCTTCCGATACAAGACTTCGTCCTCCTCAAAGAAATAATAAATCAACACACGTACATAAAACGGAAGCGGAACTAGTAACAGAAGCAGCACTTTGACTAACGATTGCACGCACATGTGCCACGTGCATTTGGTCTTTATCATTGGCTCCAATGACGCGTACACGCTCATGTCACAGCATTCAGCGAACGGATCCAGCCTTTTGATTTTACAGCGGATCAAGTTGTCATACAGCGTCCTGAACACTCCGGTCGGCGGATCATTGTCCGGAATGATCCGCTTTCCCTTCACTTTGATCCTTAGTTCGGGAACTGTAATCGGAACAATTTCATCCATAGGACACGTTTCAAGCTTCTCCCGAAAACGCCTCCAGTCAGCTATATCCTCCAGAGTCAGTCTCTTCTTGTATCTCACTGAGGTCTGAGTACTCTCAGTCACAAAGAGTTTGAGCTTGAGTTCTTTCGAAAGTTTTACGGCGTACTCGGATGCCACATAAGAAGCATTGTACATCTGTGTGGGCATTATTAAAGGAGCAAAGCAAAATACAATCAGCTTCACAAACGTAATACATATATACAGAAGCAGAATCCACCCCTCCTGAACCTGGTCAGTGCAGGTTATACTGTTGTCAGGATTCTGACCACAACAACGATTGATGAAGTCTGCGTAACCATTGTTGTCAAGCACAATCTCGTTACAAACGTATACTGTTCTTTCTATACGTGTTTCGAATTGGATCTGTGAACTAGATTTTTCATTTAATCGAAAGTTGTCCAAAATTAGATCTCGTATCAAAGCAACCCTTTCGAGGGCCGTTATGTTTCTGAAACAACCGAACGGGCGATCCATCAACACAACGTTGTGATGCTCAACACCAATAGTCAAAATGGACATGGACAAGACGTCGTAGTGAAAGGACAACATTAGCAGCGTGCGTCCATGCTGCGTGCGTGTTCGATGCCAGCGCCATGGCTTATAGTTTGACGTCATATCCGTCCTCAGTGGATTTAGAGAATAATTGAACAATTCAAAGGTAAACTCTGATAAAACAATCTTGGGGTCGTCTAGGAACTTGGCGAATGATGGGTCTTTAAGACTGATGACACACTGGTCTGTTGATGTTTGTAGTGGATCCTTTGGGACCTCGCTAGTTTGGAGTGCATGACTGACCCCCAGTAGCACCAGGGTGAACCACGTCCATCTGTATACTTCCATGGCTCTCTGTAAAATTATTATAAGATTTTATATATACATGTATATACATAAATTATTTAAATAAAAGATTATTTGATTCAAAACGGATAGCTGCTCCAACACAATCCATATCTATATATCGGTTAAAAACGACTTTATTAAATTAATGCATGCTCCAGGTCGGTGAATAACGCAAAACCTTATTAATACATGTACTAAGTTCTTAAATGATCGGTTGCCACCGTAGCGCACCAAACGCTTTAAAAAGGAAGGCGTAACCGGTTATTCAAGATAATTCATAATTTCAAATTAATCTTGCCATTTAAAAAAGACACCAACGAGAAAATAATTTAAGAATCAATCAATGCTACGAAAATTATATTTGAAATTGATGGTTATACATGAAAAAATATTGATTGCATGGTTTTACAAAATACTTTAGTATATTACTCACTTTATGCATACCGTTATATTTCACGTGGTTCTGTCATCTTAACTTGGTGATGAATTGTCCTGATCTGCAAAATGAATGATAGAGGATTAGTTTGTCACTATTTAAACACGGGTCTCGTATTCTCCAGTTCTAGTGGTAGAAATATTATGTCACTTGCACAAGCAGGAACAAATTAGATTCTGTTGAGTATTATCTGCATGGGAACATTGTGCTATTTTATTGTAAATCAAACCTGTTCAGAGAATCTCCTCATTGACACATAATAAATCACTCCTATTGCCGAAAACGTAAAGTAAAAACATTCCATCTAACCCCTTCATTTTCTCTGTTAAGTATTGCATGATTTTGAAGCCAATTTTGGTGATTTTTGTTAGTTTTGGTTGCCATGTGTTTTATTTATTTTTTTTAATTTGCTTTGTTATTACCGTACCAGTGTTTTACCGGTAAATCTTTGTCAACATGTTGGTAAACAAGACACTCCAATTTCACATCGCGGCAAGGTGTAACTGCTATCTTATAAACTCCATTCAAATACATGTATGTAATTAGATACATTCCTTTATGAATGTTCCTCCAAACTTAAAGGCCCTCTATTATAAGGAATATATTTTTGGACATTGAAAAAAAATTATATCCTCCAAAGATGAAGATACTGAGTTTTTCTATTTCATATTCAACAGTGAGTACAGGAACAAAAGACAAAGAAACATTGATGAACAGGAAAAAAGGCTAATTGTGAACCAGCATTTTATTTTGATAATTTTTATGGAGTATCTAAACCAGTAAAAAAAATCTTTGGATAACATTCAACTTGACCTTTAAATATGAGGAGAATGCCTGAAAATACAAACTTCAGTTCATTTATCTTCTTAATAATATGATTACTAATTGAGTAATATACGCTAAATTTAGTTATCTTATTTTATATTGAAGGGCAAATTACCCAAACTTCATAAAAATACTGTAACATAAAATCAGAACTTTTTAGTGTGCAGTATATAAAGGACCCTTAACATCTTAATTTAGTGAAACGTTAGAGAAGGGAAAATGATTTATATTTTTATATTATTATAAATTAGTATATAAATAATTGACTGATCCAACATTCACATAAGCACACACACTGCAGTGTGGACTAATCTTAATTATTTTGCAAGTTTTATTTACAGACTCGGTTAGGAAAAAAATGTGAAATAACAGCATGCATACCCCGAATGTGTTAATTTCAGGAGGTTCTGCTAACCATCTCGGCTTGGCGACTTGTCCTGATCTGCAAAACATATGAACGACAGAGGGATTAAACCGTCGGTAGTCTTATAAAAATATTATGTCATTTACAAAACAAGGAACTGCTTTATATGTGCACTGTGCAGGCGTTGAAAAAAAACTGCAATGTCACCAAGAAATATTTTTTTTCTGGGACCATCTTTCATTTGGCACAATAAATCACTGCCGTTTCGCTTAATCCGTCATATCATGTGCAGCATTATTAAAAAAGAACTATAAGTATTCAAATATTTTATTCAAACAGGATTGCATTAATTACCGTTATTTCCTTTTTTTTAGTTGAATCTCACTTTCTCATTTTTATTTAAATACTCGATCTATCTTAAATATCTGTGGGGTCTCAAATCTAGTTGTTGATGAATTGATCAGTTAGTTTGCTAACGTTCCGTTAGAATTCTTCCCACTGTTTATCACTTAAAGAATTACACCTGTACCCTATCAAATAGACAAATGCGTTCTTTACAAAGACTCAATTACAGGTACACTCTTTCATTTATTTAATTCAAAATAACTACATGTAGCTCGATTTAGCGAGAATAAAACAGTACGTATGAGATTGTGTTTAGGTTTGAAGTATCCCATCCGGAGGTCAGGCATTATATGACCTTGATATTGGGGACAAGTCCTGTCAAAATCAACATTGAGTCATTTAAGGGATTGAGTTCTGATTAAGTTAATTAATGGCTACAACAACATTACTGTCTGGACTAGGTTAGGTATTGCTCAGTGATCTTGTCCCTATATACGTATGAACTTGAGTCAAAGTTATGTAACTTCATTTGGAAAACAACATACTACATGTAATATTGAATTCTTTCCAATCAATGGTTTTAGAGCTCTTCTTTCTGTGAGCTTAATTGACCTTTTTCATAAAATAACCACTTTTAAGTCATTGTCAAACATATAAGTGTTAAGCTGGATCTAGGGAACATTTATGATAGGACAGACAACGATGACAAAAACACACTGTTATTTGAAGATTCATAATTTAATTAACTGTGGATTGTTTTGAGTTTTTTGCGAGTATAATATCACCTAGAATATATATTTCCTTAAATACGGTAATATTTTTGTCAATAGTGTATAATTTTGATAAATCAGATGATTGATGTATAGTGCGAATTCAGAAAATTCTATTAAATGTTCAACTATTAAAAAAGTCTTATGGTCCCAAGCAACCCAGGAATCACTTTATCACGAAATAAAATTGTCTTTCCAATTTGTTCAACTTTCTTTATATAAAGTTATTTTATAAACTGACCAAACAGTGCAGTAAATGCACGATTTCTGTCTCTCTGTGAGCCGCCCACGCAGGAGAAACATTAGTGTGCCAGTATTAAACATACCAAAATAAACCCCATTTTACCAATGTACTTTACTGAAACTGCTAATTATTTAAATTGATAATTTCATGGGCTCTTTGTTGACAGGAATACCTTATATCTTTAGATAACGTCCCACTCGAGTAAAATTTTCAAATATTCTTTGCAGGGTGTAAAGATTTTTCAGGCGAGATTCTGTGCTCGTATTTACTTGGATTTTCAGGTTCGATTTAGAATTCCAAACATCGGGTTATGTCAGGTCATTTTCCACTCAATGGGTATACAGTCGACCACACTTTATCATCGCTTCGTCAGAATAATCATAAACTTATAAGGCATTCGTTTACAAAACCGAATATTTAACATCAGGGTTGATACAATTGTCTTTTACTTATTATTGAATTACTAGAAATTCATATACGAGTACACAACAATTAACGACACAGTTTACAAGGCAAAGTATCTTCAAAGTATTTATCATTACTTCGATATACCTATGATGTACTGTATATTTCTGAAACTTTTGTAGCATATTACAACCAAAACCAAGAGACTAGAAATGTGAAACGATTGATTCGTTCAAACAATGTGACATCAGGGGTATGATAAAGTTTGCACAATAGCTAAGATGCAATGTCAGTTTCGGATTTTGAAGGGGGGGGGGTTACCCTACCCCAGCTAAAAAAATTCTGTAAAACTTATGATGCTAAAACCTCATATTAAACACAAGTACTAGTATTATGAGATTCTGTCATTTAAAATTCGAAGAAAAAAAAAACATCGGGAATGCATGTAAACCGAAAGAAAATTGAACTACATGATTATTTAAAGTTGAGATATGAAGACTATCCGTTTGTCAAGTTGTTTTTGAATTAGGGATACCTTCTGTATTCTCTCATTACTATAAACTCACATGAGAAGTAGCTTGATTCTGTATAATTTATGCACTATTTATGGCTTTATATAAATGTTTAAAATTGATGTACGACGTCTCTAAGTATAGACACGTGGGAAGACTTTGTTCCCATCTCTTTATTTGAAAAATTGCGTTCAACTCCAATGCATCTTAAGGACCAATTCAATTTGAACCACTTTATTAATCTTATTTATAAATACTATATAGATTTAATTTATTGAACACCGTCATTGATCTTAAAAACATAAAAATATTAAATTCTCCTCGCCCTGTGGTTCTATAAAAAAGATCGCCGAGATTTTCACTGATGAATTCTTCGGGTACAGTGACCCTTTCTTCCATGAATATGTCCGACTGTCCTTATAAATTTAAACTTGTTTCTTAAATGTTTCTTTTGAACTTTCAAGATCTATTTTAACTCACTTGACAACAGAACTTTATTTTCAGCATTTTGTGATTATTTTTCCGTTCAAAAAATCGCGGAAAACCCTTAAAAATTGAAAAGGTCGTAATTCCGTCAAAAATCAGTGAAGTGGAACGAAATGCAAACTTGATCTGTAACTCATCAAGATACACTCACATACCAAAAATCAACTCAATATCTGCAAGCGTTTAGAAGAAAAGTTTCACCGGTAGGGGACTAAAAATGCTTTATTCTGAAAGAAACAAGCAAATAATCCTTTTCGAAATACAGAGTATTTCCAACTAAAAATGCTGATTAAAAGGATGGGTATACATGTACCAAGCCAAGTATTCCATTTATAGAATGCAAACTTTGTATATACTGTTCTGATTTTTTTTTAAACCTGATTGTGATTTTTACAGCGATTCGCGGTATGGTCATTTAAGCATGCAACGGCTATAGAACAACATTTTAACTCTCCTAGTGAACATTAAAAAAATTGTATTTTTCATGAACAATTACGAAATCCAATTTTTATAGAAGAAAACATGTAGATGTTTCTGTATAAAATATGCTTCGTCTGATTAAATAACGTACTAAGTTATTAGTTCCCTACCGGTGAAACCGGAGGGGACTATAGGTTTCCTCTGAGTCTGCCCGTCTGTCTGTCTGTCTAGCTGTCCCTCTGTCTGTCCCACTTGGTTTTCCACACTTTTTTTCTAAATGCTTGCAGATATTGAGCTGATTTTTGGTATGTTGGTGTATATCTTGATGAGCTACAGATCAAGTTTGCATTTCGTACCGCTTCAATGATTTTTTTCAGGGTTTTCCGCACTTTTTCTCTAAACGCTTCCAGATATTGGGCTGATTTTTGGTATGTGACTTTACCTTGATGAGTTCTAGATCAAGTTTGCATTTCGTTCCGCTTCATTGATTTTTGACGGAATTATGGCATTTTCAATTTTTAACGGGAACCAGATTACACTTGCCGGTAGGGGACTAATATTGCTAATGCAATACTCTCAGAATGCTTGTTTTTATATTACATATAGCATTAAGAAAAAAAAAAGATTTTGTCTTTATTGGGGTTATAAATATCACCACACTAGGTTAAGTCGACTGAGTGGATTAAGTAAACAAGATAAATAGGTATTAATAGGTATTAACACCTAGTGTATTTTCGAATACATTTTTCTTACCTGTTTATATACAGGACAATCAAGTAAAAAGTTTCATCTTCAGTAATAGTTTTACGATAGTAAGAAACTAAATGACATGATAAAAATATCTACCTGTTTCTGCATTCAACCGACATTCTTAAGAACATAAATACTGAATCAAAATTAATTGAAACATTTTCATGTAGCTAGGCATGAACATATATTATTTGCACTATTTAAACAACAATTCCATTATATTGAAATGGGAGGTAAAGAAAAGAGTTCAATACTGAAATGATGTTTTTACCCTTATCTTTGGAATTAAGGGGTGTTTTGTTGCACCTCTATATTGGACACAGAGATTTACAGTCAGGGGGGTCATTGATTTAGTCTGTCGTGCTGTTTGACAGCTGAATCAAGCCAGGACCTAGACAATGTGCCCCCCTTATATATACGGCGACGATCAGTGATGGAAAGGTGCGCGATAAATGTTGATTGATGATAATTTATGCTTTGTATATTAGATTCCTACAATGTCAACAATATGTATTTCAAGCGTCATAAATCAATATCGATTCTTGTTCTTATCGTTATATTTCTACATTTTTATGACTGAGTTGAATGTACAAAATATTTTCTTTTTAATAATGCCGTACTTTCCTAAAGTCACGAAGTTCTGGTTTTTATTATTTTTTTTATCTCTTCAAATTCCTGTGATTAAAATGCTACAGCTAATTTTTGACCTGACTTCATATTTCACGGTTTATAGTTTTCAAAACTTAGAAAAACATCAAAGTTAAAGCATTCACTCAAGCAAAACTACTGGGATTTCATCGAGTTCTAGAAGACTTTATGCAAAAATATGCAGCTAGCTCATAGGATTCCAGTGCAGTAAACAAGATGTAGATATGAAATCTGACGGTCCTGTAACTTTGTCTTGTATCAAATAGCAAAGTGGAAACAGCTACCCCCCCCCCCTCCCTCCAGGAAATAGCAATAAAACATTTTTAAAAAAAGAAATAAATACAAAAACAACAGAAAATTTAAACACACACACACACACCCTCACACACACACACACACACACAAATAAAAGTAACAAGAAAAAAATAATGATAATACAAAATTAAAAAAAAAAAAAGTAAATAGATAGATAGATAGATAAATAAATAAATAGATAAAAAGGCACCGTAAAACCTCTATTCAAATTAAAACCATAATGAATCCCGTTTCCTAAACCATCATCATGGTTTTGCGCATAATTTTGAAATTTAGAAATCAATAAAATGCAATGAAAAAGTTCAAAGTCCATCAAATTCTTGAACTTAAAATAATATGGAATTTTATCAAAATATAAAATTTACCTTGAAAGTTTCCGAGATTTGTCAGGTTCACGTTGTGTAGCTCATCCCCAGGTTATGAACAAGAATTCGGTATCTCCACCCTTAGTTTATAGGACCACCCGCCACTCCACGTTACACATCAACTCGCCCACTGAACCACACTTATCACCAAAAGAAAATTAAAAAGCACCTGTTTTTATCAACGTCTGCTTGTGGAAAATGACTCGTATTGTTGACACAGTATTGGCGGAATTCTCAATCGCTGTCAAGCGGTTAGTCTAGATGATATATTTGCGATATCTAACAACCCCTAGTGACTCTGAGAAACAAAGACACATAGATCTCAAGAATGATAACATCTTCAATAATTTAAAATCTTGTTTAAATTCGATTAAGTATATTTACAGTAAATATTATCCCGTATTATCAGTGGAAACAAAAAAGCTGATATAAGGTAGAATTCATGTTTTATAATCAATGTAAATCAGCAATATTCTCTTTAATTGTTAGGGGTGATTTCTTTAATTGTATTAGTTAATACTTATTTTAATTTATATATTAATTACTAGTAGTACTGTAATAGAGAGAAATAGTGGTTGATATGCTAATATTACAGTACGTTTTTTCCTTCTATTTTATCGATGATATAAAATAGTTCTACGTACTACTTTAAGTATTGGATGAAGTTGGAGGTACATATGTACATTAATTAAGGATGACCTAATATAACTTCTCTCATCCAAACCTTTCTGTTCTTAAGACACAGTGTATTTTACAAGTTCTTCTTTTTTCCTTCTTTTGTTTTTAAAGAAATTAAAAAAAAAAAGAATTTCTACTGACCCATCAATTTTTGACTTTTGGTCTTAAGACTCATTTTAATTTTATCAATATTAAGAATTTTTAAGATATATATATTGATTCTCTCCATGTGTATATATATAGATGGCAAATGGGTATTTTATGATACAAGACTTATATGAACCAATGTGAACCATACCTAGCTTGGTGAATTGGACCTAACATGATCCAGACCTGATACAGACATTTGTGGACAAGAACTGTCATGGTGGTTGGAGAAACTCCTCTCTCAGAGATTATTGGACTAAACATGACATACCGAGTGACTTAGACTGTTGAACGAGACCTGATATAGAACTTTGCATATATGATGTAACATAAGAATTGGTGGACCAGACTAACAAAGATAGAGGATCTTGACCTGACATTAAATTGTGAACCAGATATGTCCTAGAGATAATTATATGTGATTAGATCTGTTATAGAGATTATGTCAGATGTCAGAATCTGACATAGAGAATGTAGCACAAGCCTTGGATAATGGATGACATGACCTGACACAGAAATTGGTCAGCAAGCCCATTTTGGAGACTTGTGGACCAGAATAACGTAAAGATGGTTGGACTAAACCTGAAATAGAGATTGATGAACTTAACGTTACAAAGAAATTGACAGGAAAGACCTAACGTAGACATTTGAAATTATATCCAAGAGAATCCACGAAGATTGGTAGACCAGACCTAGCTGTAAGAGAAATTGCTGAGATAGCCGTGACATGCTCGACAAATAGGCTGGGAAAAAAGACCTTTTTTGTAGATTTATGTGCAAGACTTTACATAGACATGATGAAAACAGAGAATAAAATGCCAGACCTGTATTGGCAAATAAAAGACCAACACAGTCACAGATGTAGGTGAAACTGAACTAAAGATTGTTGGGCCAAACCTGTCCTAGAGATTTAGGTATCAGATCTCTAACAGGGGTTGCGAAGAGACAAAGTGATGACATCCAACAGAAGCATTATAGGAAGTTTGTGATCTTGAACTAAGGTTAATAGGAAATTGTATCCTCAATAGGCTTTTACTGATATATAAAGTAATCAGTATCCACTGTGTGATTTCTTACAAAAACCATTTTATTACAAATAATTTTATTATTAGCATTTACTGTTATTGTGTAATTATAACGTCTTCATCAAAAGGAGACATACTGTTTTATTTTCTTCTCCAGATTGTGTGCCATAAATCTGTCAAGATTACAATCCTGTACTGGCTATACAGACCTATACGTTTAATTATAAAACACTCGTACAGAGTTCCACTTACATAAAATACAGTCAACTGATTTCGTATCAGTTGGATAACCGAAAAAAGATTCATACATTGAGACTATACTATTGTGCATATATATATGGGGTCTATCTGATACCAAAAGTATAGAACAATAAATTGTTATTCTGATCACTTTCACTTAGATCAGGAACTTTTGTAGTTTTATTCATTGGTATATATTACATCCATTGACAAATGAATGACATTTAACTTAATTTGTTGTAATACTCTGATTTCATTAGTTTTGTTAGGGAACAAATTTCAAAGTTTTTAGAAAAAAGAAATTATTGATATGTAAATTTATGGATAACTACCCTATCCTATTATATTTGGATATTTTACTAGAAAAAGATGTTAATGGTAACCTAACAATAAAACTTCGTGATAAACGTGATGACTTCAACTTTTCTATCGTCAACTTCCCTTTCTTAAGTAGCAGTTTACCCTTATCACCTGCACATGGGGTTTATGTCTCCCAGTTGATTCGATATACAAGAGCATGCTCTACGTACGAACAATTTCTAAAAGGAGGCAAGCTATTTACAAATATTGTTGAAACAAGAATATCAGCAGTCTCGTTTAAAGTCATCATTTCGTAAGTTCTATGGACGATGCAATGACCTTGTCAGCAAGTACAATCTGTTATTAAGTCGAAGGCTGTCTGACGTTTTGCATATAAGTAGACTGATTGTTAGGCCATTATTTACACATTGAACTGTCTACGGATTTTCCCTTTTTCCCGATCATGACAAGAATCACATGGCGGGTGTGACCGGTCGGCAGGGGATGCTTACTCCTCCATGGCACCTGATCCCACCTCTGATGATTTTAGAGGTCTGTGTTTGCTCTGCTCCTAATTTGTATTTTTCCTATGGACTTTGAGATTGATTACTGTTCGTTGTCTCCATACTTGATCCTATCATTAGTAAAATTTAGTATCGTTGATCATCTAATTTTCTGCCATGGTTTGACCATGAAAACAACTAGAATAAGTCAACGAAAAAAAAGAAAGAAAGAAGATGAAACCACAGTGGAAACTCAAATCATAACATTGAGAAAAAATTTCTAGCTACCATTGTATCATGTTTTAACACTTGTTCAGATGAATTTTAAATGTAGCTTAATGCATATTCAAACAAAGAGCAAGAGCCACTTAGGGCCTTTTTTGGCCTTGTGAATTTCTGAAAATTCAAAACTGTATAGTATTAGTCAACAAGGCAATAAATAATACTTGAACACTTGGTAAATGAATATCTACTGAAAATGACGTAATTTTCTTTCTAGTCAATGCATTATGACGTCATGAATTGCGTCATTATTCACATGTCCTGAATATTTCTTCAAAAATGGCCAAAATGTGATGCCATTTTTCAACATTTCGTATACAGCACAACCTCCGATCCAAAATGTGTAACTATATTATAAAAGAACTGTTAATGAAGATTTTAAAACATATTTTAATTTTTGGATCGAGGGGTGTGCTCATATTTTAATTCTTTGCTGAAGGTTCTCAAAAACACCTGTTTTCTGCAAAATTCAATAACATTGCAATTTCACACAACCTGTTTTTCAATGCCTGGACTCTTCAAAGGAAATTCTAGTTTATAAACTGAAAGCACTAGGTCTCTACTTTATATTAATGTTGAAAATGGTACACGGGGTATTAGTCAATAATTTGGTATACCTACAGGGCCATTTTATGCATAAAGTGAACCTAGCTCTTTCTATATTAATTTGTGTATACTGCGATTTTTGCTATTTACGCCAAAAAGATGTGTTTTATGCTCGGTTTATTTGAAAGTTTAAATAAATGTGACCATAAAATATACAAATTTATTTAGATTACTAAAGTTTATTAAGAATTTCTGAATAAAGATTTATATTTTCAAATGTCTTTGTTCGAGGTAAAACTAAAAATAAGAAAACACATTATGTAGTTTTATATCTTCGTAAAGCCATATGCTCATCACGTGACAGCACTGTCTTCTCGCTGGCTGTTTACTGGCTTATTAATTGATACACTCGGTGGGACTGGAAGATTTAGATTTAGATTTCCAATTATTGAACAAAAATAAGTAAACTTTTTTTTAAAAATATATTTGAATCAAGGATCATTCAAAAATCTAAATATATTTAAGGAATAATTATCTTTTCTTTCTTTTTTATGATTGAAAAGTTTGCTCACGTAATAATTTTATGCATAAATGCCTTCGGCATTTATGTTAATTATCACGTGACCAAACCGTTTGATCACATCATTAGAAAAACACACTAGGCAGTTATTCTTAAAAAAAAGAAAATAATGAACTGATCAGATAAAACAATGAGTAGTATATAAAGCTCCTCGTGTAGAAATGGAGACCTGCAGGTCATGTTTGTTTCAAACCTCCCGATAATGGATTTCTCTGTCTACGTGGATGCTCGCTGTCTCCAAACCTTTTTATTATTTTAATGTTTCAGGTATCGATGCATATTTATCGGAAGGTGCCATAAATTAATTCAATTTTTTTTTATGGAAGACGATTTTTATACATTTATGGAATGTCATCGATTTACAGAGTAATGCAAAAATGCTTTCTCTCTTTTCAGTATAAACATCTGTTCTTATAGAAAATATTACAGATGTAATTAATAAATACTTAATTTACCTATTACGTATATAAAACAGACTAGTTATAATGTAGTCAGAGAACAACTGTGCTCATGACACCGCATATTGTAAGATGCATAGTATTCTTAAAATATTTGAAATACTTTTTTTGCAGCCCATTCATACAGTTTGAGATTTATCATCCGATAATTTTTTTTTAAATATTTCACATTCATAAAAAGAAGAACGTTCTTTAATTTATTTTTCAACAAAATATTTTAAGGGTACCCTATCATTAGATATGTATCTAGTATGCATATTGTTTATTTTCCCTTCGGACAAACAACGAAGGCTCGATGACATCTTGCAGCAGTAAAGACTGTTTCAGAGAATGTGGTAGTTCTTGAGACGCCACAAATTCTTGAATATCATTTCTATGCATTCGTCTGAGGTAATTCCTACAAAGCACACCCAAGTTTCGTGGAGTCTGCATATGATCCAATAGTCGTCTGCGAATGACGTCACTTCGGGTGTATTTGATCATAAATTTAACACTCTCTGGGTCTTCTTCGGCTATATTATTGCCAGCATCCAATAGAAAAAGAGCGATGGTGACGAAATTCCTACAGATAGCATCACAGAGAGAAGAGCGATGACGCGGCATTAGTTTGGGGTCAACGATCCAGTCCGTGTAATATGTATCTGTTCCCCACAATACGAGGACTGGACGAACCACCTCCATCTTCACATTCATGCTCAGGAGCATTTTAACTAAATTGAGATTTCCTTTTATGATGGCGATGTGAAGAGGTGTCATATAGCCGGGTTCAGCGCTTTGTCGATTAGGATCCGCGCCACACTGCAGCAAGTGCTTCACCATTGCTTCGTCTTCACGATTTATAGATTCGTGCAAAGGGGTAAACCCACCATCATCATTAGCATTGATATCAAGACCTTTAGAAGCAAGCTTAGAGACGAATTCTTTCTTGTTTACTCCTGCTAGAGTTAATATCGTCATATATGGACTAGCATTCTTCTGTAGTTCGGACTTAACAGGAAGACATCTTCTGTGCAATTCATTTTCCAAGATCACACATACCTCCTTTAAATCTAATATTCTAGCCAAATCGTAAGAGGTGGTGCCATATATTTTTCTACTGATATCTGCTTTATGTGCTAACAGAATATTAATCATTTCAGGATTATTTTGTAAGGTGGCGTGGAATAATGGATCTTCTTCCACTGGACAGAGATAATCCGGGCGATGGTTCAGCTGGAAGCCATGTTGTAAAAGCAAGTTCAGAGATGTCGCTTTACCTGAAACGAAAAATAGGGTGATTTAAGGAGAAAAGTTATCATATTCTGGAGTACCGCAGTAGAGATTCAGGGCAAAAGGTTTTTCAAGAGGAAGGCAACAGGAATCTGTGCCGTAATGAAGAATAAGAACATTCTCTTGAGAAAAACCAGGCATAGCTTAATTGATTTATGTTCCTACCTTTAACAACAGCAGAGTAGATAAGCGTATGCTGCTGTTGTGGAGTATAGAAGTCTGCTTCTCGTGTCTGCAGTATACGCTCTGTGATGTCGTCATCGCCATAAATATCTGCCCTATAAAGAGTTCCTGGGGTAGCCATGACACCATTATCGGTCAGCAATTGTACCATTCTCTTATTGTTCATTTCTACTGCACAACACAGAGCTCCTTTCTGGTACGAGTTAACAAAGTTCTTTTGCAGTGATTCCATTTTCAATAGCATCTGCACTATTTCTTCTGCGTTCTCTAGTACAGCCAACATTAAGGCCGAGTATCTCTCTTCTCCTCGGCAGCAAACATTTATATTAACTTTCTTGGATGTAAGAAATTTAAACAGTTCAACGTCTTTGTTGTATATTGCAAAGTGTATTGGAGCAAACAGAGTTGCTCGTGTAGGTTCGTTTAACTTACAGTCGTGTTCATGAACTAAAAATTTAATCACTCTTAACTTTCCAAGTGCACAAGCAGAGAGGAGGAAAGTGGTAGAAGCGTGCTGTGGAGAGGACTCGGCAGTCTGTTCTACGTGTGGACAGCGTCCCTCCAACACCCACACCGACATCTTCTCCACGTGAAACACGTGATTATTATGACGTAATTTCTCGAACATTTGTCCGCAGATGCACATTCTGTTACGACTCTCGTAATCTGAAGAAAAAAATTGAAAGAATTGATAATACTTGAAGTCAGTAAGATGAATTCGTGGTTGAAAGACTATGAAAGACTTCAGTTACATTAATGTGCATAAAGGTTTATAGTTTACTATTGCTAAAAGTAACAAGCATTTGTGCAACCTTCGCCCGGCGAAAAAAACGATGAACATTACCGAATCCAATATTCTGTTTCATGATGTCCTTGTTAGCCGACAACTTCCATATTATTTCGTCTTCGTCTTTGGAAACCATGCACTGGAGAATTTCGATCTGGCGTTGTCGAGTAGCAACATCTAGTTCTGTCATAGTGCTGTCCGAATTTTCTCATACCGCAGTTCTTGCAGCTGTTGTGAAAGTGCGTCGTTAATATAAACAATGTGTCAATTTTCAGCATAAAAATATGTTTGATGCATTTTTATGTTTAGATCTCAAGTCATTAATTGATTATTTTTGGTTTTTAAAACGCTGAGTCAAACCTGACTGGGTTTTAATTTGTGAATGTTTTGCGATTAAATTTTAATCTGAAATCCAATCAGTGCTATTAGTAGATTACAGTTGTATCTGCACTAGATATTAAAATTAAACATGCAATTCTTTGTCTGGATTCGAAGAAAAATAATCTATGATAAAATGACCAATTCATATCGCCAATAACCTACCCTTGTCTTCTTGGTTCTCCGTTTCTTTACAACATTTTAAATGCATACGAGGCATGTACGAATCAATATATCGATCACAGCGTATGTAATCCAGTAAAGGTTTTATTCAATAAGTAAACAAAGCCAAACTTATACACAAACACTTTAAATGGCTGCATTATTACCAAGACTGGTTTCGCGCCAAACTCCGCCGCCTTTAAATTCAAGAATAAACGAACAAAAACCGGGTCATTGTCTTGCTGAGGGTTCTTATATTAAAATTTTTCTTTTAATGGCCCTAATGTTTTTGTTCCGCCATGTATCGGAAATATTTCTAACATATACTTTTAAAAACAAGAGACTCCAGGAGCATTGTAGCATTCTTATTTAGTGTGTCCTTTTTTGACATAAAGATAATATAATGTATTAAAATCTATTCTACTGGAAATCTTAATGTCTTTACTCATTTACAGATTTCAAGACGAATTTTTCAGTTGTACAAGCGTTCCGAATTAAATGAATGGGATATTAAAAGTTTTTTTTTCTATATAAAAGGAAAACCTCTTCTTGCAAAGAAATACATTAATCTTGTTTCATTCGAAATCATAGTATGTCGCAGAAAGTCAATTAACTTCCATAACTTTTATTCAACTGCACACAAACCACGAGGATCTGGAACTTATCTGAAAGTGACCATGGAACCTAATTTGATCGATTGTAGTTTCAAATCAGATAAAAAAAGATCAAAACTTTTCGATATAACAAAATTGAATTAGACAAAAAAGTAGTCTCACTTAAGAATTTAACTTCTGCAACTGTGATTAAGGAATATTTTTGCATTTAAAGTATAAAAAGTTTTATCAATTTGGAAGCGAAATACTTAATACATTTGATTAACATCTTAAGGTAGAGATTGATAGGTTGTCAACAAAAAAACTAACCATTGAAATTTTCTGAATTTTATATATGTTTGTTTTGAGTCTTTGTTCTAAATCATATTAAAAATTCAAGGTAGGTCATCGGGATAGTTTAATAGAAATTTGATAATTTTAATATAGCCTCCATCATCCACCGAAGAGCTGAAAAAGCAGGGTAAAATAATATAAGAAGAAGATATGAAAAGGGCTATAAAATTTTTATTGATATATTAATTACCATTTGTCTTATATGAATTCAAACATATGTCTATATGAATTAATATTTGACATCAAACTTAAAATTATCAAGCATTGTAAACGAAAAACAGAATTACATTCACCAAGATGCATGGTCAAATTATGTTAAAATATTGCCTATTCATTGCTCAAAGACTCACACTTCTGCTTCCACTGTGAAAAAATTACCCATCAAATTTCTTTTTTTATTGCATATTATAGTTAGTCAATAGGTATCTTAAATTTCAGAAAAAAATCATACTACATAATGGGGTTTAATTTCAACCTGGCGCAAGTTTATTATCTTACACCCTACCCTACCCCCTTCCTTTACAAAGGATGCACTTTTGAAGAATATGGTGACTAAGAGAGATTATCAAAGAATTCATCAAAATATTTCACAGAAAATGAGTAAATTCTTTGTAATATTCTTCTAAATTACATTTTATATCACAAAAGCAAATATTTATACATCCTAGACACATATTGCCCTGGTTGACCTTTTTGCACTTACATTCAAACAGATATGAACTTTCCTTTATATCGTTAAAATTGACTTTGATAGATTTATTATACATATGATTCTTGGATGAATTATCAATGACAATATCTTTTGACCAATTCTGTGCATAAATAAACTGGTCTTTTAATCTTCCTTTGACAATTAGTATTAATTTCACTTTCCTTTAACAATTCCTTTTTCATTCCAAATACATGTATAACATGTATAAGAATACCCAGTGATTATGAAGTTTTTTAAACAGAATCAATCCACAGTATGTTATCCTTGTTTTAAAGATATTCAAATAAAAGCATGAGTTATGTGTTTCACTGTTTAATGAAGACAGCCTGGTCATCAGTAGTCAGATATTAATACACTAAAGCATCACAAAGGTAAAAAGTGCTGGGAAATAGAGTGATTCGGTTATCATTACATACATACAAAAATAGTGTAATAATTTACGTAAGAACATATAATCTATTAAAGGTAACAATTTGTTACTTTAAAGTATAGATTTTATACACACAGGTTCATAAAAGTTAGAGGAGTCCCACCATAAACTATATATGATGGTGTACAACTTTTAAACTTGGAATATAATTCAACAAAATAAAGTTAATACATTCACTAATATGTAAGTTTTTCTTGAAGTCCAAACTCCTCAAGTAATTTCAAGAAAATTGGAATGTCATTTGATACAACATTATGACCTGCAACAAGAAAAGGATGGTTTGATTTAAGAAAATCTAAGAAATATAACAATGCTTGATGAATGTTGATGCTACATGTACATGTATTACCATTAAGATTCATTTGGAAAAGTAAGATAAACTTGTTATTTTGCTAGCTGTAGCTGTTTGCTAGCTGTAGTTTTTTGGCTTATTGACTGACGAAGATCAATGTACACATGTATGAATCTTTAATTGCCATCATATGCATCCAGTTGTGTCATGTTCAAGGAACCGGACAATTCTGTTGATTCAATGTCAATACAAAAAAAGGTGTTCTTTTCAGAAGGAGCTGCAATTAGTGGAATTCATTCTGTATATTCAGATATCTAATGGGTGGGATATGTCTGTTTCCTCTTTACTGTATCCTTCTGGTAGTTCTTTTTCTGAAATGAACAAATTATTTTAATATTTAAAGAACTAAAATACATATACTACTTCTTTCTTACACTGCAAACATGGTATGACTATGTCTATATTATGAATATAAGACATTTCTGACTGGATTAATGAAGTGTCTAAATCAAAAAAAAAAAAAAAAAAAAAAAAAATGGTATATATAGATAAAGATTAAATATTCTAGTTTCTCAATGTAGGGCACACTCTAAGGCCAAGATCATGGGGTTAAAAAAAAGAAATAAACATGTGAAATACAAAGACCCAGCAATAAAAGTTTAAGAGTTAAGGCCAAAGGATAAAGTTTTTGTGCAAAAAACACTACATGTACCTGTCAATGAAACATCTTTAATGTAAAACAATACATACAGCAACTAGCAACATGCTGTATGTGTACTTAAAAAAGCGGGCTTCATATTGTAGCGGCTTTGGCACAAAAACGATGCGCTAATTCAAGAATACTGCTAAGAAATCATTTGTAAATACAATATACAGCAGGGACATATATAGCTCGACTTCATGATTTTTGCCAAAAATTCCACACCCAGTAACTGTGCTAAATTTTAAATATGCCAATTTATGTACACATACAGTAACTATTGTATATGGAATTAAAATACATTTTTCACATCATTCTTATTCCTTGGTTTTTAATCCAGTCTTGTCCTAATTACCTTATTGACATAATTCCAATATTCTTTTGTAACACTGCATATGACACTCAATTATATAGCCAAGGATCATGTATGTCCATAAGATCTGTAACATGAAGAAAAGACAATAAAAATTAAAGTAGATAACTTGACCTATTTAAAAGATATTGTACAATTTATTAACAATTCTGATTTAATTTGTAAATTTAATTTTTTGTAAATTTAGGTATGATAATGTGAAGAAGTCAGTATGTACATGTATTGTTAAAAAACCATGTCTCATAAGTTTTTTAACAATACTGACTTCTTCAGATTATCATACCAATTCCTTGGTGTTATAGTTGAAACAATCTCATTTCAAGTTAGAAGACATCTTTACATTTTATAATTTTTGGTTTCATGTATTCAGTTTTTAATTCAATTTACTATGTGGTTTTTTTTTGTATGTCTATACACAAGCATTTACCAGTACATGTATTTAAGTCAATAGGGCACCTGACTAGTGATGCAGGGGTCCCAGGTTAGAATCTCGGTCCAGCCATACATTTTCCTCCTTTCCTGTCACACATGTATGCTACTTTATGTACAGTTACTGTAGCAGATCTGTCTTGAATTTTCCTGAAATATGTATATGAACTTTGAAAAATTATTTACTTGAGAAAATGCTTCTACATGTATAGGGTGCGTCTTTTTACCACAAGGAACCACAAGGTACCACAAGGAACCACAAGGAACCCCAGGGATACCACAAGGTACCCCAGGGACACCATATACAACCTTAATTATTCTAAATATGGTTTATATGCACTTGTAAATTAGAAAAAAATGTTTTTGAAAGGCAATTTAACACTTTAATTGTCTTAAATATAGAGCAGTTATCGAAGTTAAAAATTTAAAAGTAAATATACTTATTTAAGCAAAATTATGCATTTATAGTTCAGAGGAACAGTTAAATTATTGTATCTTTTTATGATGTACAGAAAGTTAATGGTTAATTGTGTATTGCAGTAGTCAATACACAAACCAAAAGTTGATATCCAAGAAGAATCCTAATGATAACCCCTGTACCACTAGGATAAGCCAAGGTACCTGAAAGAAAATCCAAATGACACTCAATTCAACTTTTAAAAAATCTTTTCATGGTTTAAATGCAATTGTTAATTATGAATTATAACTGTTTATTGTATATTTGTATAATACAAAACATAAAGAATAAAAGAACCCCAAGGGAATTTTAGGATCATGATGAAATCCCAACAAATAAACCCAAAGAACCACTTAGATTAATAAATGACATTCCATTCAACCTTAATAAATCTAAATATGATTTATGGTCATTTGTTAATTACAAAATTGTAAATATAATTTTTTTTAGGTCACCTGAGTCATTCAGGTGACCTACCAATTGTGATTTGTTTATGTTTGTTGTTCATTGGTCATAAAATGTTGAAATTTTCAGCTTCTTTTGAACCACTAAACCAATTTTAACCAGTTTTATGGGTAAAGTTAACCAGTTTTTATAGGTAAAGCCTTTAAGGGAAACATGAATTTTGAATTTCATGGTTCTTGACCCCTCTCCCCTTCTGGGCTTGAAGGATGGGACTAAAACCATCAAAATACATTGTATATGCAATTGTCAAAATATTCTTCTTTACACTTGGAAATCCAATAGTCAAACTGTTGACATGAATGTAATAAGCATTAATTGAGCTCTCTATCAATTGTAAAATTTGTGGCCCATGGGTCAGGTTTTAGGGTAATCTGGTGAAAAAGCATTATTTCTTTCAAAATATTCTTTACTCTAGGATATTAAATTAGGCAAACATGTTACCAGTAAATGCATGGTGTGATGCATATATGAGCAAGGGTGCCTCTTACAAAATTGTGAAACTTTATGGCCTGTGCATGGGTAAGCTAGGGGTTCTGGTGTAGGGTGAGGATCTATTGGTAAAATAGTGAAAAAGCATCATTTTTTGAAAATCTTCTTTTGAAAGTGCTTACAGTTGTGTTGAGAAAATGCATACGGTGCCATTTTCAAATTATTTCTTTTAAAACCCCTTCTGCCCCTGGTATTTAACACATTAAATAAATTATTTATGTCAGAAGTGCAACTATAGATGATTTGGGGGAAAAAACTTGCATCCTCATTCAAGTCTAGAAAGTATGAAAAACTACTCATAAATGGTTTACAATTTCCAAACAATGAAGTGCCTTTAATTACAAAATAAAAAAATGAGTGTGTTATAAATTTAAGATGATGTTTTTTTGTAAACATATCAGAAGTCAGGAGCTAGTGCAACAAAATGAGGTTAAATGGAATCACTTCCAAATCTTGTATTTAAAAAAAATAACACTT